>NW_012267227.1:20499699-20510390 GCF_000151885.1 Dipodomys ordii
GGGGCCCCTCGGAACCGGGGTCCCCTCGGAACCGGGGTCCCCTCGGAACTGGGGACCCTCGGAACCGGGGTCACCTCAGAACCGGGGTCCCCTCGGAATCGGGGTCACCTCGGAACCGGGGTCCCCTCGGAACCGGGGTCACCTCAGAATCGGGGGCCCCCGGAATCGGGGTCCCCTCGGAACCGGGGTCCCCTCGGAACCGGGGTCCCCTCGGAACCGGGGTCACCTCAGAATCGGGGGCCCCTCGGAACCGGGGTCCCCTCGGAATCGGGGTCACCTCAGAACCGGGGTCACCTCAGAACCGGGGTCCCCTCAGAACCGGGGTCCCCTCGGAATCGGGGTCACCTCAGAATCGGGGCCCCTCAGAACCGGGGTCCCTCGGAACCGGGGTCCCCCGGAACCCGGGTCCCCTCGGAACCGGGGTCCCCTCGGAACCGGGGTCCCTCGGAACCGGGGTCCCCTCGGAACCGGGGTCCCCTCGGAACTGGGGACCCTCGGAACCGGGGTCCCTCAGAACCGGGGTCCCCTCGGAACCGGGGCCCCTCGGAACTAGGGACCCTCGGAACCGGGGTCACCTCAGAATCGGGGGCCCCTCGGAACCGGGGTCCCCTCAGAACCGGGGTCCCTCGGAACCGGGGTCCCCTCGGAACTGGGGTCCCCTCAGAATCGGGGTCACCTCAGAATCGGGGCCCCTCAGAACCGGGGTCCCCTCAGAATCGGGGCCCCTCAGAACCGGGGTCCCCTCAGAACCGGGGTCCCCTCGGAACCGGGGTCCCTCAGAACCGGGGTCCCCCGGAATCGGGGTCACCTCAGAACCGGGCCCCTCAGAACCGGGGTCCTCTCGGAACCGGCGCCCCTCGGAACCGGGGTCCCTCAGAACCGGGGTCCCTCGGAACCGGGGTCCCCTCGGAACCGGTGTCCCCGCAGAACCAGGGCCCCTCGGAACCGGCGCTCCTCGGAACCGGGGTCCCCTCGGAACCGGGGTCCCCGCAGAACCAGGGCCCCTCGGAACCGGGGTCCCTCGGAATCAGGGCCCCCTCAGAATTGGGGTCCTCTCAGAACCGGGGTCTGGGGCCTCTTGGAATCGGGGTTCCCGGTCCTCCCTGTCTCCTCCCTGGCCGGGCCTCCCTGCGACCCAAGCTCGTGGTGCCTTCGGCCGGCCCGTGGCGCTGGTTTGGTGAGGTCACGCCCGGAGGGAGATAGGGGTCAAAGGCCAGAACGGGGGCGGGGGAGGGGGCAAAGGCCACCCTGGATGATTTACCTGCTCCCCAGCTTTCCATGCGCACGCACCTGGCTGTGTGGCAGGTTCTCTGCAGCTCCTGTGCTTGAACCCAGGGCCTGGTTGCTGGCCCTGAGATTTTTCAGTAAAGGCTGGCGCTCTGTCACTCGGGCCCCAGCTCCATTCCAGTTAACTAGAGATAAGAGTCGAGGCCTTTCCCGCCTGGGGCTGGCTTTGAACTGCTGCAATCCTCAAATCTCAGTCTCCCGAGTAGGAGGATTACAGGCCTGAGCCTTGGGCCTTCTTAAGGGTATTAAGATCTGAAGCCAGTGTCCTTATTGAGGCCAGCTCAAAGGTCTTCTCAATTTATCTTGTCAACATAAATTCAGAGGTGAACCATTGAGCACACTTATTTTTATTTCAACTTCATGTAACAATTGCAGTCTTAGCTTTTTGTTGTTGTTGTTTTTGCTGTTACAGACCAAAAAACAAAAACCAGTGGGAGAACACAAAATCTGTAAGAGAGAGCTGTGCGTGCCGCCATGTGTAAGTCCAGGGATGGGTGTGCCCTTGGCCTGTGGGAATCCCTGACCTCTTAATTATAAATAGGAGCTGAGATCACTGCGTGCCACCCCTGGTCCCAACAGTGCGGGATTCTTGGTAAATGCTCTAGCACATGATGCAAAGGCAGGTGACACAAAATAAGTGTTGGGGATAGTAGTAATCAACTGTAGACCTTTTGTCCAGGAGTATACATGGTAGCCAATCCCTGTTACCGTGGAGATCATTGCCCTGTGTGAGTGTAGTGGAACCCCCCCCCCCATTCCACAGAAATGGTTATTAAATGGAAGAAGTATGCAAATAAGAAAGTAGAAGTTCCAATCTGCATCCTGTGTTCAGACCTTCGGCAGTTGGTAGGCTTTGCCTGCCCAGCCTGGGGGAAGGGCAGAGCTGCCCTCCCTAGAGACCGGATGCATGGCCAGGGCATCGTCGCACTTGGAGAGAGGTGGAGTAGGGCTGCCCTCATTTTGCCAGGCCTGCTGGCCTAGGTGCCTCTGGATACTCCGCTGTCGGGGACTCTGCCTGAGGCCTTCCCAGCAGCCTCACTGCTCAGCTCTCCATCTTGGCCTCAGCTCCTTTCTTTTACTCCTGGCCCACAGTCCTGCGGGAAGCAAGGGCCTGGTATTAAGATTCTCTGCACAAGGCTTCCTCTGGTGCACTGTGTCCACTTGGCCCTCCCCTGGAATCCTGCTTAGTAGGCCACAGCGAACCAAAGCTTCTCTTTGCCCCTTGTAGACCCTGTCGTAGTAAAGGCTTGATGATTGCTTTGAGTTTGTTTGGCTGGTTTTCCTGATTGCCCACCTGGACACCTGATTGCTCAACAGGAATTAAATGAGTTGCCCAATAGGAATTAAATAAATTACTGGGTTCTTGGCAGTTCACTGGATTTACGACTTAATTTAAATCCTCCGACTCTTGCTCTGTGTCAGCATGTTTGGGATTTTGGACGTGCACCATGACTTCTCTAGCTCAGGGTAGTAAACATGGCAGATTCATCGCAGCAGCGACTGAGTTTTGCTGAGGTCGCTGGTGTCTGCTGTTACACGATGCGTTCTTACATTTGTATAATTGGTTTTTCCCCCCCATTTGGCTCTAGTTAGACGGTTATTTAAATATTTTAAAATAAAATGACCAAGGAAAGAAAAGCAGGCATTGCCTTGCTTGATACTCGTCTCCTTCTGTGAGTGCACTCTTGTCACCCAGGCCGATTCCGTGGCCATGCTGAGTAGTCACTGAGGCCCCACAGGATGTGATGCATGGAAAGCTGTCAGGAACCTTAACCTTCCTACAGAAGCAGCATCTACCCTTGCTGTGTGCTGTGTGTGCTGGTACTCTGCGCTCAGTTTTATTAAACAGAACTACTGAGTTGGCCTCCCAGTGTGAACAATGAGTAGTGACCCACAGTGTGACAAACACTTTTCCAGCTCCAGTTGCTGAAAATGGGAACAGTGCCTGGGCTCCAGTCTGTGTTTACTCTGTCCTCTAGTAGAAGATGATAACCAGCACATACATGGCTTGTTTGCCAGATCTGCTGACCAAGGCACTCTTGGGTTTCAGGTAGTTTTTGCTCTCATATAGAAGGTACAAGTATTAGGCTGAGAGAGTGTAGCATTATATATACTTTTAATCTCTGACTCCTTAAAATAATACAGTAAGAGAAGAAAATTAGATTCTTTGATAAAACAGAAGGTAGTGCCATGCACTGCTGGCTCATCCCTGTAATCCTAGCTACTCAGGAGGCTGAGATCCGAGGATCATGGTTCAAAACCAGCCTGTGCAGGAACATCTATGAGACTCTTTATCTCCAGTTAGCCACCAGGAAACCGGAAGTGGCGCTGTGGCTCCAGTGATAGAGCACTAGCCTTAAGCTGAAGAGCTGAGCGACAGAGCCTAGGCCCAGAGTTCAAGCCCCGTGACCAACAAAAAAGAGAGAGAGAGAGAGAGAAGGTAGTTGTGAAACTCTGTTGAACTTTCGCATGTGCTATGGATGACGTGTCTGTCTTCATGTTCAAGTCCGTCCGTCTGTCCGTCTGTCCATCCGTCCCAGTCCCCTCCCTCCCATGTCATCCTCTCCCCCTGCACCCAGCTCCCTGGATCTTGACCTCAGGGCCTGTTCTTGAACTCAGGGCCTATTCATTGTCTCTGATATTTTTGCTCAAAGTTAGTGCCCTACCAATTGAGCCACAGTTCCACTTCTGGCTTTCTGGTGGTTAATAAGTTTCATGGAGTGGCTGGGAATATGGCCTAGTGGTAGAGTGCTTTCCTAGCACGCATGAAGACTTGGGTTTCAGTCCTCAGTACCATATAAATGGAAAAGGCTGGGAGTGGTGCAGTAGCTCAAGTGGTAGAGTGCTAGCCTTGAGCAAAAGAAACTCAGGGACAGTGTCCAGGCCCTGAGTTCAAGCCCCAAGGCTGGCAAAAAAAAAAAAAGTTTAGTGGCAATGAGTTTCCTTCCTAGGCTGGCTTCCAATTATGGTCCTCAGATCTCAGCCTCTTGAGTAGCAAGGATTATAGGTATGAGCTATGGTACCTGGTCTCATGTTAACTAAGACCAAAATGATTAATTTAGTGATGTTTGAATAGTGGACTCAACATTATTTATAATAAGTTATTCATAAGTCAGTATATAACAATACAATTTGTCAGCTTCATCTTTCTGTACTATTGGAATGTACAACACAGTAAAACGAAATAAAACTATAAACAAATAGGTTTATATCAGTTAGAAAGCCAAAAAATGTAATCAAGGAGATAGAAATTTTATTTTATTGCCAGTCCTGGTGCTTGAACTCAGGGCCTGGGTGCTATCTCTGAAGGTAACCCTTTACCACTTGAGCCACAGCTCACTTCCAGCTTTTTTTGGTAGTTTATTGGAAGTAAGAGTCTCACAGCTTTCCTGCCTAGATTGGCTTTGAACCATGACCCTCAGTATCAGCCTCCTGAGTAGCTTGGATTACAGGTGTGAGCCCCAGTGTCCAGCTAGAAATAAAAAAAATTTAAGTTTGATCAATATTGAGCTAAGTAATACTTGGCTCGTAATTCTTCACGATTTTTCTGCCCTGATTTGCACAGCAGTTTGCCATGGAGACAGTTTAGGAGATAGCTCCGCTGTTAAAAGAATCTCATTTCCTTCATATTGTCACCAAGAACAGAGTAACAAGTCCAGGACTAACACCATGCCTTGGAATCTTTTTCCCAGTCATCCTTGCTGATCTAAAATAATTGAAGGGGCTGGGAAGGTAGCTCAGTGGTAGAGTGCTTGCCTTGCATGCATAAGGCCCTGGGTTCGATTCCTCAGCACCACATAAGCAGAAAAAAAAAAGGCTGGAAGTGGCATTGTGGCTCAAGTGGTAGAGCACTAGCCTTGAGCTGAAGAGCTGAGGGACAGCGCCCAGGCCCAGAGTTCAGGCCCCCCTGCCGGCCCCCCCCCCCCCCGCACTCCCCGCCAAAAAAGAAAGTAATTGAAAGCAATTATTTATTTTGCTTAAAAAAAAAACTTAAGGAAATGGAAACATTATGATGAAGAGTATATGAGTATATGTACAGTATGTGCTGTAACTAAGGGCAGACACATGTTTTAACTCATGTGTCTTTTTTTTTTTTTTTTTTGGTCGGTTGTGGAGCCTGAACTCTGGGCCTGGGCGCTGTCCCTCAGCTCTTCAGCTCAGCTAGCACTCTATCACTTGAGCCACAGTGCCACCTCCGGCTTTTTCTGCTTATGTGGTGCTGAGAAATAGAACCTAGGACCTCACGCATGCAAGGCAAGCACTCTACCACGGAGCCACCTTCTCAGCCCTAAACGTTTATAATGACAAAACCATTGACAAATTTAGTAATGAAATAGGAAAGATGTATTTAATATTAGGGAATTCCTAGTGTGATTTTAATGTAGCTTCTTAAGTAGAAAAGAGCTTAAAGCTATACAGCTTTAGATATTTCTTCTAGAGAATCCTATTTCTGTGTGAAATTAGTTTTATGATTCTAAAGAGTTCATCTAAAGTGATTATTAGTTTACTTGTAAGCAAAATTGCCCAAATTTTATTGTCCTTAGTGTCTTCAGCTAAAGAACAAATTAAATTATTTCCATATGAAGAAATAATTTTTACATTAAATGAAAAGCAGGAAGGCTTTGAAGTGGTGGTGTGGGTGAATCTGAGGCGAATAACTCACCTGACGTTGACTCTATTGATACCATCCCTTCTCAGTGTTCCGAGTGTGAAGAATGCTTTGAATCAGAGCAGATTCTCAAAGGACACAGTGGTGCTTTGTCTTTCTTTTTTCTTTTCTTTTTTTTTTTTTTTTTTTGCCAGATGCCAGTGGCTCATGTTTGTAATTCTAGCTACTCAGGAGGCTGAGGATCAGAGTTTGAAGCCAGCCAGGGCAGGAAAGTCTGTGAGACTCTTTATTTCCAATTAACCACCAGAAAAGCCAGAAGTAGAGCTGTGGCTCAAGTGGTAGAGTGCCAGCCTTGAGCAGAAAAGCTGAGGGACAGCGTTCAAGCCCCAGGACCAGACCCCCCAAAAGTAACCATTTTTTGTTTACCTTTTAGACCTGCACGGCATTGAGAACACCATGAAGCTCGTGCAAGTGTGTTCCTGAAGAGTATGATGGCCGACAACAGCCTAAAAGTGCTAAAGGTTCAGCAGTGTGTAGCAGCCAGCAAACTCCCTAGAAGCAAGCCATACATTTGCAATATTTGCTTCAAGCACTTTGAAACACCATCGAAATTAGGTAGGCATTATCTCATTCATACTGGTCAAAAGCCATTTGAATGTGATGTGTGTCATAAGACCTTCAGGCAACTAGTTCACCTGGAGCGGCATCAGTTAACTCACAATATGCCTTTTAAATGTAGCATTTGTCAGCGCCACTTTAAACATCTGAAGACATTTATGAAGCACCAACAGCGTCACAGTGAGACCTATCAGAATGATGTCAAGCAGGCCCGAAGATTGATGGAGGCCAAACAGGAAAAGCCAGCGAGTGGTGTGTTTGGGACTTTACCCCCAGAGGACAGATGGGCCTTAACACCATGCGCCAAATCTGATCCCGCATACAGCACTGGGAAAAGAAGGAAGAATGTTCATGCGTGCGCCATCTGTGGCAAGATATTTCCGTCACAGTCAAAACTTGATAGGCATTCACTTATTCATACTGGGCAGAAGCCTTTTAAATGCCTCCTGTGCAGTAAGTCTTTCCGGCAGTCAGGTCATTTAAAAATCCACCAGCTCACCCATTCAGAAGAAAGACCTTTTCAGTGTTGTTTCTGTCAAAAAGGATTTAAGGTTCAAAGCAAACTTCTGAAGCATAAACAAATCCATACTAAGAGCAAGACTTTTCAGGCACTTGCATCAAAGTTGAGGAGCTCAGAGTCATACTTCCTGCCCCACATGTTAAATATAAATCAGGAAAGCTTTGAAAATGGTGGTGTGGGCGAATCTGAGGTGAATAACCCACCTGATGTCCACTCTATTTATATCGTCCCTTTCCAGTGTTCCGAGTGTGAAGAATGCTTTGAATCCGAGCAGATTCTCAAAGGACACAAGTGTTTTCCTGCCAGAGGTGGCAGCAAAACCCCGAGCAGGCTCAAAAAACCTTACAACTATAAAATCATTGTAAAAAAAATCTTGGCTAAGCTTAAACGTGCGGGGGGTAAAAAAATAGGTAACTGTCGGTCAGAGAGAAAAGCATTTAAAAGTAGTTTGTTGAAAAATTGTCGCCAGTCTAGTCAGCAGAATTCTGAACAAACTAAGAGAAGAACTCTGGGTTCTGGAAAGCAGGGATCGTATAAGCGAATTGGCAGTAAGAAGAAGAAAACACCGACGTTGCCATTTTCTTGGCAAAAGCAGTTCCAGAGTCAGAATAGGGGGAAAAGTTTGAAAGATATCCTTACATCCTCAGAGAGCCGGTTAGCTGTGGACAGCACTGCGACTAACAGAGACCTGCCAACCTATGGTTCATCAGGTGAGGGGTTCTTCAATAACTGTCAAGTGTTCCAGCATTGTGGTTTCCCAGTTCCAAGTGAGAACATACTGACTGGACATAAGATCTACCCCTGTGATAAATGTGAGAAAGCCTTTCCTTCTCTCTCTAAGCTACAGAGACACTACTTAATCCATACCGGACAGAGGCCTTTTGGCTGTAATGTTTGTGGGAAATCTTTCAGACAGTCTGCTCACTTAAAAAGACATCAAGAAACTCATATTGAAAAGAATCTCTATAGAAGATCATTTTACCAGCTAGACTTTGAAAATGTGAACAGTTTTATCCCGCCAAGTGGTGACAGCTATAATGCTTCTCAACATCAGGCTTTTGGTTTTCAGAAATACGAGGTTTCGCAGTCGAATCAGTTATCAGAGATGGGAGTGAAGCCAGAAACGGAGGATTTCATGTTGGGTGCGTATGGTGGGGGTGAGCGGCCTTTCCTCCCCAGTGCGCTGCTGGGAGCCGAGCAGGGTCACTTCAGTGGCTACCCAGGCTACCCTGAGAAAAACGATGGTCTCCTGTACCCGTGCAGTGTGTGCTGCAAGAGCTTCCGCTCTCCATCCAAACTCGAGAGACACTATCTCATCCACGCGGGGGAGAAGCCATTTGAATGCTCAGTTTGTGGCAAAAGGTTCAGACAAGCTCCACACTGGAAGAGACACCAGCTCACACACTTTAAAGAACGCTCACAGGAGAAGGTAGCTGCCGGAGATCCAGTTGTGTAACTGGAGACTCCTGCCCAGCGTGCACACTCGCGCTGGCCTCTCAGAAGGCCGGCATTAGATTGATTTCACAGGCAGTCATCTGCCCTGCGTAGTAAGAGTAAGGTAGCTAGAGAAAATAGTGTTTTAGGAATCACAGTTGAAATCGTAGAGGGAAGGGTATGGTTTGGTGTCATTAAGCATTTGTTTTCATACTATAAGCATACTTTGGCTCTGTTGGAAGCCCGTGGTGTTGGAGCCGCTCAGCCTTGTCTGACTCCTCGAGCCACCCGCCTCCCTGCGGATGTGCGTGCTGCAGATGAGCTGCGCCAGGCCACTGCGCTTTCTCTTACACGGGAGCCTAACTTTCATCTGTGGCTCAAGTTTTATCGCCAGACTTCTTTTTTCTCCGTAAGTTTAAAAGTCATAGCGATACATATGAAGAGTAGAACTATTTGCACTGGTCTTTTCAAAGCTGGGCTTGGGACTGGCTGTGTTACCAGTGATCTACCAGGTGATTTTTTGTTTTTCTTCTTTCTTTTTTGTCAGGGTTGCTGTTGCCTTCCCAAAAGAATGTAAAAGTAGGAGAGAGGCTAATTTGCGCTCACACCCATTTCCCATAGTTCTTACCAGGAGTGTTTTCTAAGTGTCATAATTGTCTTGAAAATGTGTTTGCAGTTCTACTTTTTGGAGGAAAACTTTGCAGTTCATCTGTTTGCTTACTGGTTGGGAGCCAAGGCATAGACAAGCCTGCCTAGAAAATGGCGTTTCTGTAAGCCTTTGCTTTCCTTGGGAGCATTTTGACTTACCTAAGCCTATCCTACAGAGAAGGGCATGAATTATCTAGTTTTAGGTTTCATTCCTCGTGTTATCGCAAGATGCTAAAGAGTTTATTTGATCCATACAGCATTTTTATTTTCATTAATAAGGTAATCATCCCAGTGTAGGAATTAGATGCTTATAGAGTCCAAGGTATCATTTTTCTTAATAGAATGGTCATGATCTGGAAAACGTTTAATCCTAAGAGACTTTTTTCATAATCACACAATCGAACTTCCTGTTTGCCATACTTTAAGAAATCTTCAAGAATGACTTCTTAGCAATAAAAAAGTTTACCATTGTGTTTGTAACGTGAAGAGAACAGCATACTTCAGTCTGGGGGGGAAACCCTCCATTGAGATTTGAGTAAGTGGATGATTGTACGTTTGCATCATGTTCTGAGAACTGTCTTGTGAAGGGGGCGGGGGGGAGGGAAGAGGAAGGGTTTGGTCTGCTTGCTTTATTACAAGTGGTTTTTTAAGTAAGTTGGGTTTCATTTATAGAGTAGAAATATGACAGTATGACTAAATTGCCCAAATGATGTACAAATACCTGGGTTTTTGTTTTGTTTTTTTAGGAGAGGCATTTAGTTAAGACAGGAAAATCACATGTTTTAATTTCCCTGTTTCTTTGAGATGTTTCTCCAGTATGAGCAAGACATGGTTAACAGTGTTTGCTTTGCACAAAATTCTCCAAGAATACATCTGTTACATAAGGGCAAAGAATCACTAGTTCATATTTTTCCGAGAATAAAAGCTGAAGAATTATTTGCTTCGTGTATCAGAAGTTACAGATTTTGGCATTTTCCTAAGCTATTTATATAATTTTATTCCAAGAACCTGTCTTACTCCCGTCCTGGCCTGGACAGGGGCAGCCGAGTGTTATGTTTGTGTGACTATGGGACTTTGTTTGCCTAAGTGATACGCTTTTCTTTGGCCCGTGCCTATTTAAGCTGTTTCATATTGAAAGTTGGAATATTGTAAAAATTTTGTCAGAGATGTACTGTAGTGCTATTTGAAGTACCTGTAACAAAATGCTTATTTTCCTTTATTATCATTGCAAGCTTCGTATGGAGATTTTATAGGGTTGAACAGAAAGCAGGTGTTAAGTGACGGTCCGCTGTGTGCTGGAGCTGTGGGTGCTGTGGGTCAACTCCTTTGGTTTTCTGGAAGAAAATAAAATAAAGATAACTTGGACGTCTTGTTTGGATGACCCCGGGCTGGCGCTCGGCCGGGTGACTGTTTTGTCTGCGGTAAGGTGTGTGCGTGCATGTGTGTGTGTGTGTGCGCGTGCGTGTGCGTGCAGGCGCGTGCCCAGGCGTGTATGCGTGCGTGTGCGCGCAGGCGCGTGCCCAGGCGTGTATGCGTGCGTGTGCGCGCAGGCGCGTGCCCAGGCGTGTATGCGTG
>NW_012267227.1:20511775-20525445 GCF_000151885.1 Dipodomys ordii
TCGGCGCGGCCGGCGCCGTGAGCCCGGGGCTGTGCGAGCGCGCGCCGGCCGCATCCCGGGCCTTGGGTTTGTGCGTTTCTCTCACGGAAGGGCTCGAGCCCTCGAGCCGCCTTTTGCTGGTTAACGGGGATGAGCATCTCATGGACGGGGCTGCTCGGCCTGGCCTCAGTCTGCGATCCTCACACCCGGGACGACAGCCACGCGCCCTGGCTCCTTTTTTTTTTGGTCCGGTCGTGGGGCCTGGGCGCTGTCCCTCAGCTCTTCAGCTCCAGGCGAGCGCGCTACCACTTGAGCCACAGCGCCACTTCCTGCTTGTTCTGCTTATGTGGTGCTGAGGAATCGAACTGAGCCACCTTCCCAGCCACCTCAGTGGCTTTTAATTGCGGTCTGGTGGATGATGCGTTTGGAGGTCCCCTGGCTAAGTGTGACACTGGGCAGGAGCAAGGGAGGAAGACTGGAGCAGCCTGGTTATCTTCTGAAATAGAGGCAGACGGCCTGGTGGTAATGGTGGTGGAGAAAACAGGAATTAAGACCAGATTGAACAGCAGCGTGAATGCTTTGGATGTTTCCTCGGTGGGGATCCGGGGAGGACGTCCCTGTTGGGCCCTGGTAACTGACATGCCCAGCAGACATTCAGTGGAAGTGGTTGGAAAGGCACTGGAGCCTACTAAGCCTGACTGTGGTGCCTTGAATATAAGTGGGAATCACTGAGCTAAGATGATACTGCAGGCTGATCAAGACACAGCTTTTATGGTTTTCCACACTGGATGTGAGAGCCGAGGCGGGGGCCCAGTCTGGTTACTCCACCTGAGCGCCCAGCACTTGGCGTGGAATGAAACACAGGTGGCCAAGATTACAAAACACTGATTGAATGGAGGGCGAGTAAATTAATGAGCAAACATCCCAGGTGTTCAGAGCTGGTGGAGGGGATCCTGGGCTGTGGTCACAGCCAAAGCCTGAGGTCCACCAGCTGCTCCTGGGTGCTTGATCCTTCCAGAAACTCAAAAAGAGGATTTTAGGGGACTTTGAAACAGCAGAATGGAGACGTGAGGGGTGGGCTTTGATGAAGAATTTTAAACTACTGCGTGTGTCTTTTGAAAGAATCTCCAAAAGTGATTTTATTGAGAAAGTGCATTCTAGGGAAGAGAGACACTGGAGTTGAATACCTCCAGTTTTTCCTTTCAAGAAAGAAAATGAAGAGCAGCACATCTGGCTGGAGAATGTGCGGTGAATTACTTATTGAGAGAATGGCTGAGATCGAGATGAAAGACATGTACTTTATGACTTTTTTTTTTTTTTTTGGTCAGTCGTGGGGCCTGAACTCTGGGCCTGGGCGCTGTCCCTCAGCTCTTCAGCTCAAGGCTAGCGCTCTACCCCTTGAGCCACAGTGCCACTTCAGGCTTTTTTTTTCCTGCTTATGTGGTGCTGAGGAATCGAACCCAGGGCCTCAGGCATGCCAGGCAAGCGCTCTACCACGGAGCCACCTTCTCAGCCCCATGACCACATTTTTTTTTGCTTTTGTGTTTTTCCTTTCAGGAAGGTAAGGTGTATTTTGAGCACACTAAGCTGTTGTGTTAAAGAAGGGTGAAGTTTTGATTTACCTGTGACTGGGAGTTTTGGGGCAGGCAGCATTTGTTTGAATATGGTGACGTCTGAAAGATCGTATGTTAAGCCTCAAGGAAAAAAGAAACTCAGAAAAGAGACAGAGTTGATGCTTTCAGAATGTTTAGCACGTGTTTAATCAGCTCCGATGAACAGTAAGGAGTTTAAGACATGTACTTTTAGTTGTAACTTCTCAAGTCCTTCAAAGCAGACCAGACTTAGATCTGTTAAGGATTTGTTTTTTTCAAGGTAGTTAGCTTTTATGTGATGTCCTTAAAGATCAGAGAGGAAGTAAGGCCGGTCACAGGAGTTCCCAGGGCAGCCGGGGGCTTTGTGTTTAGTATGTAGGGTAACTTCAGAAAATGTCATTTAAAGTAGGTGGTTACTACAATAATTTTAAGCCTTTCTGTTGTTTTTCTGATCCCAGGGCTTGAACTCAGGGCCTGGACTCTGTCCCTGAGCCTCTTTGTGCTCAAGACTAGCACTTGAGCCACAGCGCCATTTCTGACTTTTTCTGTGTATGTGGAACTGAGGAACAGAACTCAGGGCTTCATTCATGCTAGGCAAGCGCTCTACCGCTGAGCCGCACTCTCAGCCCTAAACCTTTTTTGTTTTTGTTTTTTTTTGAGGGCTTT
Organism: Dipodomys ordii; assembly: GCF_000151885.1. Classification (NCBI taxonomy): domain Eukaryota; kingdom Metazoa; phylum Chordata; class Mammalia; order Rodentia; family Heteromyidae; genus Dipodomys; species Dipodomys ordii. Next base: position 20,514,013 of record NW_012267227.1, read on the forward strand.
TTAATGGAGTGTTAGGTTTCTTGCTATAAAAGCAAAGAAGACAGGTTCCATGTTTGAAGAATTTCAGTTAAATGAGCAGTACTCAGATGATTACACTGACTAGTGATGAAGTTATTTACTAAACAGGAAGCAATTATAATCTTTAGATAGAGTTGAAGAAAGCCTGGCAGAAACAGAGCCATCTCAGATTTTACCACCCACCCGTCCAACATTGAATGTCTCCATTGTGCCAACTACCTGTACAAGCCCCTTCTTCTGAATATATTCAGTCCTTGTGGTTATTGGAGACTCCTCGGTGTTTTCCTGAGAAAGGGTCTCATTATGTAGCCTGGGCTGGCCAGGAACTCTCAACCCTGCTTCAGCTCTTGAGGGATGGGATTATAGGCGCCGACTACCCGGCCCGGCTGAGTTTCTATTTTTTCAGAGATTGCATTTTAGTTTGAAAAGCATTTGCAGGGTTCTGCTATTCCTTGAACATTATAAATTCATTTAAAGTTTCTGGAGAGATTGTGTGTGTGTATACACACAACGTTTTGTTTACAATTTTTGTTTTGTTTTTTGTTTTTGGGTCCAGTCATAGGGCCTGAACTCTGGGCCTGGGCGCTGTCCCTCAGCTCTTCAGCTCAAGGCTAGCGCTCTACCACTTGAGCCACAGCGCCACTTGCGGCTTTTTTCTTTTTGCTTATGTGGTGCTGAGGAATCGAACCCAGGGCCTCATGCATACAAGGCAAGCGCTCTACCACTGAGCCACCTTCCCAGCCCCTTGTTCACAATTTTTAAGTGTTTTTGGTGTATGGTAATGTAAAGGTTTCTTATTTTACATATCAACCTACGTGAAAATTTTGAATTTGGTTTTTAGTGCTTGTTTGGCTGTTGATTGACTGTGACACTGGGTAAATAATGTCGTTTTTAAAACCCGAGTCCCTCATCACCTTTCCAAAGATGCTTGCAGTCCTGTTTCCCTCGGGAATGCTGGGAAGGGATGCGTTGTGCTTTCACGTCATGGCTAGCTGCGGTGCCAGGCACTCCTGGCCTTTTGTGGTGAGCGCGGTGCACGGCTGCGTAGCTCTGCAGCCGTGCGCTGTCCTCTGGCACGAGCCCTGCTGTGTGACGCCGGGGCCGGGCTCTGTGTCTCCACAGGGCACCAACAGTGACTTGCCATTTGTGCTGTTCCCTTTTGCAGTTAGCCTGTAAGTACTGGGCGCCCCACATCAAGAAGAAGTCTCCTTTTGATATAAAGGTAAGGTTTTGGGTTGCTGCTTGCTCTCTAATGTTACAAACATAAGGAAAACAAAAATGTTCTCTCTCTCGTTTTTTTTTTAGTTAAAAAGACAGTTTTACTCATGGTAGGAAATTTGGAAAATAAACTACACATAATAATCATTAAATTAATAATTAAATTAGCAGAGATAACTTCAGTTATTTAATTTTCTGAGAGCGTTACACAAATACATTTGTACATATGTTACTTAACCGTTCTCTTTACAAAATCTTAGATTATTTAAGATGTATGTTATGTGAAATATTTTTGCAAGTATGATGAAATTTTCATGCCAGCGTTCTAGCCGTTCATTTAAGGTGGAATCTGTTCTCTTGTGGTGTGAGATTGGAAACTGAGATTGTACCACTTGAGCCACTGTGGTACTTCTGGCTTTACGTTGGTTGGAAGTAAGAGTCTCATGGGCTTTTCTACCCAGGCTGGCTTGGATCTGCAGTCCGTATGTCTCCGCCTCCTGAGCAGCTGAACGGCATGGGATGCCCCGGCACCCTGATGAAAAAATACCTAAGTGTCATTTTGATATTAATATCTGAAAGTCCCAAACCTGCTCATTTTGTGTAATCTCAGAAGTTGGAATCCATCTGTTTAAGATTTGAAATAGTAAACATTTTCATATTTTTGGTACAGGTTATTGAAGATATATATGAGAAGGAGATCGTCAAATCAAGGTAGGCTTGACTTACACAACAGAGTTTGTAGGTCAAGTGTGATCTGTTTCTGGCTGTCTTCTGCATGACAGGCTAGTTGAATACTGGGGAGACTGCGCAGCAAGGGCTGTGGAGCCACTGTGGGGAGCGCAGGCGGTGCCTTGCGGCTGGGTGTGGAAGCGCGCCGCTGCCTCTGAAGCGGATGGCTGCCTCCAGCAGTTCTGATGGATTTGAGGAGTCTGATGTGTGGCTTCATTTTAAAACAGAAGATCCTCAACTGCACTTAAACATAAGAACTCTGAAGCATTTACACATCTTAAAAAGTTACTTTTCTATGTTTTTAGGTTTGCCATCAGAAAGATAATGCTGCTGGAATTTAGGTAAGTTAAAAGGCATCAGTTTGATGACCTGCAAGATTTAGCTGTGCGTTGTGTAATTCTAAGTAGTGGTTAGGTGTGGCTCCATGTGAGAGAGCATGTAATGAGCACGCCGAGACCCTGGGTTCAGCCCTCAGCACCAGCAACCAAAGTCGATAAATCTGTGGACAGATTATCCTATATTAGTTACACAGAGAGCATTCCATCATTAATGTGTTTTCTTTGTATATGTGATTTGCTTATTTATATATATATATACACACACACACACACATAGGGTTTTTTTAATTTATTTATGTTTTGGGTTGATCATGGGGCTTGAGCTCTGCGCTTGGGAGCGGTCTCTTCAGTTCAAGGCGAGCTTTCTACCACTTGAGCCACAGTGCCACTTCTGCTTTTCTGGTGGTTCATGACTTTCCTGTCCGGGTTGTCTTTGAATCGTGATCCCCAGATCTCACCCTCCTGAGTAGAGAGGATTACAGGCATGAGCCACCGGTGCCTGGCTTGATGATGTATTTTTAGCTTTTAAAGATAATGTGATGTGAAGGATATTTTGTATTTGAGGTTTTTCTCACTGGTTAGTAACATTGCTGAGCAGTTTCTGTCCTTGATGTTTCTAGTGACCTGTGGGAGTAATTAGGTACATCCTCAATACCTCTTGCAGCCTGGCCCCAGAAGCCCTGAGGATGTGGTGTTGGACCAGTGCGGCCTGGAATCCCTGCCCTCTGGTCCAGAGCAGGAAATGTCAGGGCCTTGAAATCTGACTTTACGTTGAATCCCACAGTCCTTAGGTCTCAGCCTCCTGAGTAGCTGGGATTGCAGTGAGAGCCACTGTTGCCCTACGCTAAACCTTCGCATTTCTGAAAGATGCTTTTCCTGTGGTTTAGGGCCACTGCCTCCAATCGCTTTCTTCCTAACCATGCTTGTGATACGTTGATTTAGAGCTGATAATTTGTCACATACTTTTCATTTGTACTTAGTTGTGGGTAAGAGACTTTATTGGGGCCTTTGATATCGTTTTCTACACGTGACTGCCGCCTCCCACAGGTGCATTGTGTGCATGCACACCGGTAGCACTCCCTTAGACTGTGGCCAACTCTGAAGGAATCGCAGATTCGCAGATTTTCAACGCACTTTTAGGAAGTTAAGGGTATGTTTTCCTAGGTGAGGGCTGCAGTACAGTGACTGATGGTGAGATGTTGGGTGCTGTTTTGCTCTTCACAGCCAATACCTCGAGAACTATCTCTGGATGAATTACTCTCCAGAGGTGTCCAGCAAGGCCTACTTGATGTCCATCTGCTGCATGGTGAACGAGAAGTTCAGAGAAAACGTCCCTGCATGGGAGGTAACGGAAGACCTGCCCCTGGCCTTCCTCCCGGGGTGAATAAGTACACTTGGGGGCGAAGCTCTATCCAGTAGTAAGGGAAGGAATGTGAACCAGACATTGAGGCTCATGCCTGAAACCCTAGCTACAAGAGACCAAGATCTGGAGGATTGAGGTTCCAGACTCCGTCTCCAAAATAACCAGCAAAAATAGGGCTAGGGTTGTGGCTAAAACGAATAGATACATGAAAGCCAAGGCTAGTTTTCTTTTGATTTCAGTACTTTTTTCCAAGTTCCTGTGACTAAAAAGTGATCCAGATGAAGTTAGTTTTGAGTGTTCTGGAAATAGTGAGTGGCCTGGTTGAAGGTAAAGCTGGGGACTTTGAATAGAGCCGGGTGAGGTCTGACGTGGGGGTGGTGCTGTTCTCAGTCCACGGAGCACAGGGTGAAGTGTGGGTCTTGCGTGTTGGGGTGAGTTGTGCCACATGCTTGTCGGAGAGCGTAGAGGTGCGTCATCAACTTGGATGCTGTAAAGGTGGTTTGGTGATTAGGATTTGATAGAGGGAAAGGACAAAGGAGATTTGCCTGGTCCACAGGGGTGTGTCCAAGACCCCCCGGAGGACAACTGGCTTGGACCATACTGAGCCTGCATGTATTCCATCCTTCCTTGTACACACGTGTGTGGTGATCACTGGATAGATGGGCACAGGGAGAGATGAACAGAACTCATGGTGAGCGTGTACTCCATCCTTCCCTGTACACGTGTGCGTGTGCATGTGTGAGTGATGATCAGTGGATCCGGGTGAGCAGAGGAGAAGCCCAGGGATGTGTGGGCAGTGTGAGCCTGTGGTAGTGACGGGAAAGGCAGTGTGGGGGAAGAGACCCGCACCAGAGACGCTGCTGGTTAAGTGCAGGGAGACAAGGCACAAAGGAGAGAAGAGGATGAGGGTTGCAGGGGTGTGTCCGACTTGACCCGGGGTGCAGGTGGAAGCCGTGGGGAGAGCGTGCACCCCGGGACCTGGGGGGAGGCTGGGAAGTCCGGTGCTCTTCACTGCTCATGTGAAGAGCTCATGCAAGCCAGAAACGCTGCTCCTCACCTGAGTTGCAGTTAAAAGAATTTGTTTTCCAAAACAGTTCGTTTTGTTTGGATCAGAGCAGTGAACACATTTCCGATTGTTAGGGGATCAGCCTGGTGCGGTGCAGACATGTCTGCGGGGGCGTCCCCGGGCCGCTGGCCTCTGCCACCGGTGTGGCCGCGCGGTGTGGCCGCGCACTGGTTTGTGCTCAGGTGATGCTCCTCCCAGACGCTCGGGAGGCGGCTCTGACTTTACGGGCGGGTCAAGCTGGGCTGCTGTTCTTTCTCGCCAGACGTTTAAGAAGAAGCCGGATCACTTCCAGTTCTTTTTCAAGCGCATCCTGACAGCGGCACTGGCTGAGACGGACGGCGACTTCTCCCTCCACGAGCAGACAGTGCTGCTGCTGTTCCTGGACCACTGCTTCAACAGCCTGGTGACTGCCCTTCTCTCCAGGGGCTTGGTGGGGGGAGTTCTGCTTGAGGGTAGTTTTGGGGTGACCACTAGGCCCATGGCTGCGTCGCAGTAAGAGACACCATAGCGTGTCCATGGAAAGGGAGCCCCGAGCAGCATGAGATGCCAGCTGATGTCCATAGACAGCATGGCAGTGAGGCCGTGCGCTTTCTCTCCTCTGCTCGGCCTTGGCCCGGGCCTGGCCGGTTAGTCAGCAGCAGAACCAGAGCCCTTCCCCATCCAGGCCAGTCTGTGTGGTCCCTTCATCCTTCCTCAGATTGTCTTGTCAGTAGTGAATATGCACGCGAGCTCTTCAGGGTGGCTGTCTGAAGCGTGACACACGTGTGGTAGAGTGAAGACCTTGGCGGTGCCGGAGACCTGGGTCTGTGAAGGCCACTGTCCGCACTGGTCCTTGGCATCGACGAGCCCTGAGCTCACGGTCAGGACGCTCACCCCGTCCTGAACGTCTGGCTCACACAGGCACTGTGTCGGTGAGACACAGCGCGGCCCCACGCCGCCAGGAACATTGGGAAGCTCTTGCCTTGTATAAACAGGAACCACCAGAAAGAGAGCACGCGCAGGAAGGAGCGGCATCCTCCCGGGCACGGGGGGGCCGTGGCCTGTAGATGGAGCCCAGCACAGCTGTGGGGAGGTGCGTGCTGGGCACTGCCCGCATGCCCGGCGTCTGCCCGCTGCCCTGCCTCGGGGCCGCGGGCGTCTCTGAGAGGGAAGCGCTGCCAGGCTGGGGTCCTCGCACGACCACGTCAGTGCACACGGAAGCCCTGGGGCGATCGTGAGCTTGTCTTCTTTGTGCTTAACAGGAAGTGGACCTGATCCGAAGCCAGGTTCAGCAGCTCATCTCCCTCCCCATGTGGCTCAGCCTGCAGCCCGTGAGTATGCGTGTGGAAGTCGCCGCTGTGCGGCCCGGGCACTGGGGAGGAGCTGCCGGTGTGGCTCCCGCGCGCCTGGCGTGGCGTGGGTGCTGCTTCCCTCGCACCTCCCTCTGCCCTGGCTGGCCTGGGTGCCGGCCTCCGCCAGGCTGCCATCCTCCCGGGTGACAGGTGCTCAAAACCAGCGTGAAGACGGTGAGGTGTGGCTCACACATCTGTTCCTGTTGGACGCTAGCGGCTCACACCTGTAACCTTAGCTCCTCCGGAGAGTGAGAGCTAGTGGGTCTCAGTTCAAAGCCAGCCTAGGCAGAATAGTCCAAAAACCTCAGAAGAAGGTCAGACGGTCCGGTGGCAGTGAGTGCATAGCACGCAGGGAGGGGGGGAGGAGGCCACAGACAGATGGGGAGCAGAGTCTCTCCCACCCTGCCCCTCCCACGGGTTCCAGAGGGAGCACACACCGCACGTACAGGCAGCACTGGATGACGTGGCAGCGGGCCACGGCCCCTTCACTGAGACCTGCTGCTTCATAGTGTGTGTGTGTGAGGCTGGCAATCCTCCTGCCTCCCCGTGCTGGGGCTGCGGGCGTGTCCCACTCGCTTGGCCTGCATCAGTTACGGGGTGAGAGTATTGTCGCTGCTCTGCGTGGGGTCACGCACCCCTCGTATCAGATTCCCTGTCCCATTAACACAGTCACGGATGAGCTGTGCTGACAGTCCAACCCTCACTTCATTTTTGGTAGTTGTCTACGGATTTGGCATTTCAGTGATTCTGTCGATAAATGTTTTTATTTTTTTTAATATTTTTCATAGTTTCAGGAATGAGCAGTTTGATGGCGAGCATACTGAGTTGTTTTTAGTGGCGTTACTCATTTCCTAGTTGTCCAAGTCTCTCATTCCCTCCCTGGCAGTCCTGTCTTAGGACCCTTTCAAGCATTGGCATCATCTTCGTTGTGAAGCTGAGCTTCCGGCGGTCTAATGCCACATCTGTCTTTCAGGCACGGCTGGAACTGGAATTAAAGAAGACACCTAAGCTCAGGAAATTCTGGAACCTGATTAGAAAGAATGATGAGAAGATGTCTGCGGAAGCGAGGGAACAGTAGGTGGCCACACGGGGCGGGCTGGGGCGGGGGCTGGGGTGGGCGGGGCTTGGTGGGAGTAGAGGGTCCAGCGTCATTCGGCTTTGGGCTTCAGTGCTGGTGGCTAGACCTGGGACCTGTGCCTGTCAGGTGGGGGCTCCACCGCCGAGCCGCTGCCTCACCCCTACCAAGGCTTTCCCGGCCTGCGCCTGACCTCCCACTCTGCCGGCCCTGAAAGGGTCCCTGTGGCTCGGCGTCTCTCAGGCCACCCTGCTGCGCAGATGTCTCTGTGCCGTTTTGGTTTTGCACCTCCTCTAGCCTGATGAGATCCGAGTGCCCACCCTTCCCGCTGCGTGCGCTTCCTTCGCATTTCCTCCAGCCCTTCTCCCCCTGGGCCTCCTCCCTCCATTCCAGCCAGGGCAGCCTGGCGCCACCCTCTGGACACCTGCTGCGCTCTGAGCTGAGACTGCCGCCCACCGCTGTGGTCAGGCCACCCTTGTGGTCAGGCCGGCGCGGCCGGCAAGGTTCCGCTCTGGGTGCTGTGTGACTGGCGGGGCTCCGTGTGAAGCAGGAGCCGCTCCTGCTCCCGCAGGGCGGGGCTCGGCGTGTGAGGACTGGGCACAGGCTGCGGCCCACAGCCTTGAGTCGGTCCTGCAGGCGTGTCGTGACTCAGTGCTGCGCACAGTGCGGTTCACGGCTCAGAAGGATCTTAATGGTTTCCCTCCTGTATTTCCCACAGGACTGGCACACTCGTCCACACTGTCCAGTACCTAATAAATGTTGGGAAAAAATAGAAATGAGCAGAAAACTGGTTTTTGAGAAAAGGTTGAATTTTAGCCATTGTAGTACTCAGTGTAACTGCATTTAAATGTTCAGTGGCCGAGGTCAGTGGAAGTGCGGCTGCGGTGTGCAGTTAGCGCTGGCCCTGCAGCCCGCAGACAGGCTCTTCCTCTAGTGTAGCACTGAAGTGACAAAGACCCCTGTGTTCCATTTATGGTCTCGGTGTCAGGAGAAAAATAGAAGATGAGCAGTGTCAGAAAAGCACGTTCAACACTTGGTTTCAAAATAATTTGGTGCGTGTTCTTTGGTTTTAGGGCCTACCGAGAAAGGAGATTTCTTTCACAGCTCATCCAGAAGTTCATCTCCGTGCTGAAGTCAATCCCACTTTCTGGTAACTGTTCTCTGTGGCTCATCTGGGAACTGAGGGAGATGTTGTTCTGGAACTTTCTCCTCATCTAAACACGTCCCTCAGGATGATTTTAGAATGTGAGGACAATGTCTTGGCTGCTCACCAGGACTGCCTGGCGCAAGTCTCCAGCGGCACCAGAGGCTCGAGGGAAGGTCCTTAGAGCTAGCAAATCCTTGCTGTATTTGCTTCCTGGAGTCAGGTTCTGAACCAGAATACAGTTGTGGAAAGATGGCTCTGACCACTGTGTCACGTGTGTGGGAGAGAAGGCCTTGTCAGGTTTCAGCTGCATGAGGGACAGTTACATGGATGGTAAAACAGCCGTTAGACAATGCTCCTTCACTGTCCTTAAACAGCCGTGCAGCCTAGGTGAAGATAGCCACACACTTCACAGATGCACATAGTCATTCCCAGCTGTTCTTATCTAGGGTCTGAGCTTTATGTAGAATGTTAACAGAAAAAGTTGAAGGAGGAGAGTCCAGCTGTCATTTCCATATGAGAGTCAGGGAGGTATTCGCGTTCCTTTTATGTGAAGCCTTCCATCCTCCCATGCACTATAAATAAGTACAAGTCATGAAGGTACTTGCAGGGTGCACTTACAGGGTGCTAAAAGTCGGGCCTCCCCCCCCCCCCCCCCCCGGGGACCAACGGCTGCAGGCACTCAGAGCTTGTCTGCGCGGCAGTGACGGCTCCTTTTTTTTTTTTTTTTTGTGATAGTCCTGGCACTCCAACTCCTGGGTGCTGTCCCTGAATCTCTTTATGCTCAAGGCTAGCGCTCTACCACTTGAGCCACAGCGCCACTTCAGGCTTTTTCTGAGTAGTTTATTGGAGATAAGAGGTTCACAGACCTTTCTTCCTGGGCTGGCTTCAAACCAGGTCCTCAGATTTCAACCTTCTTAGTAGATAGGATTACAGGTGTATGCCAACAGTGCCTGACCTGAAGTTGCTATTTTTATTGTATTACCAGAAAACAAAATTCTTAGACTAATGCTGAACGTTAATCAAGCAATTTCAATTTGTTGGCAATATACCAACACAATGGTGATTTTTAAGGTGTACGGAGAAGTCACAAATGATAATTTTGTTGAATATTTAAAGTATAATACTTAGAGCTCTTCGTAGGGAGAGGCTTGGGAGAGGATATGTTAGGTGAGGTAAGCTGTACTCGGGCACAAGTTGCATGGTTCTCCTTATTCGTGGAAACTAAAATGTGCCTATAACTTAGAAGTGAGCGCTGGGTGGCACCCAAGCCATTGCACATGAATTAACTGGCTGGTAATAGAATCTGTGGAAAACAAATAGTATAATTCTTTGGAAGGACTAAGTCAAGGCCTAACGAGATGAGTACTAGGAAGTGGGTACTTGCAAGCAGGGAGGATCCAGAGGATAGGGAAGAAGAATGAGCAGGGAAGCGAGTGGAGTGCAGACCTGAAGGCTCTGTCTACACTACAGAATGCAGGCCCGAAGGCATTGTACAGAATGGGGAAGGGAAGGGGTGGGGTGGGGTGGGGTGGGGTGGGGTGGGGTGGAAGGGCGGGAGGCGTGGTACACCGAAACTGCTTTGTTAACTGGAAAAACTCAATACACCACCTAAACATTAAGAAAAGCGAGGGGTGGGGAGACATCGCTCAGGAGCCCTGTGTTCGTTAACGGTGCTGTCCAATGGCAGCTCCTTGACCAGTCCCTAAAAGTAGAAGCGTTAAAAAATTATATGGAGCACAGATGGGTTCTCAAAAGTTCTCAGCAGGTCTGTGTGTCACTGGCATTTGACTGTCAGAGTAGTGCACTGCTCTTGTAAGCCGTTGTGTTAAATCCCCTTACGCATGGTAGAAGAGGCAGTGCACGTGCAGCAGGGAGGGTGGTGTGAAGGGGTCTCGCTGGTGCGCCCCTTCCCGCCTGGCCTGCGCCCCCTGCCGGTGGAGGTGTGCAGCGGGGAGGGTGGTGTGAAGGGGTCTCGCTGGTGCGCCCCTTCCCGCCAGCCTGTGCACCTTCGTGGTGTTTGTGCAGTGAGGTGAGGCGCAGGCGCTTTGTAGGTACTTGGCAGCTTTGCAGCAGCACTCCTGGCTAGTGATGTTCTGACACGTTCCCCCCCTCGCCTAGAGCCTGTCACAATGGACAAAGTTCATTACTGCGAGCGGTTCCTCGAGCTGATGATCGATCTGGAGGTGAGCATGCGCACCGACTCCACGTCGTCCCCTGGTCCCCGTGGGGCGCCCTGCCCCCGCTGGCCTCGGCCTCCTCGCGGCTTGCCGGCGCCTGGCGGGTTGCATGGGCTGCCGCTTGTCGTCAGTTTGGGTTGGTTTTTTTTTTTTTAAGATTTTTGAAGGCGTTTTTGCCCTGTGAGGTGCCGTCCCCATCCGCAGCCAGTGCTGGGGTCGTGTATGAGTCCCATTTCCTTCCTGTCTAACAGGAGCTGGTGAGGAGGTGTCGGTGGGGCCGTGGCTCGGGAGCGCTCGTGTGGCTGTGCGCTTGCGCCGTGCTCTATCTCCGTTATTTCAGTGACGCGCCTGGGCTTTCCCACCTTGGCAGTCGTAGCCGCGTGGCGCAGCGCGGCCGAGCGTGCAGTGGAGGGGAAGTGGCCATGGCCAGGTCCGGCTTCCCTGGACGTTGAGCGCCTCCCCCTGCTGCTTGCAGTGGCCCTGCCCCGGGTGCCTTGCAGCGTCGGTGTGGGCGCGCTGCGGGGTGCAGGCCGCGCCCTGACACGTCCGCTCCCCCAGGCCCTGCTCCCCACCAGGCGCTGGTTCAACACCGTCCTGGACGACTCCCATCTCCTGGTTCACTGCTACCTCTCCAACCTCGTGCGCAGGGAGGAGGACGGCCACCTCTTCTCCCAGGTGAGTGCCCGTGGGCTGCCCCGAGTTACCAGGTTTGCCACGAGCAGAGCTAGCCACCGCGCTGACGCCGTCAGGAGCTCCAGTGAGTCACCCCAAAGGAAACGCACAAATCGTACCTTTTTCAGCTGTCACCCAGTGGTGACAGAACCCCAGGCTAACCACACACGTGCCCGCATATGACAGAACCCCAGGCTAACCACACACACACGTGCCCGCATATGACAGAACCCCAGGCTAACCACACACGTGCCCGCGTATGACAGAACCCCAGGCTAACCACACACACACGTGCCCGC
>NW_012267227.1:20527414-20572007 GCF_000151885.1 Dipodomys ordii
CAGTGGACTGAGCATCGGTGTGGACCGTGTGTGCAGAGTAGACTGAGCACTCGGTGTGGACCGTGTGTGCAGAGTAGACTGAGCATCGGTGTGGACCGTGTGTGCAGAGTAGACTGAGCACTCGGTGTGGACCGTGTGTGCACAGTGGACTGAGCACTCGGTGTGGACCGTGTGTGCAGAGTAGACTGAGCATCGGTATGGACCGTGTGTGCAGAGTGGACTGAGCCCTCGGTGTGGACCACGTGTGCAGAGTAGACTGAGTATCGGTGTGGACCGTGTGTACGCAGTGGACTGAGCACTCAGTGTGGACCGTGTGTGCAGAGTAGACTGAGCACTCGGTGTGGACTGTGTGTGCAGAGTAGACTGAGCATCGGTGTGGACCGTGTGTGCAGAGTAGACTGAGCATCGGTGTGGACCGTGTGTGCAGAGTAGACTGAGCACTCGGTGTGGACCGTGTGTGCAGAGTGGACTGAGCACTCGGTGTGGACCGTGTGTGCAGAGTGGACTGAGCACTCAGTGTGGACCGTGTGTGCAGAGTAGACTGAGCACTCGGTGTGGACCGTGTGTGCAGAGTGGACTGAGCATCGGTGTGGACCGTGTGTGCAGAGTAGACTGAGCACTCGGTGTGGACCGTGTGTGCAGAGTGGACCGAGCATCGGTGTGGACCGCGTGTGCTCAGTGGACTGAGCCCTCGGTGGTCAGGCTCCTGTCTTGGTGTGGTGGCTCAGGCCTGTCATCCAGCTAGATCTGCCCAGGCACTAACGAGGCGCCGAGGTGCATGCGTGTCGCCCAGAGTCAGGGGAGCAGAAGTAGCGGGTGCAGCCCTGCACTGAAAGCTGGAGACAGGGCTCTGAGCAGGCACAGGCCCTGAGTCGAGTCCCCAGTACCACGAGGGGGAAAGGGAGACACATCCCTCATTTTAGAAGAGTTGGACCTGTTCTGGTTTGTTCTGAAATCTCTCAAAAATGTACGGTGTTACATTGCAAACATTTTTTAGCACTTTTTTCCCCCTAGTCATGCAGCTTGAACTCGGGGCCTGGCCACTCCCTAAGCTCTTTTTGCTCAAGCCTAGCACTTTACTACTTGGAGCCACAGCGCCACTTGAGGTTTCCTAGTGGTTACCTAGAGGTGAGAGTCTCATGGACTTTCCTGCCTGACTTTGAACTGTGGTCCTCAGATCCCAGCCTCCTGAGTAGCTAGGATGGCAGGCGTGCGCACCAGCGCCTGGTCAGCACTTAATAACTAGGTCCTAAGTTCACAGTTGTTCACTGGCACGTATCCTTTCAGCTTTTAGACATGCTTAAGTTCTACACCGGGTTTGAGATTAATGACCAGACGGGAAATGCGCTTACTGAGAACGAGATGACCACCATTCACTACGACCGAATCACTTCCCTGCAGGTAGAGTGCTGCTTTCCTCCCCGCGTCCGTGGGGTCCGCGCTGGCTGTTTGGCTTTCCCGGGGGTCCTCGGGCCAGGCTCACGGAGGAGGCACGTGAGATAGGACACGCGTGCCATGTGCTGTGGGCCTCCCGGGGCCGGCTGGCCAGGGGCTTGACTGCCCACGCTGCCCTTCTCCCCAGAGAGCCGCCTTTGCACACTTCCCGGAGCTCTACGACTTCGCCCTCTCCAACGTGGCAGAAGTGGACACGCGCGAGTCCTTGGTCCGGCTCTTCAGCCCCCTGAGGTACGGCCGTGTGGGATGGCCTTGAGTGAGCCTTCCATGTGTAACGTGGGCTGCACCTCCGCTCACACTGGGAGCCGCCTCCCCGCGGCAGCCCGCTCTTTCATTCTGTGGGGAGTAGAGTTTCCAAGATCCCCGCTGCAGCCTTGCCTGTGCCCGCGCCGGTCTGGGTACCGCATGTTCACGCAGGTGAACGCCTGTGCACGCACCGTGCTGGGTACCGCCTGTGCACGCACCGTGCTGGGTACATGTTCACGCAGGTGAACGCCTGTGCACGCACCATGCTGGGTACCGCCTGTGCACGCACCGTGCTGGGTACCGCCTGTGCACGCAGGTGAACGCCTGTGCACGCACCGTGCTGGGTACATGTTCACGCAGGTGAACGCCTGCGCACGCACTGTGCTGGGTACCGCCTGTGCACACACTGTGCTGGGTACCACATGTTCACACAAGTGAACGCCTGTGCACGCACTGTGCTAGGTACCGTGTGTTCACGCAGGTGAATGCCTGTGCACGCACCGTGCTGTGTACCACATGTTCACACAAGTGAATGCCTGTGCATGCACTGTGCTGGGTACCGCATGTGCACGCACCGTGCTGGGTACTGCGTGTTCACGCTGGTGAACGCCTGTGCACGCACCGTGCTGGGTACCGCGTGTTTACGCAGGTGAACGCCTGTGCACGCACTGTGTGGCTCCATAACGCGCGTGCTGCCCGCTGCTCCCAGACAGGTCGAGTCCAACTCCCAGGGATCTAGTACTAGGGTGTCGCTGTGTGTCCTGTACCGGAGTCGTGTGTGTGTTGTGTAGTGAGTCTGTATATGAATGTGTTTGTGTACTGTGATGTGTCCTGTACCTACCAGAGTCGTGTGTGTCCGCGTGTCCGTGTCCTGTACGCATGCATGTTATGTTGTGTAGTGTGTCCTGTACCTACCAGAGTCACGTGTGTGTGTCTGTCCATCCGTGTCCATGTCCTGTGCACATGCGTGTTATGTTGTGTAGTGTGTCCTGTACTGGAGTCTGTGTGTATGTCATCCTGGCCGTTGCGGCGCCTTCTAACTTTCCTGTTACCATTCTTTCCGATATTTCAGTCCATCACTTATTTTCTTTGACTATTAAGGTAACTATATATTCTGGTTATCGAATTGTAAGGAGCCCGGCATATGCAAAGTGTGAATCTTGACTTGTAATTTGTATCCTACACACAAATGAACTTGGAACTAATGGTGAACTTAGATGTCAGCCCCCAAGCCTTTGTTGTGGTAATTGTACCAAGAATCCATGGACACCAAAGCATAATGAAGAAAACACACCGTTAAGAGATGAGAGTTAGGACAAACTAGGAGAAAACATGGACTAACCGTGTCTGCAGGCAGCACGGGCCATTCAGGGTTTCAGCCTCAGTGCTGAGAAAGTACCTTGCACTGAGGTGACATCAAAGATAGAAAGCAGCCCTTCACCAGGGAGGCAGCGCAAGGCGGACGTGTCGCAGTGGTGCTCAGCATCCTCGGCCATTAGAGACACGCATGTTTCAGTCCTAAGACAGCTACTACATGGGACTAGAACCGTGCGAAGGCTTGCTGAGAACATCCTCACTGCTGGGGGAGACGTTGAAACAGGTACTGTGTGTGCTCACATCTCCCACTTAATGACGGACAGCACGGGGTGCACACCGGTGGTCCCGGCATTCAGAGGGCCTGGAGGACTGTAAATTTGGAACAGCATGAAGTACAGAGCAAGTTCAAGGCCAGTTTGTGCTACAAAGCAAAACTGACTCAAATAAGTGGGAGAATTGAGCAAAGATGTACCCAGGGAAAATGAGAGTTAGTATTTGCACAAAACCTTGTAAAACTACACTGTGTGCTGTGGCTCACACCTGTAATCCTAGCTACTTGGGAGGCTGAAGCTGAGGATCACAGTTGGAAGCCAACCTAGATGGGAAAGGCCGTGAGACTTAACTAAAAAGAACTATAAAAACCTGGCAAGTGGAGCTATGGCTCAAGTGAAGAAGCTCCAGGACAGAACCGAGGCCCTGAGTGCAAGCCCCAGGCCCAGCACGCAGCTGAGGACAGAAGAGCTGCGTCCAGGGCCGGGTGGCGGAGGGGGCTCGGGAGAAGGGCCGGGTGGCGGAGGGGGCTCGGGAGAAGGGCCGGGTGGCGGAGGGGGCTCGGGAGAGGGGCCGGGAGGCCTAGCAGTGGAGTGGCGCGGCTTGCTGCTGAGCGCAGCTTTCCCGTGCTCAGCTCCAGACAGAGGCTTGGATCTTAGTCTTTCTCCATTCCTATTTTGTAAAAGTCATTCTTTCTCAAAGCAAAGAGTTACTCTTTGAAGCATTGTGTGCATTTAGCACACACACTTTTTAAGAAATGGGTATTGAAAGTCCGGATTTAAAAGCGAGCAGGCCCAGGCTTTCTCGGGGGTGGAGGTTGCTGTGCCAGAGGGGGAGGGGGAGGGAAGCCATGCTCGCAGTCCTGATGGGGGGGAGGGCCCGCCAGAGCCTGCAGGAGTGCTGTGGAGCCCACATCCAAGCGAAAGCCCCTGGCGGGGCTGGACCTTCCCCGGCCCTGCTGTAGCATTGTACTTACTTGCTGACAACCATCTGTAGAGATGCTTGTTGAAGTGAATGTTCTTCGTCCTGCAGTTCCAACACCCTCCACCAGGTGGCATCATACCTCTGCTTGTTGCCAACCCTTCCTAAGGACGAAGACACCACCTTTGATAAAGAATTTCTTCTGGAATTGCTGGTGAGTACAGAGCCAGTGTTTCCATTCTACGTAAATCAACACTGAGAGTCCTGCGAGGAGACTGGGGACTGCTCCTGTCATTTGTAAGGAGGAGGTTGCATTCATGCATTCGTTTGCTTACCCTTCCTCCATTCCTCGGTCCCCTGTGCCACCATCCACCCCCTCCCGAAAAGCTAGTGCAACAATGAAAAGTAACTTGGACTCTGCCTGTAGTCTTCATTTTTGTTGTTGTTGTTGTCAATGGTGGTGGTGGTACTTGGTTGGGCTTGAACTCTGGGCCTGAGTGCTGTCCCTCAGCTCTTCAGCTCAAGGCTAGTGCTCTACCACTTGTGCCACAGCGCCACTTCCGATTTTCTGGTGGTTTACTGGAGATAAAAGTTTCACAGACTTTCCTGCCTGGGCTGGCTTTGAACCGTGATCCTCAGATCTCAGCCTCCTAAGTAGCTGGGATGACAGGTGTGAGCCACCAGCGCCCGGCCTCTTTGGTAGCACTCACTAGCGTTCCTGAGGTCTCTAGGGTGTGTTGACAGTGTTTCACAACATGCCATCCCGTGCTTTATGAGAAACCTGAGAGGTGAGTGCCACTTGACCCGCACTGCTGGGGCGGGCGCCCGGTCCTGGAAGGCGCAGCTGCTTGCGCTCCGCTGCCAGGAGGAGCTGGGCGGCTTCCCTCCCAAAACAGCTAACACGTTCTCCCCGAGGTGCCCCTCTGACTGCAGGCCGCACTCCCCTGCGGATGAGACACGCATGCTGCTCACTTTCTTCATAGCTCTTTTCCTTTTCTGTTGTTATCATTGAGGAGTTGTACAAAGGAGTTACTGTTCTGTAACGTCATGAGTGCAAGGCTTCTGGAACGACGTCACCCCTCATTGTCCCTTCCCATCCCACCCACAAGCTCCGTAGTCCAGTGTTGCACAGTGCTCGCTGAATGCAGAGATGGCGTTTCCCACGCCTCCCTCATTCCCGTCTGCTCCTTTGCCTCCCCCAAGCAACCTGTTTTTGTTTTCTGCTATTGGTTGTGATGCGGGGGGGGGGGGGGGCGTGGCTTTGACGCCTCCGCTGAGTGTGCCCTCCTGCGGTTGGTGGGCGTGCCCTCCTGCGGTTGGTGGGTGTGCACGGGTGTGCCCTCCTGCGGTTGGTGGGTGTGCACAGGCGTGCCCTCCTGCGGTTGGTGGGTGTGCGCGGGCGTGCCCTCCTGCAGTTGGTGGGTGTGCGCGGGCGTGCCCTGCGGTTGGTGTGTGTGCGTGGCCTGCAGTTGGGTGTGCGGGCGTGCCCTCCTGCGGTTGGTGGGTGTGCACGGGCATGCCCTCCTGCGGTTGGTGGGTGTGCACAGGCGTGCCCTCCTGCGGTTGGTGGGTGTGCACAGGCGTGCCCTGCGGTTGGTGGGTGTGCGCGGGTGTGCTCTCCTGCGGTTGGTGGGTGTGCGCGGGCGTGCCCTCCTGTGGTTGGGTGTGTGCAGGCGTGCCCTCCTGCGGTTGGGTGTGTGCGGGTGTGCCCTGCGGTTGGTGTGTGTGCGTGCCCTGCAGTTGGGTGTGCGGGCATGCCCTCCTGTGGTTGGTGGGCGTGCCCTCCTGTGGTTGGTGGGCGTGCCCTCCTGCGGTTGGTGGGTGTGTGCGGGCGTGTCCTCCTGCGGTTGGTGGGTGTGCCCTCCTGCGGTTGGTGGGTGTGCGCGGGCCTGCCCTCCTGCGGTTGGTGGGCGTGCTCTCCTGCGGTTGGTGGGTGTGCGCGGGCATGCCCTCCTGCGGTTGGTGGGCGTGCCCTCCTGTGGTTGGTGGGTGTGCCCTCCTGCGGTTGGTGGGTGTGCGCGGGCGTGCCCTCCTGCGGGGCGGTTGGTGGGCGTGCCCTCCTGCAGTTGGTGGGTGTGCGCGGGCGTGCCCTCCTGCGGTTGGCTCATCAGGCCCTCTCCCCATAACCACTGCTCTCCCAGGTCTCTCGCCACGAGCGCCGGATCTCCCAGATTCAGCAGCTGAACCGGATGCCCCTGTACCCAACGGAGAGGATCGCGTGGGACGAGAACATCGTCCCGACCGAGTACTACTCTGGGGAAGGTAGGCTGAAAGCTCAGACCTCCAGGGTCCTGAAAACGTTCCCCCCGTCTGTCCTATGTGCTGAAGTCCACCTGCAGCAGCTGGAGCACGTTCAGAGTGAGGAAGTCCCAGCACAAACACATGCCCCAGCATGCATCTCACCCCACACAGCACGGTGGCAGAACACAGCTGCGGGTCAGGGAGGAAGAAAGCGCGGCCTTCGTGTGTCACGTATGGGCTACAGTGGGTAGCAGTTGTCTTTTGAAGTTGGATTTCGAAGCTCTTGGATTTTGTGGTGTCAAACAATGACACCACAAAGACACTGCCAGCTGGACGCCACCGGTGACACTCAGGAAGCGGAGATCTAGAGGGTCTTGGTTCAAAGCCAGCCTGGGCAGAAAAGTCCCTACGATTCCATCTCCAAAATGACCAGCCAAAGCAGCACAAGGCCTTGAGTTCAAACCCTCATAGTTGAAAAAAATAAATAAGCAAACAATACCACTAGTTGGCGATGTCCCTTAGCTGTGATCTACAAAGATACTATGCATTTGTTCACCTCCTGTTTGATGAGACGCAGTAAAAGACACTTTTGTTCGTCCTCAGAGGAGAGAGACCCTGTCACAAACCGTGCATTCTGCACCGTTTGAAGGCATATTTCAGACGCATTTCAGGAATATTCTGAATGGTAGATTATTATTAGAAGTCTATTTTAAAGACATCGTTTATTTAAGAGAAGAATCGTCTCACAGTTGTGTTCCAGGCTATGGTCAGTCCGTAGCTCACGTATTTCCCCGTGTAGGGCTCTGTGTGGGGTCTGTGCGTGGAGGGGAATGTGAACGGCCATGCTGTGCAGGTACTTGCTTTCAGGTGGAGCAAAGAAGGTGCAGCCAGCACTGGGCTGGGGACCGACGGGGTCAGGCTCATTTGTAAAGGCCCTTACAGCATCTGTTGTGAGTCCTGTTCTTTTTCTTCGGTTTAAGAAGCTGGATGGTTTATTTGCTCTTTTCCAGACTATTATTTCTTTCTTTTTTTTTTTTTTCCAGTGTGGGGATTGAACTCAGGGCCTGGGTGCTATCCCTGAGCTTTTGTGTTCAAGTGTAGTCTTCTACTACTTTGAGCCACAGCTCCAGTTCCAGTTTCCTGGTGGTTAATAGGAGATAAGAGTCTCACAGACTTTCCTGCCTGGGCTGGCTTTGAACCACAGTCCTCGGATCTCAGCCTCCTGCGTACCTGGGGTTCTAGCGTGAGCCACGCCGCCCAGCTTGGACTGATATTCTCGCCCCGTGCAGCCTTGTCGCAGGCTGACACCCGCATGCGGAGCGTGACGTGGTGGAGCCCTGTGGGCTGGGCGCTCGCTTCTTTCATGAAGGCACACGTCTGAGATGCCAGCCATGGCTGGTTCTTCGTGTTTACATGTGCTAACTCAGTTGAGGGTTTCAAGATGGTGACATTTTAATTGTTGAAATGATAATTTGCTATCTAAAGAGTCCAGTTACAGGTTAGAATTTACTAAAATAAGTGATGTGGAAAGTGTGTCCTTGGTGCTTCTTGCCTCGGAGTTCTGGTTATGGTTTGATAAGGTGGTAAGGATCATGAAGGGTTTTTAATAGACTGTATTTGTCAACCTGATTTTAATTTCTGTGTGCAAATGAAGATGATATCAAATTAATTGTTTTCAGACGTTAGATTCACGTGAGTGCTGTTTTTAATACATAGGGTGAATGACTGATTAAAAGACTAATTCAGCCAGAAATCAGTGGCTGTAATCCTAGCTACTCAAGAGGCTGAGATCTGAGGATCACAGTTTGAAGCTAGCCCAGGGAGGAAAGTCCATGAGACACTTATCTCCAATTAACCACCAAAATAAAACTAGAAGTGGCGCTATGGCTCTTAAGTGGTAGAGCTCTGGCCTTGAACCAAAGCGGTCCGGGACAGCACCCAGGCCCTAAAGCCCCATGACTGACGAAGAATCACTCACCTACTGATGCTTTTCTCTTCAGGTTGCCTTGCTCTTCCCAAGTTGAATTTGCAGTTTCTGACTCTACATGACTACCTCCTGAGGAATTTCAACCTCTTCCGCTTAGAATCCACATATGAAATTCGTCAGGACATCGAGGACAGCGTCAGCAGAATGAAGCCATGGTTAGTAAGTCTAGATACTACACTGACACAGAGAGGACTCTGTATAGGGACTAGTTATCTCTCTCTCTCTCTCTCTCTCTCTCTCTCTCTGTGTGTGTGTGTGTGTCCGTCCTCGGGCTTGAACTCAGGGCCGATGCACTGTCCCTGAGCTCTTTATTTTTTAATTTTTGCTCAAGGCTGGTGCTCCACCACTTAAGCCACTTCTAGCTTTTTGGTAGTTTTTGGAGATGAGTTTCACAGACGTTGCTGGCTTTGAATCGGGACCTTGGGTCTCCGCCTCCTGAGTAGCTGCTGGGAGGAGCTGCATGTTCTGTGTCTGCACAGGAGGAGGTGAGGCTGGGGAGCAGGGTGCGTGGCTGGGGGGCACGGTGGCAGTGGCCTGGTGGGGGGGGCGCTCAGGGGCCAGTCTTCAGGGTCTCCTGGGGCATAGGTTAAGGTCTACTCATTTGAGCAACTCTTCTCTTTCCATTTGATTCCTTCCTACTAGCCTCCTTTGAGATGGTTCGTTTCTGTTAGGACATAATGTAACGCAGTGCAGACATTATGAGATTTTATGAAGATTTGTTAGATGTGACTGAGTACCTGGGTCATTCGCTGCTTCGTTCTATGTGTGAAGTGCATGTGCACGCCCTAGGACGGTGATTGTGTCAAGCTGGTTCCCGTTAGCTTGTAGGCGCACTCACACTGGTGTAGACAGTGGCCACACAGTAGCGCACAGGGTGAGTCCACTCACGCTGGCGCTCTGTTCATCTGCTCCGTATACCCAGTGCTACACACAGATTCTTATGCAAAGTTGTTTTGAGTAATACTGTAAAACAACAGAGTATTTTTAACTTGCTTGTGGCTGAGTGAGTGTGCAGGCCTGGCCATCTCCCCGCGAGGCCCGGGGTGCTGCCCATCATCGGGCCCCATGGGAATGATTGAGAAACTTCCTCTCGAGCACCTGAGCTGCTGTGTTCGGACTCAGGGCCCATTTGGTAACGTCGGGGTTTATTAACTAGCACACCAACAGATAGGATCTCATTATGCTTTATTTAAATACTAGTAACAACAAAGGTACCTGAAATTCTTAGGAACTATTAGCCACCATTTATGGTGGGAGGAGGGCATTCACTTATGCTAATAAAGTCTTTAAATTACATTCCTGATGTCATCTTTGAGAAGGGACTCTTGTGTGCCTGGATTCTGGCAGTGGTGTGTTCTCCTGTGCTGTCAGGCACACTGGCCAGGCCGGGAGGCCTCCACGCAGCAGGGGGAGCGGGTGGCTGCTAGGAGGTAGCCAGCTACCTCTGAGCGTGTCACGCTGCAAGGAGACTTGCGAGGGAGGACCAGGGCCGTGGCACGGGGCAGTGCCCTCCGGGGGGGAGCGCTTGGCTGCCGCACGCATGTGGAAGGAGCGGGAAACGTTCCCAGCCTGGATCCTTGCAGAGAGTGGTGTCCTAACTCTGCAAGGCCATACCTTCCAGAGCCTGTTCTGGCAGCCTCCTCGCTGGGCAGCAGGCTGGCGTCTGAGTGCTGGCGCTCACTTTGGGTATTACTACAAACGATGGGTGTGTTCTCAGGCTTCCCGGGTGAGGGCGAATCTGAAGCACAAATAAGGGAACGCAGGCCTCAGGAAGGCAGCGGCCACATGTGGAGCGTGAGGCCCTGTGTCAAGCCTGGGTGCCGGCACCCACACACGCAATCAGGGAACACTGTCCTCCCGTAAGTGCGCCCGTCCACGCATGGCCGGGGTGCTCTGCTGGCTACATAATCACCTTTCTTTGGCTTCCAGGCAGTCTGAGTATGGTGGTGTCGTGTTTGGTGGTTGGGCACGAATGGCCCAGCCCATTGTGGCTTTCACGGTCGTCGAGGTTGCCAAACCCAATATCGGTGAGAACTGGCCAACCCGGGTCCGAGCAGACGTCACCATCAACCTCAACGTCCGAGACCACATCAAAGACGAGTGGGAAGGTAAGCGCCACGCCTTTCAGACTGTCAGCAGCTGGCTGAGGGGTTTATAACAAGGACACTGGAATCCAAGCGTAGCTGCACATAGCTATAATCTCAGCTTCTTGCAGAGCGTGGGATTGCAAGTGTGCATAGCCAGTTTGAGGCTAGCTGGCCCAGACTAGAGGGAAATCCTGTCCAGAAACAAAAAAGAGGGTGGTTTTTCTATTAGAAGTGAAACTAACCAGGATCGTACAAGACACTTCAGAATCTTAATATGTCTGTGAGTTTTGAAAACAAGTTCGCAAGACTCCTCTTACCCCTTCAAGAGTACTTGAAACCCAGGTCCCCCCAGAAAGGCGCATGTGAATCAGTGGGATGTGGTTTGCTCCTGAAAGCGCGGCGAGGAGGGCGGGAGGAAGCGAGGCTCACTGCGAGGAGGGCGGGAGGAAGCGAGGCTCACTGCGAGGAGGGCCGGAGGAAGCGAGGCTCACTGCGAGGAGGGCGGGGGGAAGCGAGGCTCACTGCGAGGAGGGCAGGGGTACGTGAGGCTCACTGCGAGGAGGGCGGGAGGAAGCGAGGCTCACTGCGAGGAGGGCAGGAGGAAGCGCAGCTCTGAGACGGCCCTGGGGAGGCGTCGTCCTCAGCTCTGCCAGACAGTGGCTCCTGCCTCACGGCCGGCTGCCACTGAGGCTTGGCAGTGTCGGCGGCCGGCGTGCCGCCGCGCGTCTCCCCTCGCCACGGCCTCGCAGCGGTGTTCTGTGAACACTCCCGAGGCAGCTCTGATGCGGCCGGCCCCTCACGCGCCTTGTTCATTCACGTCCCTGGTGGGTCTGCTTGCCAAGATGAGCAGGCAGAGCCGTTTACGGCTAGGCGCTCCAGGGGACCCCGTGGGTCAGAACTGAAGGTGGCGTGTGCTGTCACCGGAGCTGCCATCTTCTCCCCCGCCTCTGAACGGACCGGGAGCAGCAGAGGCCGTTTCCCCTGATGGAGAGGGGCTTTGAGCTTTGGCGCCAGTCTCCTGCGTCTTGATAATCACCCGTAAAAACGTTGACTCCTTGCTGACTGAAACTTACCTGCGCAGCCGCTTTCCGAAAGCTGACGTCACCGGCAACGTGAGACCGGGAGTGAGCGGCCCGGCTGTGGCTCGAGTGGCGCCGGGCGGTAGCTTACGCTGACGTTAGAGGCAGGCTGCGTGTGACACGGATGAATTATAGGCCAACCATATTTTTGGTTAGTTATTAAGAGTGTTAAAAATAAGAATGGTGATGAATACCCAGCTTTGGGGCTGGAGCATGACTCGGAGGCCTTGTTCAGAAATGAGTTCATGATATAAAAGTTTCTAATTTTAACATCTAATAGCCCTTCGTTTTAATTATTGCTCTGAGATATGATTAAAGATGGTAAGAAAACCGGTAATTGTGCTACAATGCAAAAAGTCACTGGTCACCCTTACATTTTAAATGTTTTGATATCTCTGGTCCTTTGAGGAGGCTGAGAGTTTTCTAATAAAGGACTGAAAACAACATTCTAACAAATGAAAATGCCCTTCTATTTATTTTATTAGGTCTCCGTAAACATGACGTATGCTTTTTAATTACCGTGCGTCCCACAAAACCTTATGGGACCAAATTTGACCGGAGGCGACCTTTTATCGAGCAGGTTGGCCTGGTTTATGTCCGCGGCTGTGAGATCCAGGGCATGCTAGATGACAAAGGGCGTGTCATCGAGGACGGTAAGCTGTCTGTGCGCTCCTTGTGCGCGGTGCCCAGGGACAGGCGTGCTCGGGGTGTCTGCACAGAGGACGGGTTCTCGGAATGTCTGCACAGTGCTCCCAGGACAGTTGTGTGTGCGTAGTGCACACAGGACAGGTGTTCTCAGTGTATGCGCAGGGACAGGTATCTTTGTCTGGTTTGCTTATGGTTTTCCAGATAGAATCTACTCTAAAGACTGAAAAATATAGTAAGCCACCTACTTCCATGGTTTTAGAACTAGGCAATAATATTCAAAACTCCTGTGGGAGGCATTTTGTAATAATCACACTGAATCTCATATTCACAGACATGTGCCCTGTTTATTTATTTTTGTCAGTCGTGGGGCCTGAACTCTGGGCCTGGGCACTGTCCCTCAGCTCTTCAGCTCAAGGCTAGCGCTCGATCACTTGATCCACAGCGCCACTTCCAGCTTTTTCTGCTTATGTGGTGCTGAGGAATCAAACCCAGGGCCTCATGCATGCAAGGCAAGCGCTCTACCACTGAGCCACCTTCCCAGCCCGCCCCACCCCCCAGTACTTTTTTTTCTTTTTTTTTTCATGTCACTTGCTGTATCCCAATCCCCGTTTTTACTGAGCCCCCCAATACTTTTAAAAAGGCTTTAGGCTAAATATTGGAAAGGATATGATCTTTTAAAATCAACTTTATTCAAAAATAGTTCTAATTATTAAAAAAAGATAGAAATATGCATATATATAAACATAATATTGTATGTAATTGTTAGAAACCTCTAGGTGTCGACAGTTACTGGAACTTCCTTGGCTTCAGTTGTTTTGGCTCGACATGAAAGGGGCTATCAGCTGGACACAGCTCTCCCCTTCCCGGGGACATGTGTGCCGAGGCCGGGGTGGTGACAGCGAGGGTGTTTGAGGACAGGTCCTTTGTGGGTGAGGAAGCCTGGTCTGGGAGCAGTGTGCCCCTGGGGTCCAGTCTCTGAGATGGCCTTCCATTGCCCTGACTGCTTTGGTGGCGACACACATGATTACATAACTGCATCCTGCTGGCGCTCACTGCTCGGCCACAAGAACTCAAGTCGGCCTCTGCTGCCCTGATCTTGAGATCAGACCCTTGGTTGCCACTGCGCCTGACGGGGCTGCTTGTCTTGTTACACGAAGCTACAGCTTCATCTGAAAAGCATTTGTTAGGTCTTGGTTCATGCGTGTGTGCGTGTGCGCGCGTGCCGGGTGGCTGCATTCTGGGACAGTGAGTCGTGGTGGGGATGGCACGCCGCAGGTGTCACGAGAGCAGCAAGCATCTGCAGGAGGCTGTGGGGGGAGCGGGTCTGGGCAGCCTGCTCACGGTTCATTGACTTTATAAATTCATCTGACACACTTGCAAAACCCCTCTAGGACCAGAACCCAGACCCAATCTTCGAGGGGAGTCCAGGACATTTAGAGTATTTTTAGACCCCAACCAGTACCAGCAGGACATGACCAGCACAATCCAGAATGGAACGGAGGATGTGTACGACACGTTCAACGTGATCATGAGGAGGAAACCCAAGGAGAACAACTTCAAGGTGAAGGCTGGCCCTCCGGGAGGCTGACACACGGGTAGAAGAGACCTGCTAAGAAGGCGGTCCTACTTATGCGTTCTTCTAAAGAGTATATTTTGGGGTGCCTGTACTGGGCTCACCCGTGGGCCTCCAGCCTTGCTTTCTGCTGGCTGGTTTCAGACAGGAGTGCTCTTCCTGCTCGGGCGCGGGGTCTGTGGGCTGCTGGGCTCCCTGTGTGGTGTGTGTGTGGTGGGCTCGGTTCGGCTCCTCATGTCCGCCACCTGGGCCTCAGACCTTCCCGCCTCCAGCTTCCTTCCTGCTTGCTCTTCTCGCTGCAACACCTCGACCCTTCACAGAGTCCTAGACCTGTCGTGACGCGGCCTCCGGCCTCCCTGGTCACGCTCTCTCCTCCCTGACTCATTTCAGGGCAGCCACATGAGCTTTCTTTTCTTTTGTTGTTCTTTAGTAACAAGACCTTGCCCATGGCGTTCCTCACCTGGAAAACTTCACTCAAGCCTTGGCCTGGTCTGTGCCTCCGCTGCACACAGCAGCTCGGCGTGTGCACTGCCCTCCGGTGGGGAAGGAGGGCAGCTGCACTCACTCCGGGTCCCCTTCAGTGGGGACCCTGCTCTTGCCTTGTCCCCAAACCTGGGTCATTTTTGCAGCTGCGTTATGTAGAATGAAGTACTTATTGACGAATGAAAGGTAGAGAACTTGGTTTCACGTTTTATAGTAGCTGACACACCTGATCAGCATCTGCTGTCCGTCCGTGCTGGCTTGAGTGCGCTCAGCCTTTGGAAGGCGTATAAGAGGTGTGTGTGCTGTCAGGGATCTTGAGCTCTTGCGAGGGAGTGGATGTAAATGCAGGACTGCAGGTTCATGGCGACCAGGGACAGCACATGCCAATCTGTCGGTCAGTCCCACTGCGCTGTCTCTTTGACGGTGCAGATGTTAAGTACTCTGGTAACTTCTTTCTATAGTCCTAAATCTTTAATTCTGAAGTTATTGGAAGCGACTTTGAACGTTTTGTTCACTGTCTGTTGTATTCCTTGTTCTTAGCAAGCTGATTTTAGTAGACATGTGGTGCAGGCCTCTGACCCAGGGAGACACTGACACTGAAGCACTGTGAGATGTAGACGGAAAGACCCACCCAGCAGCTTCTTGAATGGCTCTTACAGTCTTTTCTGTTGGGTTTACATGAGTCTGACTTTCGTCCTACTCAGTAGGAGTCCGGTGGGCAGACCCTGCATCTCACTGCCCAGATGAACCCGCAGGATAAACTGTTCTTGCTGAGTTAACTCAGCATTTGGTATCAGTCCAGCCAAGCACCTGTCAGCAGAAAATAGCTTCCTGGCTGAGCCACTGGGAGCCTGTGGTCCCCGCAGCCAGCTCTGCGTTCCACAGCACCCGTGTTGGAGGGGTCTCACCGACATACTTTTTTCTCTTTGCTGACAGGCGGTGCTGGAGACCATACGGAACCTGATGAACACCGACTGTGTGGTGCCTGACTGGCTGCACGACATCATTCTGGGCTATGGGGACCCGAGCAGCGCCCACTACTCAAAAATGCCCAACCAGATCTCCACCCTTGACTTCAACGACACTTTTCTCTCCATCGAACACTTGAAGGCCAGCTTTCCCGGTCATAATGTCAAAGTGACTGTGGACGACCCCGCTCTGCAGATCCCCCCGTTCAGGTAAAGTCAGTGTTTGCACCCGCACCCCTGAGCACGTGGGCTGCGCCGAGGGTGCAGTGTCACAGCCTTCCCCGCAGAACCACCGGGCGTCGGAGTAGCTGTGTGTTTATGAAGGATCAGCAAACACATAGTGTCTGAAGAGAAGTGCACACACACAGCATTTGCAGTAAGAACACCACTGCATCTTACACAAGATCTTAAGGTACACAGGCATGTGATGGTGAACTTTATTCTGGTTTTAGGAAAAGATTCCTTTTAGTCTCGATTGCTTTCATAGCTTCTAAATACTGATGGAATGCCCTTCATAGGAAATGCTTAGGACCAGAAATGGTTTTGGTTTTGGAGTTCTTCACCCTGTGGAATGTCGGCAGACTTCACCAGCTGAGTGAGAAATGCCCCGTCCACAGGTCTCCAGCCCCCTCCCCGTATCTGAGTGAACATGTTAGCTAAGCTATAGATCCCAAACACAGGTTCGTCTGACAGTAGGTGAACTTTGGCTTTACAGCTGGAGTAGAAACGGCATGAAGTTGCTGAGGCTCTGGGTGCTGGCGCGCTCGGGACTGCATGGGAGCCCAGGGCTTTTCTCCTTAACCAAAACACCTTTGTAGCGCCAGGCCTAGACTTGCTCCACACCGCAAATCCTTTTGGTGACAGTCACTGTTCTAGTCTCCCTATTGTGAAAGCGCAGCATTGTCTTCACCCAATATTTGTGACCCTCCTCACGCCTGCCACAGGCGTGGTCTGGTCTCCACTCCTGCACACGCGTCGCCAGGCCCTCCCGACATGGGCAGTGCATTTTCCCCATCCCTCTCCCCCTCCACCCTGGCGGAGCTGCCTTCATGCTGGAGCCTCCTCCCTGAGCCTCTTAGGTTGGACTCCTCTTTGAAGAGTGGAAAGGAGGACTAGAAAAGTATACATGGTCTGGCTTGTTTTGGAAAGTTGTGTGAAGTCTCTTGGCTACCCGTGGAGTGCTGCCTCCGAATCAGGCCCCGCAGCTGGCCTTGACCCTTGAGGTCCCCAGAAGCCACAGCGAGGCCTCCGCAGCTGGCCTTGACCCTTGAGGTCCCCAGGAGCCACAGCGAGGCCTCCGCAGCTGGCCTTGACCCTTGAGGTCCCCAGGAGCCACAGCGAGGCCTCCGCACGCAGCAAAACCCACAGCCTCCCTGCCACC
The DNA here is from genome assembly GCF_000151885.1 of Dipodomys ordii. Lineage (NCBI taxonomy): Eukaryota > Metazoa > Chordata > Mammalia > Rodentia > Heteromyidae > Dipodomys > Dipodomys ordii. The sequence continues at coordinate 20,544,071 of NW_012267227.1, forward strand.
TGCCCCGCCAAGTCTCTTTCCTGGAAGAGTGAAAACATGAACCCAACGGTGCTGAGCGCGAGACATCGTGGGAGACAACTCTTACCCCACTTGAACCCTTGCGCACCTGCTCTGTGGTTCTGGGCTTGTGTACTCATAGTGAGCACAGTGTGGTTCTAGCAGTCTGACACTCTACACAGTGTGCACTGGACGGTGTATGCTGGGCCGTGCACAAAGGTCTTGCTCTTGTCACAGGATAACGTTCCCGGTACGAAGTGGAAAAGGGAAGAAAAGGAAAGATTCTAATGGGGACAACGAAGACACTGAGGAAGCAAAAACTCTGATTGTGGAGCCTCACGTCATCCCTAACCGGGGCCCGTACCCTTACAACCAGCCCAAACGGTAACTTGACTGGCTTACATGCTCACTGTTGCGAGTAGGTAGCTTTACGTTTTCCAGGTTCTATTAAAACCTTGGGGTACTGTTGTAAAGGCTAGACCATCTTGCCTTCTATTCTTTCAGTCAGCCAAGTCGTTGAGGCGGTTTAGGCCTGGTACCATGAAAGCAAGACAGCCGTGTTCACCTGCTGTAGTTTCTGCTTTGTGTTCGGAACCAGAGCCTCTGTTGGCCACATGCGGTCTGAACTAAGTGCACTACCAGAGACCAGTCTTTCCATACACTTTGTTTTGTTGCCCTTAACGTGGGGCAGGGGAGGGGGCAGTCATCCCTTTACCAAGGAGCTTGGGCAAGTAGGTGCAAATTTGGAACAAATCTTTCCACCTCTGGTCATTGCCCTCTTGTACGAAATGTCCTTTGTCGCGTGTACCTCTAACCAGCCTTTTTTTTACTGTTGCTTGACAGCAATACCATTCAGTTCACTCACACACAGATAGAGGCCATCCGTGCAGGAATGCAGCCCGGGCTGACTATGGTAAGGAGCTGCTGTTGCATGTGTTCCCGCGTGGACTAAGGCTTCCAGTACATCTTATTTGAAGCGCAAAGCAAATTAACTTTACTTCTGCCAAGTAATTGTAGCATCTTGCGCGTGTTGACACCTTGCTGCCGATTTCAGTTCACAGCAGCAGAATGAGAATGTGGCCAAAACCGCTGCTTTTCCATAGCACTGTACTCTGCTTAGTTTAGTACCTGCCACCGCTCGGTTCTCCTCTAAGCCTGTCACAGTCAGCACGTGTACTTTGTATGATCAGTTTTTTTTTTAATATGTTTTGTTGTAGGGCCTAACAAGGTGGGGAATCCCTTTTCTTTACCAAGGGCCACTTGGATGTTTACACTGAAATGATCAGTGTATGTAGGCGGGCTGTGGCCAGCCAGCGAGAAGCACGCGTCCATCCCCTGTGGCTGGCTCACCCGTGGCCCAGGCCGGACACAGCCCGTCCGTCCCAGGTGTGATCCGACCTACTGAACCGCCCTGTAGAAAGGCGCCCCCTCCCCCGACACACTTGCTGAATACTTACCTTTCCTGATAATTTTTCTGAACTAAAACAACTTCTATTGAAAGAAGAGTAGTGAATTTCCTAGGTGTAATTCATGTTTCCATTTCTTGATTTTTGCCTAGTGCATTCTGAAACCCAGTGATGGGCACGTAGACCTTGAGGACTGTCCTGTCACTTGTGCGCTGGCTCTTCATAGTAGGCAAAATCATCATTGCTGGCTTTCCCAAGTTCTCTTTGGTGTTAATACTGTCATCCACCTTTCTTTCGATGAGTGTTTACATGACACTTCTCATCATTTTAATTCTACACAAATGAGTTTTAAATAGCATATTCTTGGGACCGGTTAGCTTAATTTTTAGCTATTATTTCTTCACAATTCTTTTCTATATTGTACAGGTTTCCCTCTGTTAAGAACCCTGTGGCACCAGATACTAGATTTTCCTGTCCTTGTTTACTGTCTTCTGTCCTGTCTGTTTGCTGTTGAATCTATTCAGCGAATTATGTCATTTGCTGTTTTTTTAGTTGTACAGTTCTTTTAGATGCGGCAACAGTGTTTGATTTGTTCATCATGCTTTCAGGTTGTAGGCCCACCTGGCACAGGAAAAACAGACGTGGCCGTCCAGATCATCTCCAACATCTACCACAACTTCCCCGAGCAGAGGACTCTGATTGTCACTCACTCCAACCAGGTGGGGAGCTGTGATAGTGTGCGCGGCTGCTGTAGCTGCCTCCTCTCTGTGCTTTTGCCACTGGAAAGCCTTTTTCAGTTTTCTGCACCTGCGTAACAGTGTGTGTAAGACAAAGTTGCTGTAGGATGAGACTCAGGATCTAAGAATTGTTGTGACTTGGAAGAAAGTACCTGTAGCCAGGGCTTTTTCTCCGTTCATAAATTAGAAGCAGCCGGTGCCAGTGGCTCACACCTATAATCCTAGCTGCTCTGGAGGCTGAGACCTGAGGATCACAGTTCAAAGCCAGCCCGGGCAAGAAAGTCCTTGAGACTCTTAACCCCCTATTAAACCACTAGAAAACCGGAAGTGGTGCTGTGGCTCAAGCTGTAGAGCGCTCCTTGAGCTTAAGAGCACAGGGACAATTCCCAGGCCCAGAGTTCAAGCCCCAAGACCGACAAAGATAAATTAGAAGCAGAGGTCTGTGGGTAGCTGGGCTTTATAACTTCCAGTTACTTACTTCGACAGGTGTATATACATAGATGGCAATATCCGAAGTCCATAAAAGCAGTTTTGTTTAGATGATAGATACCTTAATATGCGCAATTCTTTCCCTTCCGTTTCTGTGTTGATGATCACCTATGGGCAGTACTGCTTCCAAGTATGTGTCTTTGTTATTCTTAAACAGACTTTGGAACTCACCATTGTCTTTTTTTGTTTTATTCTCAGGCCCTAAACCAGTTGTTTGAGAAAATTATGGCTTTGGACATTGACGAGCGCCACCTGCTGCGTCTTGGTCATGGAGAAGAAGAGCTGGAGACAGAGAAGGACTTCAGCAGGTGAGCAGTTGTGTGAAAAGTGTGTTCAGCTGTCTTTGAAGAGCTGAGAAAAACCAGCGTAACTCTACATGGCTCTGGCACAGCCTATTCTGGCTGTGTGGCCCTGGAAGTATGGCTGGGCTGGGTCTCTGTTCACAGGCTCTGCTGCTGACTCAAGACGCTCAGCACAGTTCAGCACTGAACAACTTCAGACGATGCTTTGTCACTGCTCATGCAGAGAGAGACTTAGTCTTCATATGTTTCAGGGCAAAAATAAGAGGTGGTTTTAGTGAAAAGCAAATTAATGGTTTTCTGATAGTGTAAGTGTAAGTGGACTAACATTTTACAAACCAGATTTCTTCTGCCATTAAATATTTCGTTTTCTCAAAGTTGCCTTACGGCAGCTTTTAAATTCATTGTATTTAAATTCATTTTGCAGCAGCTTCAAACAATAAGCATCATTAATAGGTTTAGGATTAAACATGACCTTTGAGTACACTGGTCATAGACATCAGAAGAAGATTAAATTTCTGGGCAGTGCAGAGAAAACATACTGGGTTACTGGGGCTCAAGATTTTTAGTGTGGAGTCAGCCAGAGATACTTGTGCACTGTCCCCTAAGTGTTTCCTTGTGTTAAAACTACCTTAGGAAGTTCTTCTTTGTGATTAGAAAATCATATACCTAAGTGAAAATAAAGGTGCAGATGTAATGCTTAATATGTACTTACAGCAGAAGTTTTTACAGTAGTACATTATAAAACAATTTTTAAAATGCTTTCATAGGCCAAAACATCTTTGTCTATGCCTTTTATCTTGCTAATATATATGCTTATTCATTTCATTATTCTGGGTGTCTCTTTGCCATCATTAAAAGGGAATATAGTGCCAATGGATATTTACTGAGGATGGTAAGAGCTGAAGATCATGGTTTAAAGCCAGCCAGGGAAGGAAAATGTGTGAGACACTTACCCCAGTTAACCATTACAAAGCTGCAAGTGGAGCTATGGCTCAAGTGGCAAAGTGCTAAGCTTCAAGAAAAAAGTTTGTGAACAGTGCCCAGGCCCAGAGTTCAAGCCCCAGGACTAGCAAACACACAAAAAGTAATACCGCTTTCCCTTGTGAAACAGTAGACTAGGTAGACCACTCATAGTTACACAGAAAACCTCTCATAGTCTAGCTGTTGTATCACAAGAGTCGGGCGTTTTATTACATGTCTTACAAGCATTCTTCCTTTCCTTCCCATTGATAAAAATTCCTCATTGCAGAAAATATTTTAAACTATTGATAATAGAAAGAAGTTAGTGTTTCTATTCTTCTCATTTGAAAAAGCCTTATTTTAGGTACTGCTAACACCAGTTTCTTTCCTGTGTCTGTGGGTGTTTTCTTACGCATTCAGCAAGTGCACAGCCTGCCAGGTTTGGGCACCCAGTTGCAGAAGACATAGATACCGGGATGGCAGAGGAGCTCTGCTCAGAGCCTTGACACCTGGCTGGAAACTGTTCTTGGGCGAGCACCAGCACACACTGTGTCCTGCGGGTGCAAGTTTTGTTATAGAACTAAAGAGACTGATAATGTATTTGTGGACAAGCAAGTGCTGGGTCAGTAACATGGTTTGGCCATTTGTAATTTCCGTTTTGTCTTTTTATCTAATTACTTCTAGGTATGGGAGAGTAAATTATGTCCTGGCTCGAAGAATAGAACTTTTGGAAGAAGTTAAGCGATTGCAGAAGAGCCTGGGGGTTCCTGGAGATGCTTCGTACACCTGTGAGACCGCGGGGTATTTCTTCTTGTATCAGGTAACGCATCATACGTCCTTGTAATGGAGGCCCATTGGAAACCAGATGGGTTCTTGAGATTCTTCGGGCGCTTCTTGTGGGGATGGGTGGAGGGGGAGTAAGATGAAAACCTGTGGTATTGCCAAAGCTATTATGAATGTGGAAGTGCTTGTATTGTCTCTGAGCTGTATTTGTAAGCAACCTTTGCTCGATGAGTCAGTGGAAGGCTGCAGTGACGTAGCCATAGTGTCAGCGAGTAAGCTCAGGTCCATCCCGCAGGTGATGTCTCGCTGGGAGGAGTACATGAGCAGAGTGAAGAGCAAAGGGGGCGCGCTGCCCGAGGTGGCCGAGGTGGCCGCTTGCTTCCCTTTCCACGAGTACTTTGCCAACGCACCTCAGCCTATCTTTAAAGGCAGATCTTACGAGGAAGACATGGAGATTGCTGAGGGATGCTTCAGGCATATTAAGAAGATCTTCACGCAGCTTGAGGTAAGCGTTCAGGGGTATTTGTTTTTCTTTTACACTGGCTTAAAGTTTGACCTGTTGTATGCATTACTGGGTTTGTTGCACTGAAGGCCCATGTCGATGCCCCCTCTCCCACAGGAGTTCAGAGCCTCCGAACTGCTTCGCAGTGGCCTGGACAGATCCAAGTACCTTCTGGTGAAGGAAGCAAAAATCATTGCTATGACCTGCACGCACGCTGCCTTAAAACGACACGACCTGGTCAAGCTAGGCTTCAAGGTAAGACCTTCATCCATTCGTTGTCTGGCCGCTCGTCTTTCACTACTTACACCATTTTCTGTGTATGGAAGTTCTCGTACTCACTGTCATCCATTTTCAAGAGATATTGTCAAGTAACACATTTGTATGAATAGCAAATGGACTTGAATCTAATTATCAGTGCGTGTTAGTACTAATGCGTAGTCCCAGGCTTCTACCTAGAATCCCATACTTACGGTACTTTCACTAAGCATTGCTTGTGGAAGGTTGCTGAAGAGCACTAACGCTACCCAAGTCTCTCAGGGTGGTTTCACCAGAGGCATCATAGATGCTCACACTGTCCACATATTAAAGTCCTAGCTACTCATTTGTTCCAAACATAAAAGCCTTTAGCTTCAGCGTAGGAAATGCTCTTACTATTTAGACTTCAAGATGAGATGTTAAAGTGTCTCGATCGCATGACACACAAGATGACAAGGTGGTAGCCTGTGACCTGGTTTAGTGGGATGTCATGACTGAGCAGTAAAGTTGAATTTGTTGAGAACCTATGACTTGACTAGGGATGCTAACCTAAACTCTGATTTTACTACGCATCATTTTCCTACACATAGCTTATCTTGTTTAAAACGGGCTTTGCATGCGAAGTTAGCAGTGTGTTTCCTGAATTGACACTTTTTTGTTGTTGTGGGGCTTGAACTCAGAATCTGGGTGCTGTTCCTGAGCTTCTGTGTGTTCAAGGCTAGTGCTCTACCCCTTGAGCCATAGTGCCACTTCCAGTTTTTGAGTGGTTAACTGCAGATAAGAGTTTCATGGAGACTTTTCTGCCTGAGCTGGCTTCAAATCACAATCCTCAGATCTCAGCCTCCTGAGTAATTAGGATTACAGGTGTGAGCCAGCAGTGCCTAGCTTGAAAGAACAATTTAACGTATTTGAGCTCACCAACAGTGCCAAGTTCCAGGTGACAGAATTCTTTTAAAGGTAGTGTGAACTTACCGTAACTATTGCAAGTTTTTTACATAAAATACTGACTTGATATCAAACCAAAGTATATCAAGTTACTAACCATATGAATTTGAAAAATGTTTCCCATCACATTTTCAGTAGACGTTTTCTATGTTAAAAAAGTAAAGCATGAGATTTTTTTTTTTTTTAGTTTTTGCTATTTTGTTTTCAAACGGAGTTTAAAAGCCTTTTGGACAAACTCAACCTAAACTAGGTAGTCCCCAGTGCCTTCAGTTGGCCATATGAAGGGGTCTCCCCGCCGGTGTGAGGCAACATGCGCTGGGCAGGCAGAGGGCTGAGGTGGAAATGGCCAGTAGTAGTCATAGTGACAGTAGCAGTCACCGTGGCAGCTCTGAGCGGACCACAAGTTGTGAAGGTGACGGCCTACCTCAGGGGTAGCATGGAGCCACACAAGTAGATTGTGTGTGATGAGTGCAGTCATCTGGGGTAAGGCTTTGTCATTACAAAGCTGCTGTTTATGGACAGTGCAGAGGCTACGAGGAACGATGCCCACGTTCTCACTGTGGGCACAGAGGTGTGACTGGAGATGCAGGGACAGCAGCATCCATGAGGCTGTGAGCTTCCCTTCTGAATAACGTTTTAATCTCAGATTGTTGGCATGTCTTTCAGTATGACAACATTTTAATGGAAGAGGCCGCTCAGATTCTGGAAATAGAAACGTTTATACCACTTCTTCTGCAGGTAAGATGCAAAGAATCTAGACAGCTGTGCAAGTCTCGAGGATCTCAGCGGCTGCAGTTTGGGGGGTAGTTGACATTTTCTTGAACCTTCTTTTAGTCTGTTCCTGAGTTATTAGTTGTAGCTTTGGGGAATGCATCTACAAAGTAGTTTTGAAAAGGCAATAATTTTAATCAAGAAAATTACATTACTATGCAGTTTGGTAGGTACTCTTTCATTACAGCTCCTGGTATTTCTAGTTTTCAGTGCATTTTTTTACTTTATGCCTAAATTACTGATCCAATAGTGATGTAGTACTGTTTCTTGGCTATCCAGTATTATTTACTGTTGAAGCACTGAAAACGAAATACAGAATTTCCAGTGTAAGAAGGATAGACTGCTCTGCGCTCTGACAGAGCTCTTTGGACTGTATGTATTTTCTCCGGTAGGGAGCCTGTTTCAAGGAAGCATGGGAATTAAGGAAGGTTCAGACTCATCTTTGGGTGTTTCTGTGTTCTTGGAGGACACGTGTTAAAGGGGCTCTCCCTGCCTGCTGCCAGCCATGCCCAGGCCCCACAAACATGCCTGTGCGCAGTGAGGCTAGAGGTCCAGGTTTATAAGCTAATGACACCATTAGGCAAAGAACATGAAACTACTGTGCTGTACAAACTGGAATATTTTGCCACGTCCTCATTTTTCATTTCCAGAACCCGCAGGATGGCTTTAGTCGACTGAAACGATGGATCATGATTGGTGACCACCACCAGCTGCCCCCAGTCATCAAGAACATGGCCTTTCAGAAGTACTCCAACATGGAGCAGTCCCTCTTCACCCGCTTTGTGCGGGTCGGGGTTCCTACTGTGGACCTCGATGCGCAAGGGAGAGCCAGGGCCAGGTAAGGAGCCAAAGCGCACCTCTGCCATCCAGGAGTTATGTAGGGCTTAGCTAAGTTTCCCTAAGGCCCAGGGACAGTAAATTGTTAGCACTTAGGAGACTGGTGTTTGCTAAGGAAGAGCTGGAGTTATTCATCTTTTTCAGATAGGGTCCAGGCGTTGCCCCCGGCCAGCTCAGACGTCCATCTGTGGTTCCTCAACCGCTGGAGTCACCACTGACCATGTCCAGGCTTAGTCTCACTAACTTCTTCCCTAGACTGGCCACAAACATGATCCTCCAATCTTTACCTCCCAATTAGTAAACATTTAAAACCTAAAGCCAAAAGAGGGTACACCAGTGCCCTGACCTCCCTACACACAGTGTAGCCCCAGTGTGTGTCTGTGCACACAGGCGTGTGTCCTCAGGCTTCAAGGCCTGGGCACTGACCCTCAGCTTCTTTCACTCAAGGCTAGAGCTACAATCTACCACTTGCGCCAGCTCCATCGCCAGCATTTTTACTGTTTGCTGTTGAAGCTGGCTTTGGGCCATGATCTTCAGATCTCAGCCTCCATGTAGCTAACCAGTGTGAGAGGCATGTGGCACCGGCACCTGGCCATTCTCAGATTTCTTAACTTGCTGGCCTATCAATAAGCTGTAAGCACAGCAGAGCTGACGTCTGTGCAGTCTCTTCAGTCTCCTGATCCTTGGAGAAGTCAGGCACTGCTGCACGATGTGGTGTCAGCTAGAGGAGGCCCCTGCCCGGGAGGGAGGGTGTCATGTGGGCGCCTGACGCCCCTCGGGGCTGTTTGTCTTTGGACAGCCTGTGCAACCTGTACAACTGGCGATACAAGAACCTAGGGAACTTACCCCACGTGCAGCTCTTGCCGGAGTTCAGTACCGCAAACGCTGGCTTGCTCTATGACTTCCAGCTCATCAACGTGGAGGATTTCCAGGGAGTGGGAGAGTCGGAACCGAATCCGTACTTTTACCAGGTGAGGAAAGGCTTGTGGCTTTGAGGTTTAGTTTTGCATTTGCAGGACTTGAAAGTTGCCTGACTCTCAGCAGTGCCAAACCCTTTGAGTACTTACTGCAACTAGGAAAAAGCTATGAACTAAAAGATACACTAAAGCGAGGCGTGGGGCGCATCTGATCCTCAGGCTGCGTAAGTCCCTACAGTCTTAGGTGCTTGGGAAGGTTTGTTGTGGGCAGTCTTCCTGCAGTGACAATTTTGTATGGCCTGCAAACATTTAGACATCCACATGGCCACTGGCTCGACAAAAGTCCCACACTGCTGTACTAGACATGTAGACCAACACTGGCTACCCAGTCCTACAAGTAAGCCGCATGGGTAGAGAGAATTGGAAACATTATGACCCAAAGCTAAGAGTGCACTTACTCACGTGGTGCGTTTTAAGAGGTACGCAAGGTGCATGGGGTAGAATTTTCATTGTTTCCTTGTCGCTACTTGATGGCTCATACAGAGAATGATATAGAAATGATTCGAGACCTCATTGCATTAATCTTTCCAAAAATACCAAATCGTAGAGACTGGATTTCACCTCCAGCTTTTTATGGTCATTCCATGATTCACAATTTTTTGTTTTTCCTGTCTTGCAAAGAACTGTGTCACCAACACCTGCGGAAATAGCACATTTTCCTATTGCCTTCACCTGAAATCATCTTAATCTGTTGATGTTCTCACTTGACGTTGTTGCCTCAACTGAGCTGTAGGTTCATCTTCAGCGGTGAGCCAGACCCTGCCTCATAGGAAGCAATCTTCTAGATAAGCTGAGGCTGGGCACTGCTAGAGTAGGTCTTAGACTGGGGTTTGTACTGGCTTCTTGGATGTGACTTTCCGGGTGGAAGTGCAGTTGTAGTGCGTGAGGTGTCGCTGGTCTTCCTGTGGTGGTCCCATGTGGTGTTCCCACATCCATATCAGCCCTAAGTGCCAGTGGATTCGCCTAGAACAGGATTGCCCTTTTCATGCCAGTGTGCTTGAGTCCAAGTTAACTTTCGGCTTCTTTAAGTATGCTCAGCAGCACCCAGGTTGTACCACACAGGCCATTTCTATAAAGTAGAAACAAAAGCTTACCCAGTGTGGCTCTGCTTGTGTTCCAGAACCTCGGGGAGGCAGAGTACGTGGTTGCGCTGTTCATGTACATGTGCTTGCTCGGCTACCCGGCAGACAGAATCAGTATTCTAACAACGTACAACGGGCAGAAGCACCTTATCCGCGACATCATCAACAGGCGGTGTGGGAATAACCCGCTCATCGGGAGGCCAAATAAGGTGAGTCACTCTGAGAAGGGAACGTTGCGAGGAGTCTGCGTGCTGTCCTTCGCTGCGTGGCCTTGTCTCCACTGTGCTCTCAAGCAAGGGGGAAAATGAAGTAAGGGGGGAAACTTACAATTCTGTGACAGCTCTGAATGTTTTTAGTACTAATAAGTAGAAGCCCATGTCTCTAAAATGTTTATTGTAATTTAGAAATATGAACTAGGTAAGTTTTTTTCTCCCAAGGATATAATTTTTACTTTTTAGAAGGGAGAGTTGAGTTTTTTGTTTTGCCAGTCCTGGAGCTTGAACTCAGGGACTGAGTTTTTGCTTAAGGCTAGCATTCTACCATTTCAGCCACAGCTTCACTTCCAATAATAATTTACAACTATTAAAATTTACAATTTGCTGTAACCTTGGAAAATAATGTAGCCAGAAAAATGGAAGAATTCTGGATGAGATGGAACTTGAGGTATAAAAAGTTGAGTAACAAAAACAAGGCATGAAGAAAGAGCAGACAGTTGCTGTGAGATACTGGGAATATATGTATGGTAAACAACAAGCTACTTTCCTACGTGTTAAACTGACAGGCCAGTTATCTATGAAGTAATCATCCTTGCCTTCGTGAACACTGGCACTCTGCACATTAGCAAAAGTGAAGGTTAAGACAGGTGCTGAATGTCTACCTAAATGTGTGATTGTATAGCATTCTACAGTCTGTTGTGCTTTTGAAAATAACACTACAAGGGCTGGGAAGGTGGCTCAGTGGTAGAGCGCTTGCCTTGCATGCATGAAGCTCTGGGTTCAATTCCTCAGCACCACATAAGCAAAAAGAAAAAAGCCAGAAGTGGTGCTGTGGCTCAAGTGGTAGTGTGCTAGCCTTGAGCTGAGGGACAGCACCCAGGCCCAGAGTTCAAGCCCCACAACCGGACCCAAAAAAAAAAGGAAAGAAAATAACACTACAGGGACTGGAAGGTGGCTCAGTGGTAGAGTGCTTGCCTTGCATGCATGAGGCCCTGGGTTCCATTCCTCAGCACTATATAAGCAGAAAAAAGCCAGAAGTGGCACTGTGGCTGAGGGACAGTGCCCAAGTCCAGAGTTCACTCCCCATGATCGACAAAAAAAAAAAAAGACAGACAATAACCCTTCATTTCCCGTAGGTGACAACTGTGGATAGATTTCAAGGCCAACAGAATGACTACATCCTACTGTCTTTAGTGCGGACCAGGGCGGTGGGCCATCTAAGGTGAGTAGAAAAAGCTCTCAGGATTTTACTGAACTGGACTTCAGATTCCTGTGTGGTTAGTTCATCAGTGCCACTGTCACTGTTTCTTCATTTACATTCAGACAGTGTTTTGTCATCAATCATAACGAATCTACCCTGTGTCTGCTAGGATCTCATCAGAAATTAGAGATGACTGGTAAAAGTCTCCTTGGAGTAGATTTTTCATGGTACAGGGTTTCGAATTGCTCTCACACAAGGTCCTTTAGCTTCAGTGTTCAGAGATAAAGGCAGCCTTTGTTTTTTTAAGAACTGTAAAAACAATCTATTTTAATCCCTTACTGTGATATATTTATGTGTTGGAGACTTGACAGGGATGACATTCTCATATTACAAAGGAGCCATTTAATTTCATTTATCTTCGTCCTGCATTTCCAGTTTGTTGTTTAACTTTAACTAGTCTCTCCCCTAACACTGATTAAGGTCTGTGTGGAGTTTGCAGTAGTGATCAGATCAACCTCTTGTCAGGAAGATTAGCTGTATGGAGATTAGCTGTATGGAAGAGGAAACTACTCTTGAAGCCATGTTTTCAGCAGTTGCGTTCTAATACGTAGCTTCCTTCTTGTATATTGTCAAGCATGTGCATTAGTTTCATAATAGCTATGGTAATTAAAAACTCACTGTGCTTCCTAATACTTGCCTTTCTCAAATTCTAGACCCCTATTTCAATAACGTTGCATCTCCAAAAAACATTTTTTTTGGGGGGGGACAGTCATGGGGCTTGAACTCAGGGCCTGGGCGCTGTCCTTCAGCTCAAGACAAGCACTCTGCCACTTGAGCCACAGTGCCACTTCCAATTTTCTGGTGGTAAGTAAGAGTCTCACAGACTTTCCCACCTGGTCTGGCTTTGAACTATGATCCTCAGGTTTTAGCTTCCTGAGGTAACCAGGATTACAGGTGTGAACCACCAGCACCCAGCTAACATATCTAAATATTCTTAAGAACACCTTATTCAAATAACTTGATCTTACCTATTTGCCAAAATTTTCTTTTCGAAGAAGTGCAGATTCTGGCAGGGGGTGTGCCTGTCATACTTCTGGTCTCCCAGTGCCTTCGGTCTAGGTGCGCAAACTAGAATCTCACCACATAGACTGAATCTTGCCTTTTGCAAGCAGGAAAACATTGTGTTTATTGTAATCAAGAGAGACTACATTGTGTTGTATGTGTTGAATAAGAGCTTTGCTGAGATTATACTGTGTAGACCTTCACAATTCACCTTTCTTATGTCCTCGTTGCAGTGGGGTTTGTGAGTTAAGGAATTATGTAATCGCCAGGCGCCAGTGGCTCACGCCTTTAATGCTAGCTACTCAGGAGGCTGAGATATGAGGATTGCGGTTCACAGCCAGGCTGTGAGACCTGCAAGTAGCGCGGTGGCTCAAGAGGTAGAGCGCTAGCCTTGAGCTGAAGGACAGCGCCCAGGCCCAGAGTTCAGGCCCCATGATCCCCAAAAAATATCATCTGTTGAATCATGTTTTTGTTGCTTAAGCAAGAAGCTGTGTACTTACCAGTGATCACTCCTCACATTGCATTCACCTTTTCTGGCTGCTTCCCTTGAACGGAACCGTACAGCAGCATTTGGCACTGAAGGAACGGGAGCCAGTAGAGGAGGAAGGGGCTGCCCACCGTCTCAGTGGCTAGAACTGCAAGAATACATACATAGGGTTACTTGGATTTTTGTCAGTCTGTTTGTGATTTCTTTCCTCACCCCAAAAAACTAGTGATAAATGACTAAGTCACCCCAAAAACTAGTGATAAGTGACTAAGTTCAAGAAGTTTAAGTTTTCTTGTTTGTGCCTGTCCTGGGGCCTGAACTCTGCCTAGATGCCGGGCCTGAGCTACTTTGGCTCATGAGCCACAGTTCTAGCCTTTTCTGAGTAGTTTATTGGAGCTAAGGGTCTACCTGACTGTCCTGCCCAGACTGGCTTGGAATGGAAATCCTCAGATCTCAGCCTCCTGAGTAGCTAGGATTAGAGGCGTGAGCCACCAGCGTCTGGCTCAAGCAGCTTAGTTCTTGGTTGCTGTAATTTAATAAGAATACTTAGTTGGATCTGTAACGGAACTGAAAGTGGGTTGTTTTTGCTCCTGAAGGGATGTCCGTCGCTTAGTGGTGGCCATGTCCAGAGCCCGACTCGGGCTCTACATCTTCGCCAGAGTCTCCCTCTTCCAGAACTGCTTCGAACTGACCCCAGCTTTCACCCAGCTCACCGCCCGCCCGCTCCATCTGCACATCATTCCTACAGAGCCGTTCCCAACAGCCAGGAAGGTGGGCCTCGGAAAGTGCTTCAGTACTGCCTCTCCAGAGTATGCTCACAATTAGAATCTGCTGCTTTAGACCATGTTGAAGTTCTGTCCCTGTAGACAGCGCTCCCTGGCTGTACGCAGGCAGAGCCAGTGGCTTCTGTGACTTTAGACAGGATCGCCCATCCCCCGTGGGGTTGGCAGCCAGTCTCACTCTAGGATGGGGTTCTGTGGAAAAGTTTGCATCTAGGTTTTCTCACTAGCAGTTGCTTCCTCTGTCTTCCTTCTAGAATGGAGAGAGGCCACCTCATGAAGTACAGATCATAAAGAACATGCCTCAGATGGCAAACTTTGTGTACAACATGTACATGCATTTGATACAGACCACACATCACTACCAACAGGTAAGCTTGCTCACGTGCACTCTTGAGGCCACCTGTTTTCCATGGGGAGCAGCAGATGCTTAGAGCCAAATTTGAGTTTTGTTGTTGTTGGTCATGGGACTTAAACTCTGGGCCTGGACACCGTCCCTCAGCTCAAGAGCACTCTACCACTTCAGCCACATGAGCACCACTTCTAGTTTTTCTGGTGGTTATTGAAGAGTCTCACAGACTTTCCTGCCTGGGCTGGCTGTGAACCACGATCCTCAAATCTCAGCCTGCTGAGTAGCTAAGATTACAAGAGTGAGCCACTGGCACCCGGCTTGTATTTGATGTCTTAAACCTGTAAATATATATGAGTTGTTTATTGTCTTACAAGTATTTCATCCTAGTAATGGGATTTGGGTTTTCATTTTTTTCTTTTTTGTTGTCGTGGGCTTGAACTCTGGGCTTGGGCGCTGTCCCTCAGCTCTTCAGCTCAAGGTGAGTGCTCTACCATTTGAGCCATGGCGCCACTTCCAATTTTCTGGTGGTTACTTAGAGATAAGAGTCTCATGGCCTTAGCTGCCCAGGCTGGCTTTGAACCATGATCCTCAGATCTCAGCCTCCTGAGTAGCTAGGATAACAGGTGTGAGCCACCGGCACCCTGCTTTGGTTTTTTTTCAGACAGGATTACAGTCCAGGTTATCTCAAAAATAACCAGAGTAAAAAGAGAGCTGGAGGCATAGTTCAAGTAGTAGAGCACCGTCTAGCCTGGGTTTGTCTTTTTTATTAGACCTTCTTACAACTGCCACCTGCCATGGTAGAAGAAGCTGAGGAGGTTCAGACCCCAGACGTGGAGTTGGAAACTGAGGAAGAGGCCTTGGCTGCTCAAGGTGACATCATCCCCAGCCCAACAGATGCCAGCTCCAGCAAGGAGACCCTGGCCCCTCAGCCCGAGGAGCCCCCTTGTCAGGCAGAAGCCGGCTCTGCTCCTGTGGCAGGAGGCCCCTCCCAGAGTCCCGCCGAGCCCCAACTGGACCCCCCAGTTAACCCTTCTGAGGAGGGGGCGTCCAAGGACTAAGCACTTCTTGAATTTTATGCTGCACAGCTATCGTGGCACACCTGTTCAGTCCTTATTTCTGTGACCTGATCACTCCCTGTCTTGTATATATGTATATCAACAACTCGGATTTCATTTGTTCAGTTACAAGAGCAAATAACCTATTCCTTTGATATTTGTTCACTGAATTTTCTATAATCACACATTAAAATGATTTTCTATAGAATAAAATCAGACTCACAGTTTTGGTGAACTCTTCTAGAAAAGACAGAAGCCACTGGAGTTAGCCATGAACAGCCTGGCGCAGGTGTCCGAGGTAACAAATTGTATTCTCTGAGATGAGCATGGCGCAGTCACCACAGGTCCCGCTGGTCTGCCAGAGTCCGACTGTGTCTGCATTCGAACAGCTCAGCTCACACCTATGAAACAAGGCCAGAAAATAGGGCAGTTTCTCCTCACCAAGGTAGAATCAGGTACAGGAGCAGGTTTGTCATTCAGCAGATTGCTACAGGCAGTAAGTGCATTTGGACGTGACTCCTGTGGGCAGAGCCCCTGAGTCTGTCGATTTAGTTTTGTTGGTGCATCACCACCTACGTGGAGATCTCAGGTCAAAGACGTTTCAGATAGAGCAGGTAGAAGTACAGGACTCAGCAGTGGAGGTGTATGTAGTTAGCAAACAGCAGCAAGAGTGGTGTGGACCAATCTAAACCCGTTGGAACCAAGTCCTCATTCAAGTGCTTCCTGAGCACACTGCTCTGAGCAGCACTGTCCCGCATCTGAACGCAGCCACTGGGGTAGGGTAGAACAGTGAATGACCTCAGGACCCTGGGAGCATGGTGCCAGCACAGTAACAGCTGGCTAGACGTGGCGGGGGAGGCCTGCGCGATCCTCTGGTCCGCCAGCTCTGACTCTGGACGCGTAGGCCCAGAGCTGTTGGGAATGCAGGTGCTTGGTACCAGGGTAAAGATCCAGCCCGGCAGTCTGTCACAAACATGGGAAAGCAGGTGTGGGCATGTGTACGGGGAAACGGCACTCACATTATTGTAATTTGTGGATGTATGTCATCAGGCTGAGCAGGAGGGAGTGAAGCGTTGCTGCATGACCACTGTCCTTGGGAAAGATGGGTTTTCCTCTGCCCACTGCAGATACACATTATGATACCTGCAACCAAAACAAGTGCACAGTGAGGCCGGCAGTTTTCTCAAGTGAACCATTTCACAGCTGCCCATCACTGGCCGCACTACTTCATTCTAGACTTTTCTACCAAACTGAAAAGCAAATTTAGATAGAGATGCAAATCCTTGGCCAAAGGTATTAAAAGATGGTGGATTTCACTGGGCTGGAGGCCAGGGAATTGCTGTGAAAATGTGGCACAGAATTTTTTTAAAGGAATTTGAAGTTTTTTTCCCCCTTTTTTCAAAAGAAACCAAATTGAGTTGTCTCCTTCACACTTAATTGGCAGAATAGGGGGCCGCAGTCCAAAGTCAGTTGATTTAGGTCATAAATGATAGCGTCTCAAATTCAGGAACTTTCTGTTTAATCTGGGCTCAGTACCAATAGGTATGGAAGTCTTTCAGACTAGTGTTCCTGCTGCTCTCCATCCTGTTTTTCTTGAATATGTCATGATTTGGGAGTCTATTTTTAAAAGTACACCAAGAAAATGAGCATAAAATGGAGCCATGCAAGCGCTGAGATTTCTTTCCTGCAGAGTGCTGAGTCGTAAGAGTTTATTCCCAGCAGCTAAGAATAAGTACCTCATTGATGTGGGCAAATGAGTGAGATCTAAACATTTCCAGGACTGTGAAGTTGACTTGCCGAGTTGAGAAGACAAAGTGCGTTAAGGATGAGAGGGCGTTTTCTCGTTCTCTTCCAATAGGCACACATGAAACAGGCTTTACCCATGTTCCTCTCACCTCTTACACCAGGAGAGCTGTCCTGGGATGGACTGGTTTCATGGTGGAATGCTGATGAAAACCTGGCGGCCTAGTGCTGACTGAACGCCAGCTGCTCTCGTCACTGTTCCCAGGCTTCAGCTAGCAGAGCCATGTGGCCGGCAGAGTCCTAGGTCCCACCGTGCTCCCAACGCCTGGGGCCCCTGACGTCCTGTGCTGGTCACCACTGCCCTGCTGGCCTTGTCACTCCTGGTGTCCCCACCTCCTCATTGCCGGGCCCTTCTGTTCCACCTCATACCCTACACCCTTCCTACCTCATGTAACCTGTGTTGTTCACTCACTTAGCTTTTGCCTCAAATACGCCATTTTCTCTTAAAATGGTACACCAGTCTCCTTTTAAACACCACCCTTCTTGTGCGCGCGGCAACAGTTAAAGATAAGCAGTTCCTCTTCCTGTGGAAAAACATTTGGTTATCTTTGTAATTACCATGCTGTCACTCTCGCTGATGTTTTGGAGTAATGGAGCCAAGCATGGACATGGAGGTTGAAAGACTGTTTTTCTTTTCCCATTGCTGCTCTTTTGCAGCAATGGGGTAGTAGAAGCTTTGGGAGCTAGTGTCCTTCCGGGACAAACACCCACTCAGCCAGTACCCAGGCTTGTGATAGGCTGAGACCAGAGTCCAGGCTCCGTTCAGCTGCAGGCTGCGGCTCAGGCCGTGGCTGCCTGACCTCGGCGTTTTACGGGGAGGAGTTGGGAGGAGATGGGGATGCATCACCACACCTACCCTGTTCCGATGAGATGTGATCCCAGGATTTCCTTTTGCCTTGGCTGGTGCTCCAGTCCTTCTGTATGTGTCTCAGGTAGCTCAGGTTACAGGCATGAGCCACCAAGTGCCCAGCCTTGGCCCCATTCTCCTCACAATCCAGTACGGAAAACACTACTAAAACACGGGAAAACATCTGTGGTCAAAATAAATTTGAGAAACAAGATTATTATTAGCAATAATCACAGATTCTGAAAAGTCCTATTGGAAAGAATCATTTTTAACTCGGTTTAAGCTAACATTTCTCAAACTTTAAAACATTAAAAAAAAGTTATTTTTTATACGATACATTCTATATCTCCTCAGAACAGACTGGGAACCAATACCTTTATATCAACAAGAAACTTAGAGAGTTAAGACCCAAATGCGTATTTCCTGTAGCTAGAGGCGGGAAAGGGAATGACAGAATAGCCTGTACAAAATGTCACACTGCTGTCTAATCTCTCGAATGTCATGCGGCATTATTAGCAACGTCCTGATGGTGCAAATTAGTAAAAGTTTGGCCAGTGCGTGACAGGCCTTCCCGAGCCTCCTAAGAAAAGGTCAGCAAGCATTTGGGTTTTAGGGATTTTAGGCTTCAAGCTTTCTTCTACTTTCCTACCATGGAGTAACAGTTTGTTTCATTGTCTCTGTTGTCTCTTTTCCTTATAAACTGTATTTCTGCTCACACCTACAACCCTAACCACTCAGGAGGCTGAGATTAGAAGATCTCAGTTCAAGGCCAGCTAGGGCAGAAACCCCCACAAAAACATCTCTATAATAACCAGCAGAAAGCAGGGCTGGAGTCATGGCTCAAGTAGTAGAGCACCACTTGAGAATCGAGGCCAAGTTCAAAACCCCAGTACAACAAAACAAGGAGGAATTACTTAAGACAACCAGTAGAAGGGTGTCAGAAATAATGGATGAAGATTAAGGCAAAAGAACAAACTGGAGTCCATTTCCTTTCAAAGGCGAATCTGAGGGCATGCCCACCCCCCCAAGCGCCCAGCTATGTCGGGCCTGGCCTCCCACAGCCAACACCCCCGGCACCTCAGGGTCTGCACTGGCCCACACTCACCTGTCTTGTGGACCAGGTTCCAGAATCTTACAGGAAGCTGATTTTCCTTGAGGGTTCCTGGTTTAATACAAAACTCTCTTGAAAAGAGGAAATTAACATTTCACAAAAAAATCCAAGAAGTAGACTTTGTTTGCTAGGTGACTTCTCTTAAAAGAGGTTAACAGGCAGGGCATGGGAGGCTGAGATCTGAGGACTGCAGTTCAAAGCCAACCCAGGCAGGAAAGGCCCATGAGTCTCTTACCTCCAACCAACCAACAAAAAAAAAAAAAAAAAAAAATTAGTGGAACTGTGGCTCAAGTGGCAGAGCACTAGCCTTGTGCAAAAAAGCTCAGGGATAGAGCCCAGGCCCTGAGTGTAAGAGGGTGAGAGTTTAACAGGAGGACCACCACTCAAAAGGCCCAAGCCTCTGTTCTTTGTTGTTTCAGAATATAACCTGGGGGGAGGGAGGGTAAAAGCTGGCCCGGGCCGGTTGAGGCCGAGTTTGTGGTTGAGTTTGTGCCAGAGCTACCGAGATGCCACACCCGCTTTTCTTGGGAGGATGTTAATAAATCCTCTGGTCAGTATCTTACAAAAGCCATAGGTTCTGCTTCAGTTGCCATGGTTATAAAGTTATTTACATCATTCTTAAACACTAATTCGTTATGAATCAAGGGCCAGAACAACCCGTAGGCATTTATTCTTTGTGCTACAGTGTATCTAATTTAGGACAGACTAACGTGACTCCTGACCACTTATGACAAGACTCAGGGGTCTCCTGACACCAGAACAAGGGTGGTGGGCTGCCCGCGCCTCCGCTGCTCTGCTTGCGGGCTCCAAGGGGCCCTTACCACACACAGACCCCGAGGTGCGGCTTCCTGCTGAGCTCCCCAGTAGTTATGAGAGAAGCCATTTGTATTCTGAAATTGTACATCAGCCAGGCAATCATCATACAGAAATAACCCCCTTGAAAAGAAAGCACTGCTATATTTGAAGCCTTAATCATGATTATTTATAGACCTGAGTTTAGTTGGAAATTTTCGCATTATACAGTAGCACTGTGACTACCAAGATCCATAGAGGGTGAAGGGGATTTGACGTTTGATCTACTTCAAGTTTCTAGGTAATGAACAGTACAAAGCATTTTTGCCTGTTCTTGGCAGAAGCCTTTCAAAATCTGCTTTAGTCAGCTCACAAGGAGACAGGGTCCTGAGGAGCAGGGGAGGGAGTTCCAACAGACTGGTTGTGTGCACAGAGAAGCTGTGTCTATCCACCACCCCAGATTAAGCTGATGAAACACGTCCAAGTCCAGTGGGGTGGCTCACACCTGTATCCTAGCTACTCAGGACAACCATGGGCAAGAAAGTCCTCAGTATGCGTCTCAGCCCGTAAGAAGGGGACGGTGGTGTGCGCTTGCGATCCCAGCCAACCAGAAGCCCTTAACAGGATCCAGGGCCAGAAAGGAAGGAGTGAGACCACACTTGGAAAGCAAAAGCAAAAAGGGCAGTAAAGTCCCCCCAAAAGGCCCAAAGCTCAAACTCTGGTAACACCAACGGCACTCAGAAGGCTGAGGTCCAAGGGATTGTCTTTTCAGGCCAGCCTGGAAAACACTCTCTGAAGTGCTAAAATGCCAACCATTCAAGCAAGGCAAGTGAACTCAAGGCCGTGAATTCAAACTGCAGTGCTACTACAAAAGACGGAAGAAGAAAGAAGACGACAGAAAAGGAGGAAGAGGAAGATGAATAAATGGTAAAAATTTTGCATATTGATGGTTTAGGATTTAGTATGAATATGCTTATCAAGACATTTCCTGGGAAGAAATTCTAAAGGAAGGTATTTTTGAAGCTGTACACCCGTGGCTCACACCTGTAATCCTAGCTACTCAGGAAGCTGAGATCTGAGGGCACAGGTTCCAAGTCAGCCTGGGCAGCCAAGTCCACAACACTCATCTCCCAGTAGTCAGCAAAAAGGTGGACATGAAGCTGTGGCCTAAGTAGTAGAGCGCCAACTTTGAGTAAAAAAGCTCAGGGAAACAAAGTAGGAGGCTACAATGCTTTATCTTGCCCATGAAATTGTAACCCCTCTGTATTTTCACAATAAAAAAAAGCTCAGGGACAGTGCCCGGACCCAGAGTTCAAGCCCTGTGACTGGGCCACACACACAAAGGCAGTGGTGAGACCAGATGGTCCGGTGCGTGTCCCTCCGCCAGGCGGGACTGCACGCCAGCGGTCAGCAAGCAGCACAGAGGACGACAGCGTTCCCCGGCCCTTGCCCCATGGCCCCGGGAAGCAAGGAAGGCCGGGGGCGGCGAGCAGGGCCTGGCACGGGACCTGCCCTGTTCAAGGTGAGTAAAGGAACAGTTTCCGTTCCCACTGACCAGTTATTCACATGCGGCACTCTCTAGGCTGGCACTCTAACACGAGCCACACCTCCGCTTCCAACTTGTTGCTGGTAAACTGGAGGTAAGTCTCGTGGAAGTGTCTGCCAGGCTGGCTTTGAACCACGATGCTGATCCTGATCCTAGCCCTCTTCAATGGCTAATAAAGCCACATGTAGCTAGTGGCTATTGTTTGGCTCACAATGTGAGCAGAATCACATTTCTGCAGTTATTGACATTCTAGGAAATAGGTAATTCCTTTGAGGGAATATAGAATGAAATCTTCATTTCCCTTTAAAAATCCAGTTAGGGCCGGTTGCCAGTGGCTCATGTCTATAATTCTATACTCGGGAGGCTGAGATCTGAGGCCGTGAGACTCTATCTCCAATTAACCACCAGAAAACCACTATGGCTCAAGCGGTAAAATGTTAGCCTTGAGCTGAAGAGCTCAGGGACAGTGCCCAAGCCCAGAGTTCAGGCCCCACAACCGACAAAAAGAAAAACCCAGTTAGGATATTTTGCCTAGAATTCCAAAGCTCTGTGACTCTATGAAGCCTCTGCAGTGAGACTCCCTGAGCCAACCCCGTTCCACACCGACAGCCTCTGTCTCAAGCAGGACTGCTCAGGTGAATTTCCCCAGCTGCAGGAGACAGGCTGGATGGAAAATCCACGATCAGGAAAGGAGCACGGGGTCAGCCTGCACAGGGCAGGCCTCCCGGCGTCAGGGAGACGACGAGACGGCGCCCAGGCTGCGAAGGCGCTGAGGGAAGGCCGGCGGCTGCGAGGCCCGGCGTGGAGACGGAGCGCTGGACTCCGTGCAGCCGTCACTCACATTCCATATGGTTTTCTGGGTTTTTTTTTTTTTGGGGGGTCCGGTCGTGGGGCCTGAACTCTGGGCCTGGGCGCTGTCCCTCAGCTCTTCAGCTCAAGGCTAGCGCTCTACCACTTGAGCCACAGCGCCACTTGCGGCTTTTTTCTTTTTGCTTATGTGGTGCTGAGGAATCGAACCCAGGGCCTCATGCATGCAAGGCAAGCACTCTACCACTGAGCCACCTTCCCAGCCCATCCATATGGTTTTCTGTCACAATATCTTTCTTTCCGGTCTGGCAAAGTTGATTCTGCGAGGTCAGCCTCACGCTTCTGAAGCTTCTGTCTGAGCTCGGCTGGGCTCTTGGTGTCTGCCCGGCTCCCGCCACCCACGGTGGACTCAACCTATCTAAAAGTGCTCTGCAACTAGCTGCGGGTGACTCTTCACTCCTCTGCACAAGTGGGGTGGTAGGAAAACAAACTGTGCTGACGGACCAGTGTGGTGTGGACACCTACCAGGAGCGCACCGAGTGGCAGTGTCACCAAACACGGCACCATCACAGGACGTGACACGCGGCTGCCGCAGCTGCTGTGCACTGCTGGCATTGGGATGGCGGTGAGAATGGAGGTGAGGATGGAGGTGAGGATGGTGGTGAGGATGGAGGTGGTGAGGATGGAGGTGGTGAGGATGGAGGTGAGGATGGAGGTGGTGAGGATGGAGGTGAGGATGGAGGTGGTGAGGATGGAGGTGGTGAGGATGGAGGTGAGGATGGAGGTGGTGAGGATGGAGGTGGTGAGGATGGAGGTGGTGAGGATGGAGGTGAGGATGGTGGTGAGGATGGAGGTGGTGAGGATGGAGGTGGTGAGGATGGAGGTGGTGAGGATGGAGGTGGTGAGGATAATGGTGGTGGTGAGGATAATGGTGGTGGTGAGGATAATGGTGGTGGTAAAGACAGTGACCCCTGGCAAGTCCAGCAGCCACTGGGCTGTGGGTTCCACACAGAGGAATCTATGTCTTACTTACAAGGATCCAGTGGTACATGTTTCCTTTCATACAAATGACAAAACTGAACTTATGGGCGGAGTCTGCGGTGGAGAGGGTGGAGTGTGGCTTTGCTGGCTGGCAAAGGTGGAGGGGCAGCGCTGGTGTGTGCGCTGGAGGCTCCACAGCCTCAGGGACGGCAGGATCCATGTCTGTCTGCTGTGCACACAGCAGTGACTGGCTGGGTCAGGGACGGCAGGATCCATGTCTGTCTGCTGTGCACACAGCAGTGACTGGCTGGGTCAGGGACGGCAGGATCCATGTCTGTCTGCTGTGCACACAGCAGTGACTGGCTGGGTCAGGGACGGCAGGTGAGGCAGGATCCATGTCTGTCTGCTGTGCACACAGGTGACCGGCTGGGTCAGGGACGGCAGGATCCATGTCTGTCTGCTGTGCACACAGGTGACTGGCGGGGTCAGGGACGGCAGCTGAGACAGGATCCATGTCTGTCTGCGGCATGCACACAGGTGACCGGCTGGGTCAGGGACGGCAGCTGAGGCAGGATCCATGTCTGTCTGCGGCATGCACACAGGTGACTGGCTGGGTCAGGGACGGCAGGTGAGGCAGGAAATGGAGTTGCTCTGGCTGGCCCGGTGCCAGCCACCGTGTCCTCCGGCACCCTGGCGGCCACAGCACTGATGGACACAAGCTGTCAATGGGCAGCACTCCGCCCCACTCCATGGAGCGGTGACAACGTGGCTGCTTCAGTGAAGAACCAAGGGCTCACTCGATGCGCTTCCAAACGGGGGACGTACCAGGTCCTCCTCCATCTCGCTGACACTTTCTGCTCTCACCAGTGACCCGAGTCCTGGCTTCAGGGAATGATGAATGACGGCCTGTGCTGACTCACCGCGCAGCTGTGACTGCCTCCAGCCAAGAAGGGGGCTCTGCTGCCATCTGCCCCGTCGCTGTCTCCGCTCCGCAAGAGGCCCTGGCTGGGCCGCGGCTGGGCACAGGCCTGCCCTCCCTGGTCCATGGCCTGGGCTCTTCCAGGCCCTGTTCAGCCTCTCCTCACTGACATCACTGCAATCACTGCAGACCCCCGCCCCGCCATGTCTGTCCTCCCAGGTCCACCCCCGCCCCTGGCCTTGTATTCCTAAATGGGCGCAGGGTCACCTCTCTCCCTCCACTGGCCCATGGGAACAGCTGGCCACTTCACCGCAATGGCTGATGAAAGCAGCACTGAGACTGAGAGGTGGAGAAGCAGTCCCCAGCCTGCCGGGCTGCACAGCCATCCCCATCCTCACACGGCCGCCGCCCCCAGCCTGCCGGGGCTGCTACAGCCATCCCCATCCTCACACGGCCGCCGCGACTGCTCCTGACCAGGGCTTCCAACAGACTAGAGCGTCTGGAGTTTGACAGTGGGGAGAAGAGCAGTGGCATGTTGGCAGGTCTTCACACGAGGAGAGGAGGAGAGGGCTCTGTGAAGCCGGGGAAGGAACAAAGGGCGTCAAGTGCCCAGCGAGGGTGATTCACAACTGTACTCCACTGGTGTGGAGCATCTCCACGATGCTGTCTTGCATATCAAGAGACGGCATGCACTCCCCGTTACCCAGTATCTTAACCCATGCTCCATGACTCAGTACCACAGAATTCGAACTTTATCAAATTAGAAGGTGAAGGTGGGGATTGGGCCGTCGTCTCT
This sequence comes from Dipodomys ordii, assembly GCF_000151885.1. Taxonomy (NCBI): domain Eukaryota; kingdom Metazoa; phylum Chordata; class Mammalia; order Rodentia; family Heteromyidae; genus Dipodomys; species Dipodomys ordii. Next base: position 20,568,867 of record NW_012267227.1, read on the forward strand.
GGCAAAGGCAGAGGGGTCTGCAGAGACTTGTTGGGGCCCAGGACATCACAACAGCCGGGGGCCCATACTCACGCCTGTAAGCCAGCCATTCAGGAGGTTGAGATCTGAGGATCTCTGGTCCAAGTCAGCAGGGCGGGAAAGTCCAAGAGACTCTAATCTCCAATTAACCACAAAAAGCCTGAAGCGGAACTGTGGCTCAAGTGATAGAGTGCTAGCCTGGAGCAGAACCCTCAGGGACGGTGCCCGGGCCCAGAGTTCAAGCCCAAAGAACGAGGACTGGCCAGGGGAAGGGAGACAGTATTTAAGAAACACCTCAAACTGCCCCTTAATCCACTCATCTACCAATCCTTGAGTAGATTAATCCATCCATGAAGACAGAGCCCCTATCACCTAATCACCCTTGAGAGGTCAGACCTGGGGGCGGGGCACGGCCCAGTAGTCCAGCTTGCATGGGTGCCTGGCCTCCATCCCTACCACCACTAAACCAACGCAAGCCACATCTGACCACCTCTCCTAATAACTCACAGCAGAGGGCTGGGAAGGTGGCTCAGTGGTAGAGCGCTTGCCTTGCATGCATAAGGCCCTGGGTTTGATTCCTCAGCACCACATAAGCAGAAAAAAAAAAAGCCAAAAGCGGTAGCACGCTAGCCTTCAGCTGAAGAGCTGAGGGACAGCACCCAGGCCCAGAGTTCAGGCTCCACGACCGGACCCAAAAAATAAATAAATAACTCACAGCAGACATTACTGGTTTTTGTGGGGACATCCAGGCCACCCCATCCGGTGACCCCCAGATGCTCACCAGAAAGCACTGATAGGCAAACCACACTCTTAAGGATAAGGAATTTACACAGGTATTTTAGCTTTTCATAGGGTACAATGTAGGGTTTTCATTCAGCTGTTCATTTCTTGTAACTAGAGGGCTGGGGGGGGGGGGATGCCCTTTCTGGACTGTTATAATTACCATCAGCTTTGGAAAGGCTAAGAGAAAATCTGAGCTGGGTAGTGGTGGCTCACACAGTGCTAGCTACCCAGCAGACCGTGACTCCAAGCCAGGCTTGGCAGAAAAGTTCAGGAGACTCTCAACCCCAATTATCCACCACAGTGCTAGAAGTAAAGCTGGATGCTAGTGGCTCACACCTGTAAACCTAGGAAGGTGAGATTTGAGAATCTCAGTTTGAAACCAGCCCAGAAGGCAAAGCCCATGAGACTTATCTCCAACTAACCACCTAAAAACCAGAAGTGGAGTTGTGGTAGAGTGTTAGCATTGAGCAAAAAACTCAAGGGACTGAGTTCAAGCCCCATGACCGACAACAACAACAAAAACAACAAAGTAGAGCTGTGTCTCAGATGATGGCACACTACAGCCTTAGCAAAAAACTCAAGGACAGTGCCTTGGCCCCAAGTTCAAGCCCCAGGACCAGCACAGCACAACGAAACACAACTATTCTCAGGCTGTCTGTTCCATCTGCAGCAGCTGTGGATGGCCTTCTCTCACACACGGACGGCCCGGAACTTGTGTGTAATCCAGCTCTTCTAGCAATTGGTCACAGATTAGTTTGAATTTATCCTAGTATACTGTCTTCTGGAACTGAAGGAACTGTACGGTTCTTAGAGAAAAATTTTTGAAAAACCTAAGGCAGAGAGTATTATATATACGACCTGAGAACACTATGCATCTACATATACTGTTTACCGCTCTATTCCATCTAACCTATCCACCTACCAGAAAAAAAATCCAATATACACAAAAGCAACAGTCCATCCTGTCTCCAGTACCTCTGAGATACCTAAAGGCGTGTCTCCCTGCCCTCTACCTGGAGCACTGAAAAAGCAAGCAGAAAATGCATCCTGCAACTACATATCCTATGGGAGGCGGCAGATGGTGGGGTCCGCCTCCATGCCTGTTTATCTTTGTTCTGCCTTATCTTTTCCTCCTGGGGGTAGGAGCCATAGATAGCTTTCCTCAAAATGTGCATCTGCCCTAATGTTCATTGGGTTTAGAAAGTGATTTTATGCATGACGTGATTTATGCCTCCAAACAATTAAAATCAATATTCTAGACAACACTGCTATGTATACTTACTATCTTCTGCACATGATGTTTACAAACTTCTCAACCTGACCGTTATGAATGTAAATGTCCCATGATATTTAAGGAGAGTTGCACCCAAACAGAGAAGGCTGTATCCACTCATGTGCAAAGTGTGTTTCTGCTGACAGCGTGTTCAGCAGGGTGGGGACTACAGCAGTCACTGCCGCAGGGGCATTCCCACCTCAGTGATGGGCAAGAGAGAGAAAGATCACTTAAATTTAAACACAAGTCACACAGTATACATTTTATAGACTATCTTCCCCCACACTGAATCTATATAGAGCATTTCACAATGTACAATGTCCTGAATTCAGAAAGGGATTCTGGAGAAAAGTGGCATATTGGTATGTGTTTTCTTAGACACCTAGATACTCATACCTACAAAATACGTGGAAAGCTTTACACAAAGGCAACATTTTCTGCTTTCAGATGATGACTTCAAACAGGCTTTTCAGGGAACTCAACAAAAAAACAAATGTGAGCTTGCATTAATATCAACTGAAAATGTATCAAAAACCTCAACCCAAGATCTGAAACTTTGAGACTACTTTAAGGAGGAGTAGGGGAAACTGGCATCCACTGGCGTATGCAGAAACTTCCTGTGTAGAATTCTAGGGGCTCAGCAGGGAGAAATGACAAATGGGATCACATCAAGCTAAGAAGTGTCTGCATAACAAAGGAGTCACTAAGCTAAAAACCCTACAGAATGGAAGATCTTTGCCAGCTATTTGTCTGACAAGGGCTGAATAACCAGAATATACAATGAGCTCACAAAAATAAACCCCTAAGAATTAATTAATAAATAAAATTGGTACATGTTCAAAGGAGTTAAATAGAGACTTCTCAGAGAAGAGTAAAAATAGTCAACAGAGCCGGGCGCTGGTGGCTCACGCCTGTAATCCTAGCTACTCAGGAGGCTGAGATCTGAGGATTGCGGTTCAAAGCCAGCCCGGGCAGGAGAGACTGTGAGACTCCTATCTCCAATAAACCACCAGAAAACCGGAAGTGGCGCTGTAGCTCAAGTGGTAGAGCGCTCGCCTTGAGCTGAA
>NW_012267227.1:20573857-20578565 GCF_000151885.1 Dipodomys ordii
TTTTTTCTTTTTGCTTATGTGGTGCTGAGGAATCGAACCCAGGGCCTCAGGCATGCAAGGCAAGCACTCTACCACTGAGCCACCTTCCCAGCCCTAACTGTAAGTTTTTATCATTCCTCTACTTCCACATCATCTTTTGCTTGTTTCCTAGTTTTGTTTTATTCCTGAAATATTAACAGAGCAAGTCACACATGCATCTTGGCTGTTTAGAAAGAATTAAGACTCTTAACAGATCAGTCCTAACCACGGTTACATTATCTTACTGGGTGACTTTGTCTTTTGTCCGTTTGTATAATCTACACTGTGAGGAGATTGCCTGGGAACTACCTTGGCAGAAAATCCAGTACTTGCCAGAGCAGTCTTTGTGTTCTTCTTCCCCGTTACTTCTGGCCAAATGTCCTCCATGACCTTCACGCACCGAGGTTTCCTACAACACAAACACTTTCTGTAACAGGAAGTTTTCAACCGGCTCTAATGATGAATTTCATCCCACCAAATCCCTGGCGTATGGCAGATCATTCCAAATGCTCCACTTGTTTCCACGTGTGTGTACAAACAAATGAGGACCACCCCAGGAGGAAAAAACTTAGAGTGACTTATTCAGAGTTGTACAGCCAGAGTTACACACCAGGTCTGGCTTTGTGAGGGACCTGGAGACACAGGGGAGAATGACGGCTGCATAGTGGAGAAGCGAGGGCTTCCAGTGTGTCTCCACCGGCGCTGCGGGGCACAAGGAGGCTGAGGCCGGCCAGCCAGAAACGCGGGGTCCTCACTGACTGGCTTGGGAAGAATACTTGGCCCTCTATGGTTGATTCTGAGCTGGACGCAGGGAGCTGTGGCGCGAGTGACGGCAGGTCAGCATGCCTTGAACAAAAAAAAGTTAAGGGCAGCATCCAGACCCTGAGTTCCTTAAGAAAGGGCAGGACAATGGGGAAAGTGACACAGGGCTGACTGAAATGTATTGTGTGTATGTGTGGAAATGTCACAATGAAATCACACTTATTCAATTAGTGTATGCCCATAAATAAATAAATAAAAATCTAGAGGATGAAGTTGTGGCTCAGGTAATAGAGCACCTGTATAACAAGTATGAAGTCCTGAATTCAAACTCTAGTACCAAAAAAAAAAAAAAAAAAATTACAGAACCTAACAGGCACTGATTAATTCCTGAACACTTCTGAGATGGCTGCTAAGATTTGGGGGGGCTAAGGTTTTGGTTCCTGATGGACTGACTGCTAGAGCTTGTGAGCCAGTATTCTACTTTCATACATGCTCTAAGCACTGCCTTTATATACTCATTTAGTCTCCCAAGAGGCAAGACTGTAGCTGCTGAACCACACCAGGGGTGTATTCATTAGGAGGGGCGTGGCCTAAGACCTGCGAGAGCTAGGGGATTATCCTGATGTGTGTCAGCCAAACATGGGCAGGAGATGACAAAGTGACACGCATAGGGAAGTAGATTCCTCCACCTCCAGGCTTCGCAATCGTCACCTCACAGTAAGTCACAGAACTGGAGCACTTCCTGACCAAGACACAGGCACGCCTATGCCTGCTAGGTGAAGAGGCCTTCACTTCGCGTGCTGCCTGGTCAGCTGTGGTGGGGAGGGCATCAATCTTTCTCTTGCAGTGGGGGAGACGGGCTTACAGGTCACCACCCTGCATCTGCCCCTGGCCAGAGGCCTGAGGCCCACTGCGGAAGCTGAGCTTTATGAGTACAGCTTTGTTCCACCCAGTGACTAAGTCTCATCGTTCCTGGTGACCTTCAACTACAGAGGGAGTTGACATCCTGAGACTGCTATTCCTGGGGGTTTATAATTCTCCCCCTGGAGTCCAGTCTCCAAAATACCACCACGCACAAAGTAAGCAAATGCGTAAGTGGGGGATGGGATGGAAAAACGTACAACCTTATCCAGCAACTAAATCATACTAAATCTGAGGTTTAATGTTCTCAGGATCAAGGCACCATTCAACAATACTGGGTTTCTCTTGACAGTGGGCCTGGGCGAATGGGACATTGTGCCCTTGTCAACACCCTGTACAGCGGCTACGGCAAAGAGGAATAGTCCTTTCTTGCCCGATAGGAATAAACTTCTGAGGGCTTCCTGACTTTCCAACTCTCACGTTAACTGTTTGAGTTTGGCACCACTGCTTTCTAGAGGCAAGCTAACCTGCCTGAGCACACCTCCCTCCTGAGAGGTGAAAGCGGGACCTGAGTGAGGCAGGACCTCAACGCTGGGATCTCTGCACGGTCCTCCCTCACCTACCAGGACAGGGATGGTTCCAGTCTGTCTGACCCTAGCTGGCTCTTCTGATGGCAGCATGGGGGGGGGGGGAGTGCCAGGAAAGAGAGGAGTCAGAGCAGGACGTGGAGAGGAATGGGGAATGCTGGAATCAACAGTAACAGTAATAATAAATGAATAAATAGTAATAATAGAGCTGCATGGCTGACTCACAGCAGAGGGAAATGGAGCAGAGTCACAATGGCTGTGCTTGGACTCACGAGGACATAAATAGCTACTGTGTATGTGAGAACACAAATGGGAGATTACACCACATAAACAGACCCAATTTAAAAAGCATGTGTGTCAGGGCATTGCTAGACCAGATCAAGGGCCCCGAGTGAGGGGCTGCTGGCCTGGTGCATGAGGAAGACCTGGGAATACAGGTGGGTGGCACGGGAGGAGCTGGCAGGAGAAAGGCTCTGTGAGACTGTGTGAGCCGCCATGAGAGGGCAGGGGACGCCCGCTGGCTCCGCAGGCAAGATGCAGCTGAGCCTTTTAGCCGAGGTGTGGCAGGAATGAGGGCCATGGAGTCAGGGGAGGGGCTGGAGGGGCTCGCTGGAGTGGCAGAACTGTTAGGTAAGAGCAACCCAAGCACAACAGCCAGAAGGCTGAGTCTACAGAGGAGAACAATCACACACTCCAACCTGGTGCCACTGCAGGGGTAGTTTTTGGACCAACAGCATGTATATGCATCATCTCAAAATGTGTTAAAAAGCACAAAGGCGCCAGTGGCTCACGCCTGTAATCCTAACTACTCAGGAGCCTGAGATCCGAGGATCACGGTTCAAAGCCAGCCTGGGCAGGAAAGTCCGTGAAACTCTTATCTCCAATAAACCACCAGAAAACCAGAAGTGGAGCTATAGCTCAAGTGGCAGAGCGCTAGCCTTGAGCTGAAGAGCTGAGGGACAGCGTCCAGGCCCAGAGTTCAAGCCAAACAACTGACAAAAAAAAAGAAGAAGAAGGCTGAGACCTGATGATCACAGTTCAAAACCAGAAAGAAAACCCATAAGACTCTTATCTCCAATTAGCCCCCCCCACCCTCCCATCCTCTGCCAAAAACACTGAAGTGGAGCTGTGGCTCAAGTGGTAGAATGCCAGCTCAGGGACTGCATCCAGGTCACAATTTCAAATCTCAGGAATGACCCCCACCACCAAAAAAATAAAATAAAAAGGTACAAAAGGGAATCCTAACCTCAGAAGACACAAATCAAAATCAAAGAAATACAGCAATGAATAAGCAATACTAAAGGATGAGACTAGTAAAACAGGAAGAAGAAAAAAGCAAGTACCACAAAAATGACAAAACGGCAGAAAACAGGGCATATTTCTCAATAGTGATATTAAACATCAATGGGTTTGACTCTCTAATCAGAAGGCATAAAGCAGCAGCCTGGACCAGAAAATAAGAGCCAACCATTTGTGGTCTCCAAGAAACACACTTCATTATCAAAGATAAACACAAATTCCAACTTAAGAAAAAGCCCTTCCAATCAAATGCATCCTGCAAGAAGGTAGGAGCAGCCATACTGGTGTCTGATAAAACAGACTACAGGCTAAAATCAGTAAAAAGAAACAAAGAAGGTTACTTCATATTCATAAAGGGAAAGATACATGACAGAATTACAGTGGTCAACATATATGTACCTACCAGTGATGCACCTAACATACTCAGACTTAAGAGGGACAGACAGACTCCAACACATGACTAAGACTTTAACACCCCACTCTCCAAAAGACATGTCAACCAAACAAAGATCAGCAAAGAAACCTGTGATACCATAACTCCAATGGGTTTAATGGACATCTACAGAACATTTCACCCAGAAGCCACAGGATACACATTCTTCTCAGCAGCTCAGGAAACCCTTTTCAAAACAGAACATACCCTAAGATATAAAACAAACCTAAGCAATTTTTTAAAAAAATAAAAAAACGCAACTCCCTATATTCTGATCACAGTAAGACTGAATTAAAACTCATCAGAAGACACAACAAAAAATGCTCAAAAACATGGACTGAACAACACATTGTTGAATAACAACACACTGAAGAAATAAAGGGAGAAATCAAAAAGTTTCCTCAAGCCAAAGAAAATGAATGCACTCCTATCAGAACCTCTGGGATACAGCAAAAAGCAGTGCTGAAAGGAAGTCACAGCTTTAAGCACCTACACAAAAAGAAGAGATGTTAGCCAGGTACCAGTGGCTCATACTTGTAATCTTAGCTACTCAGGAGGCTGAGATCTGAGGATCGTGGTTCAAGGTCTAGTTCTTTCAAAAAACATTGTTAAATTACCCTCAACCTATCTTTTTTTTTTTTTTGGTTGGCCGTGGGGCTTGAACTCTGGGCCTGGGCGCTGTCCCTCAGCTCTTCAGCTCAAGGCGAGCGCTCTACCACTTGAGCTACAGCGCCACTTCCGGTTTTCT
>NW_012267227.1:20581255-20590539 GCF_000151885.1 Dipodomys ordii
GTGGCGCTGTGGCTCAAGTGGTAGAGCGCTAGCCTTGAGCTGAAGAGCTGAGGGACAGCGCCCAGGCGCAGAGTTCAGGCCCCACTACCGGACCCAAAAAAAAAAAAAAAAAGAAATTAGTCCCCCCCAATCACTAACTCATAAATAGACTTCTCAATAGATCCAAGAATAGCCAATACATTCATAAGGAAATGCCATGAAGTAAATGCAAGTCAAAACAACACCGAGATTCCTTCTCACCCCAGTAAGATTGGCCAACACCAAGAATTCAAACAATAACAAATGCTGGTGAGGATGTAAACGTATTACACTGTTGGTGGGAATGTAACCCAATACAACCACTGAGGAAGGTGGGCTGGAGATTTCTCACAAAACTAAACACAGAACTTTCCTGTGACCCAGCCATACCACGTCCAAGTTCCTGCTGCACTATAAACCACAGCCAAGTACTGGAAACAGCTAGATGCCCTACAACAGAGCAGGGCTCAAGCTCAAGATAATGTGAAACATATATACAATGGAATTCTACTCATCTATCAGAAAGAACATGGCATCTGCAAGGAAATGGATAGATCTAGAAAAATTATACTAAGTCAAGGTCAAAGAAACAAATGGCATATTTTCTCTCCTATGTGGAAGTTAGAGCTAATAGACACACATACACACTAACATCCAGAGGGTTATATGTATATACACACAAGCAACTTGACTTAAGGACAATAAATACATTTAGGGGAAGAGTCCAATGGTGTAACTCCTTTGAACAAACCATACAAGAAAATGAAAAGTGCTGGATGCATGTCCAGAAGAAGAGTCCATGCAACTCTTCTCCAATTAACCACCAGAAAGTCAGAAGTGGTGCTGTGGCTCAAGTGGTAGAGCACTAGTCTTGAGCTGAAGAGCTGAGGAGCAGTGCCCAGGCCCAGAGTTCAGGCCCCACGACCGACAACAACAAAAAAGAAGCTGAAACATGTTGGAGGGGGTAACGAAGAGGGAGCACACAAATGAACGTGAGCACATCCAGTCATTGTGCTCATTGTGCATGACATCAGGATTGAACTAGGTAATCTGAGGGTAGGGATGGGGTGGGGAAAACAGAAGGGGTGACACTTACCAAGGTGTGTTGTACTCACACCTGACTTCCGAAACTGAAACCCCTTTATACAACTACTTAAAGCATCCTTGCTGTCTCTGCCCCACTCACGTCCTTAATTAGATCTACACTTAAGGAAAGAAGTTTAGAAACGTTGGTCATAAAATAGCGATGAAGATTTTTTTCCTAAAATAATGCCTTCAGATCCCTCCCTTGAAGACAGCATTCAGTAAAGTATTTGTCTAGCTTAATTTTGTATTTGATGGATCACGGTCTTAGTATCACTGGTATTCAAAAGAGTTCAACAGCTGAATTCAAAATTAGACCCATCTTCTAAAATACATAAGGGAGATATGGATGTCTGATCCCAAGGGCAGAGACAGCTCCCAGTTTGGCATTCTCTGGTCCAGCTGTTTAGTAGAGAAAATTTAGATTAAAATAACGGACAAAAAATGCTCCCAATGCAGATTCCTTGCATTGCACATCTTTGGAAAACAAGTGGACATTCTTGCAGAGTACCAGAATAGGAGACTATCTGTCTGTCCTCAGTCTGGCAGCTGGCTTAATTCTGAAAGCCAAGGTATTATGAAGAATTTTGTGTTACACTTAGTTTTATTCTAGAGAAGTTATAAACCAGAGCTCTACAAATCTCTCAGGTGTCACTATCTTTGTTCTTTTCATTTTAAATGTTTCCTAATTTATCACCAAAAATATAAAAACCACAAACTATTTTAATAATGGGGAAAATACTGGATTGTCATTTACATTTAACTGTATTAGGAAAATTAAGCCTGTATAAAAATGTCTCAATGAAGCCCGTTAATTATACATTTGATATGAAACATTTTTTAAGAAGAGGAAAATCAAAACAATGCTACCCTTTCTGGGCAGTGTTTTCTCTCTTCAGTAGCACATGCATTTGTTGAGAGGGAAGCAGAGACATGGGCTTGGACTCCTGGAGACCTGTGAGACTGGAATTTCAAACATGTCCTCCACTCTTCCCTAAGTCCTTCCTTTACTATCTCATCCACCCTCTCATGTTTTATCCCACAGATTTACAACAACTTACAAAAATAATCAAGACACACACAAATTAAAAGAAAAATGAGAAATATAGGTAGGTATGTAAAATATGTCAGACTGACCTGTAATCATGTCAATCACTGGATCATGGGGTTTGGGTTTTTAGTGGGGTTTGTTTTTGGTTTTGTTGTTGTCTTCAGGTTTTTCTTACGCACTACCAAAGGGAATCCAGGTTAGCCCAATGAGCTCCCATTCCATAGCTTAGCATGCTCCTTCCCCTCTCCACCGCTTGGCAACACTAGGCCATGTAGTAAAGGCAGTAAATAATCAGCCTCCAACCCCTACCTTGGGACGGCACTCCATAGAAGGCAGCAAGAGCCCCTCAGAGTGACCTTCAGGTCTGGGCAGCTGCAGGGACCTTATCTACTTGGGCAGCAGCCATAAATCCTAGCCCGCCATGATGAAGCCCCTGGCCCACACGTCCACACCAGGGTCTCTGCCTCCCAGCCCCTTCTAGCCCCTCCTAGCCCTCCTAGGTTCTATAGGCCACTCCAGACAATAGCCGGTGCACTTCTTCTCACTTCTGCCTTGTGAGAAGCCCCTTTCACAGCAATAAACGTTTCTTTGTTCTCTATACGTGATGTCTGCGTGGTTCTCTGGCAAAGCCTAAAATACTCTAACAGTATCTATATTCCAGACCATAGAATCAAAACAAACTCATCAGTTTGAGATGCTGCTTTTCTGAACATGAGAGTCAAGGAAGGAAATTCTAAATGGAAACAAAAGGTTCTTTGTTTAAAAGAGGAAGGGGAAGAAGAGAGAGGGAGGGAAAGAGGGGGAAGGGAAGGCAGGGAAGGAAGGGGGGAAGAAGGGGGAAGGAAGAGGAAGAAGAGATTCTTCCAAAAGATTCATACTCTGTAATAACTGTTCTGACAGAGCCCATGACCTACTTTTTACATAGCCCCTTAACATGGCTGGTGACCTCATACCAAAGGACAAGTCTGAGTGGATTCTGCAGTGGGGTTGCTGCCTGGCTTCGTCTGGAAGTTTCCCAGGCTGACAGTACCCACAGGCCGCCTCCCATCCTGGGCCTCTAGGAAGGGCCGTGAGGCCTGCTGGTTGGGATTACTGTGTGTGCTAGGGAACAGAGGAGCTCTGCCCAGAGCAGGCCAGTCGGGAAGTCTGGGCTCCGGCTCTTCCCACCCAGGGTAGCTGCAAGTGCCTGTGCTGTGAGCAGCTCAGGGCATGCTCAGGAAAAGCAGGGTGGCTCCACCGGGAGTCACGGCCAGTGGAGGGAGCGGGCCACGCCTGAGGATTCCAAGTCACAACCTGCAAGGGCGAGCACTTCGTGCCTGAAGGACAGCTCCTTTTAAGGAGCTAAAAGGGCCACCTAGGAAGCCTCGCTGCCTTCCCAGCCTGGCAAAGGAGCTAACTGAGCCCGTGTGACTCGGAGACCCAGAAGTGTGTCAGCTCGTGTCCACCCGCCCCGCCCCCTTCCTCCTGGCTTTGTCCTCCTTTCTGAATCTTATTAAATGGCTCATTACAGTTGGTCTCATGTCAGAAGGCAGGGGCTGCCAGAAGAATCCTTATGGGGTGGAAACGTGGGCAGTGTGGGGAAGAATGAGCCACCCTTGGTATTGGTTCTGAACAACAGAGTGGAGGCAGGGTGGCAGGGGAGGGGCTCAATCATGTTCTTCTTTTACTGAAAACTAGAGGTGGTGGGTGAACACATGAAAGGAGATAAGACAGAAATGTTAAGAAGGCACACTTGCCCACTGGGGTCTGACCTAGAACCTCTCCCAAGGGCACAGAGTACAGGGAGGGCCAGGGAGGGCTGGCAGGAATTAAGTGGGGCTTGGTCTGTAAATGCTGTAAAACACCTCCGAATGGAGGACAGCTGAGATAAGTGACTGCTAATCCCCGGGGTGGGGGAGGAGGCTGGCCGGCGTCCTGGCCGCTCCCAAGCAGATGGTGGCTGGAGCAGGCCTCCCGGAGGCAAGGGCAGGGGAACAGGCTGGCCTTCTGCTCCTTCAGCAGGCCCAGCACCGCTCCCTCTGGGCTGGCCCTGCAGTGAAGAGCCTCTCTCAGCCTCCCTGGCCCTCCAGCACCCTGGGGACCCTGGCAACCCACAGGACCCACCGGCCTTGCTGTCCCGGGGAGAGGGGGGCCGGGGGCTCCAGGTCAGCTAACCTGATCCTGCCAGCCTGGGCCACACCCAGCAAGGACCTGAGGCTTGGAGGCTGCAGAGGAGCAGCCAGGCCAGGTCTGGGGAAAAGCGATGAGGGCTCATCTGAAACGCAGATTCACTCTTGCCAACAGGAACCAGGGAATCCCAACTTGAAATAAGCAGCCCGGAAGCTTGCTTCTTTGAAGCAGCAGTCCAGTGAGGCAGAAGGTGAGCTTTACTACTCGCTCTTCTGTATGACCTCAGGCAAAACAGGCTCAGTGATTCCTAGGATATTGACCCTTCTCGTCTCAAAGGGTATAGCTAAAGTCATTTCTGGATATGGAAATCATTTTAGTTACAGCATATAAGGCCCCACAACCGGACCTCCCCCCCTCCAGCGAAAAAAAAAAAAGATTACTTGAGCCAGTGCCTGGCTACTCAGGAGGCTGAGATCTGAGAATCACAATTTGAAACCTGTAAGACTCTTATCTCCAATTAATCAGCAAAAAGAGTTGGAAGGGCTGCTGTGGCTCAAGTGGTAGAGCATTAGCCTTGAGCAAAAGAAGCTCAGAGACAGCGTCCAAGCTTTGAGTTCAAGCCCCAGGACCATCACAAATAAATAACTTGAGATTGCACCACATTGCAAATGTTTTTAACACTACTAAGCTGCGCACTGGCTGAAATAGTAAGTTTGATGATACACATATTCTATATTCTACCAGTTTTTTTTAAAAAGACATCCAGAATCCTCCAGACACAAGTCACTGCGGTATCTCACAATGAGACAAACAAGCTCAATTTTCAACTTAAAAAGGACTCTGAAATTTTGTGTTAGATGAAAGGCAGTCATGAATCCTTTTCCACTGACTTATGTACATAATACTTACATAATAATTATGTCATATATGCTTATATGTATCATATAGTGATATGTATATATAAATATATAAACTAGGGTCAAACTTTTTAATATGTGAAAATTGAGCAGAACCAAATATTGAACAATTAATTTTAAGTCTTTAAGGTGAGACCCCCTAAAAGCGCAGGAAACAAAAGTAGACAACTGGGATTGATTACATCATGAAACAAAAAAGCAATCAAGAAAATGAAGAGGAATTCCAGACTGGGAGAAGATATTTGCAAACTACACATCTGTTAAAGAGATTCATATCCAAAATATGTAAGGATTGAAAGAGCTCTAGTAGAGAGAAAGTTTATGGCAATTCATCTAAATAAACATCTCTAATCAGGAAAATGCAGATAAAACACCCAGCAGGATGTGACTTTATATCATTAAGAATGACCACCATCACCTACCATAATCCCAGCGCTCAGGAGGCTGAGGTCTGAGGACCACCGTGCCAGGCCAGCTGGAGCAGGAAAGAGTGTGTGAGTTTTATCTCTCCAATTAAGCACCCAAAAAGTGCAAGTGGAACTGTGGCTCAAGTGGTAGAACACTAGCCTGGAGCACAAAAACTCAGGGACGGAGTTCAAGTCCTGAGTTCAAACCCCAGGACTGACTCACAGACTCACACACAGAATGGCTACAACCAAAAGGGCAAAAGACAAAAGCGCCTGCTGGCAAAGATGTGGAGACAAGGGAACCCTGGCACACCCCAAATTAGCAATTAAGGAAAACAACATGGAGGTTCTTCAAAAATTTTAAAATACGGCGACCACATGATCTAGAAATCCCACTACTATATAAAGGAAATGACACTAGTCTGTCAGAGATATTTGCACTTGCACATTACAACATCCGCAACAGCCAAGAAATGGAACCACCAAAGCATCCATCAACTGAAGGATAAGGAAAATGCAGAGCACACAACCAGAGAAAAGGAATTTTGTCCCCTGGACACTAGCAACACCAAGGCTGGAGCTGGAGATCACGGTGTCAGAAGTAAACCAGGCACATGAGGACAAAAAGCCATCTGACCTCATTCTGTCAGGGGACATAAAAGTTAATCTTATAGGAATTGAAAAATGGTTGTTGCCAGAGACTAGTGTGGCAGGAAGGGATGGATGGGGGGAGGTTGATCAGCGGACACAAAGTTACAGCTAGATGGGTATAAGGAGTTCCCATGTGTTGTTGCATAGTAGGTGACATTAGTTAACAATACTGTACTATACACGTCAACAAGCTAGAAGAAAGGACCTTGAGTACTTTAACCACAAGTCTTTTTAAAAAGTATTCTTTTTTTCTTTGGGTGGTGGGGCTTGAACTCAGGGCCTGGGCAGGGCCCCTGAGCTTTTGTGCTCAAGGCTAGCACTCTACCACTTTGAATCACAGCGCCACTTCCAGTTTTCTGGTGGTGAAGTAGAGATTAAGATTAATCCCCCTGCCTGGGCTGGATTTGAACCATGATCCTCAGATTTCAGCCTCCTGAGCAGCTAGGATTCCAGGCGTGAGCCACCAGTACTGGGCTAAAGTATTCTTTCTTATGATAAAAATGATTATGAATAACAAAGAGGAGGCAACAATGCTTGATAAGAAATGTACTCATTATCTTGCCCATGTAATTGTAACTCCTGTGTACAGTATTCTCACAATAAAAAAATGATTATGAAAAGCCCTTCTTGTTTTAAAATGAACTGGACGCAAATATGTGAAACATTTTTAAAGTCTCACAAAACTGGCCCTTCACCAATCTACTGTTCCCCAGTAGGATCCATAAGCCTGGGGTGGGCGGACTGGAACTGATCTGAGCCTTGAAGTCCTGCTGAGGACTCAGGTCCAATACAACGGTGTTCCATCCACGGCAGTGACCAGGGGAATCCCTCCCGAGACCCTGTCAAGCAGAACTTCCTCTCACACAAATGCTCTTCAGCTTCAGTCTTACTCTACTTACCAATGTTTTCTCTGAATCTTTAGCCACCCTCTTTTGTGAAGATTCCAGAAATGGTGCCTTTCCCTGCCCAGCACATGCCTCTGATATCTACTTACAGGGAAGACTAGCCCTTCTCTGCACTGTTATCAGAGTCTTTGAGACTGGCTTACTTCAAGTTCCACAATCAATGAGACACTGCTAAATACAGTGCTAAATCCCCATTCTTCAAAAGAGAGCTGCTAAGCCAGCCCTGGTGGCTTACACCTGTAATTCTAGCTACTCAGGAGACTGAGATCTGAGGATCGTGGTTCAAGGCCAGCAGACAGTAAAATTTAAGAGATTCATCTCCAATCAAATACCAAAAAAAGCCTGAAGTGGAGCTATGGTTCAGTTGGTAGAGTACTAGCCCTGGAAAAAGCTGAGGCACAGTGCCCAGGCACTAAGTTCAAGCCTCAGGATTAGTACAACATCAAGAGAGAGAGAGAGGGAGAGAGGGGGTTAGGGAGGAGGGAAGGGGAAAGAGAAGGGAGGGAAAGAGGAAAGGTGGGAGGGAGGGGGATAAAGAAGGGGACAGAGAGGGTAAGGGGAGAGATGGGGAGAGAGGAGGAGAGAAGCAGAAGGAGAAAGGAGGAGAAAGAGGGAGAGGTGGAAGGGGGGAGAAGGGAAGGAGAAGAGGAGTGCTATTTTTTACAAAAATGTTACTTAATTCAAATAGGTCAAATTCACTTTGAGTCTTCTATATAATATATAATTTGTTATTAACACAATACTCAATAGCAGTGTAAGGAAAGACTTATTGTGAAAACAATTTTAAAAACCCTTAAATGGTTTTTAAAATGAAGAGGAAGGTAAATTAGATCCTGGCTCTCTATATGCATACAGAGAAATGTCACAATGAAAACAGTTTTGTGCAATTGATATATACTAATAAAAAGAAACAAACAAGTGACTGTGTCCTTCACAGAGGGTAAAGTCGGGGCTCAGCACAGTGAAGACGCAGGCAATGAGTGCTGGGCATGGGACATGCCTGGCCACCAGGCTCACCTCTCTTTCCTCCGCTTCTTCCGTGTCTATGCAGGCTGAGGCGGCCCTGCTCTCTCTAAAAGGCCAGTTGTGCGGTGGGCCTGACTCCAGCTAAGCCTCCCACCTGGCTCCACCCCTAGCTGCCCCCAAGGCTTCTCCCCCAGACCAACCCAAACATGGTTGGGAAGTTCTGAGCAGAGGCCCAGGAGGAGTATCTAATCAGCGGCCTCCTCAGCATATCAATCCCAGACCACTCTAGAGAGGGTGCCTGTGCCCAGTGCTCTATTTTTATCTGGTGTGAACTGGAGGAAAGGTATCAGCATCCAAAGTCCAAGCAGCATCAAGAGCTGAGCAAACAGGGCAGCCCAGGGCAAACCAGAGGCGGGTGTCCTTCGAATGTCTCCCTCTCCTCCCCCTTGCCTCCTTTCTTGCTACATTTCTCTTTCTTACAAGTCCTGGGAACTTTCTGAACCTGTTTCCCACCAAGAAGATGTCAGCCATTTATACCAACTTCTCATGTGTTTACAGACTAGTAGAACAGGCAGTTGCTGGAGGGGAGGCTGATCATGGGTTGAGGCTCCAGTTCTAACCCCAGACCCCCTTGGCTGTGAGGACACTGCCTGCCCACAGGCTGCACGTTCCCTGGTGAGGGGCGATCTGTCCTTAGGGTTTCCTTTGCTGTTATCTCTAACGTTGCCAGGAGCTTTTGCTTTTTCAGTCTTGGTACGGCTGGAATGAAGACTCTGGTCCCCAGTTTGAGACATTTAAGACACGCAACAGTGGCCCACACCTGTAATCCTGGCCACTCAAGAGGCTGAGATCTGGGGATCAAGGTTCAAAGCCAGCCTGGCAGTAAAGCCTTTGAGACTCTTCTCTCCAATTAACCACCAAAAAGAAAAAGCCCAAAGTGGAGTTGAGGCCCAAGCGGTAGGGCTCTGGCCTTGGGCAAAAACAGCTCAGAGACTGCCTGGGCTTGAAGAGTTCAACCCCCAGGACCAGCACACCAAAAAAGGAGGTTCGGTGACCGCCAGCGAGTGGCCCCGGGCGTCTGGCGCGGGTGGGCGCACCGGCCCCAGGGCACCCTGCGCGGCTCAAGGCTGGAGCCCGAGCTCGAGCAGCGCTTCCGAGGGCCCGGCTGGCCCTGGCG
>NW_012267227.1:20592639-20616769 GCF_000151885.1 Dipodomys ordii
GAGGAGCACCCGACGCTGCTCACCGAGGCCCCGCTGAACCCCAAGGCCAACCGCGAGAAGATGACCCAGATCATGTTCGAGACCTTCAACGTGCCCGCCATGTACGTGGCCATCCAGGCCGTGCTGTCGCTGTACGCCTCGGGCCGCACCACAGGTGAGCCCAGGCCGGTCGCATCCTCAGGTCACAGGTCACGGGTCACGGGCTGGGCCCTGGGGTCACGTTCCAACGTGGAGAGCGGAGGGGGAGAGGTGTCGGCGGCTCGGAGCCTGCGGAGTTGGAGCTTCCCCTTATTTAAGGTGCAGGGTGCCGCACGGAGGCGGAGACCATGGCGCAGTGCCCAGTGTGTGCATACCATCGCACGCATGTCAGAGAAGCACACACGTGTTTACAGGGCCTGCATCCTAACCACCCGCCAGTTAGAGGGGAAAAAACATGCCCGGATGCTTCCATGACGGGCTAATGGCTGGTAAGAGAAATGGTCATTTGAACGTCTCCTTGGGAAACGTTTCTACAGTGGCTTTAAAAGAGATGAACTGCCATTGCCTTCAGATTAACGTATCCACGAATTACAGGCCTTCTTGTTCTTGCGTGTAATGGAGATCATTTTGTCTGGACCCATTCCCAGTCTCTCTCTCAGCCAAGACCTGGAGCAAGATTGTGGCTGGGCAGAGCAGTGGTCCCCAGGCCTGACCCTGCTCTGGCCACCTTCCCCTCACAGGCATTGTTCTGGACTCTGGGGACGGTGTGACTCACAATGTCCCCATCTATGAGGGCTACGCTCTGCCCCACGCCATCATGCGTCTGGACTTGGCCGGGCGGGATCTCACTGACTACCTCATGAAGATCCTCACCGAACGCGGCTACTCCTTTGTCACCACTGGTGAGCGAGTGTGTGTCTGTGTGTCTGTCTCCTTCCCCACAACTGACTTCCATCTTGGGAGCTTGACCGTCCTGTATTTCCGCAGCTGAACGTGAGATCGTCCGTGACATCAAGGAGAAGCTGTGCTACGTGGCCCTGGATTTTGAGAATGAGATGGCCACAGCCGCCTCCTCCTCCTCCCTGGAGAAGAGCTACGAGCTGCCCGACGGTCAAGTCATCACTATTGGCAACGAGCGCTTCCGCTGCCCTGAGACGCTCTTCCAGCCCTCCTTCATTGGTGAGTTCCAGCTTTCCCTGGAAATCTCGGGGTCTTGCAGAGTGAAGTCCATAATTAGGAGTGAGTCAGTTACAGCATGGAGCCCCCCACGGCTCGGCCTCAAGTCCCCACGGGTCATTAGACAGAAAGCCTTGTGCTGTAGCACTATAATCTAGGGCATGCTGAATTCATCTCCCAGCAAAAGAGGCTGTTTGGCAGCAACTGAATCTCACACATGCAGGAAGCCAGCGGCCTCTCCTCCTCTAGTGCCATTAGCAAGAAGCTGGGCTTTCCTTTAAGTTTCCTAAGTAATTTTAGAAGCTTGCCTCTTGATATGAGGCCATAAATTTAAAACACACACATCGGATGGTTGCAGGTCTGCTGCAAACAGGTGCCCAGCACAGTTGTCTGTTTCTCGGCAGTTGTGGGTGGATTGTCTGTCAGCACTTTTTAAGAGACACCTGCTCCCTCCTGTTTGCTGTGGGGTACCTTATGATGGCCATATGTTTTCCAGACAAATGGTGGCAGCTCACCAATTTAGAAGAATCCTGTCTCTTCCTTCCACCCTGGCCTGAACAGGCCAATGTTTAAAATCTCGCTTCCAGGCATGGAGTCGGCCGGCATCCACGAGACGACGTACAACAGCATCATGAAATGCGACATTGACATCCGCAAGGACCTGTACGCCAACAACGTGCTGTCTGGGGGTACCACCATGTATCCCGGCATCGCCGACCGCATGCAGAAGGAGATCACTGCGCTGGCCCCCAGCACCATGAAGATCAAGGTAGAGCGCCTCCCCGCCCTCCACTCCCCTCACAGCAGTTGCCTGGCCATCCCACCCTACTGCCTAGCTTTTCTACAATAATTTTGAATTTTTTTTTTTTACCTTGAGAGTTTTAAGATACTTTCAAACAGCGAATAAGAATGGATATGTGTGTAGGCGGCGGGGGATGGGAAACTATTAGACACCCCTAACTTTCCCCGGCCTTCCAGCAAGTTGATATTTTACACGCTAATTGAGAAAAGTGGGGGAATTCTAGAAGACAGTTCGCAGCTCTTGATTGGCCGTCCTGATGGTATGAAGCTTCCAGTAAGCGCCTGGTTCCTTGGCAGGGAGAATTCACTCTTGTTTTCCTTCTGCAGATCATCGCTCCCCCCGAGCGCAAGTACTCCGTGTGGATTGGCGGCTCCATCCTGGCCTCCCTGTCCACCTTCCAGCAGATGTGGATCAGCAAGCAGGAGTACGACGAGGCGGGCCCCTCCATCGTCCACCGCAAGTGCTTCTAAAGCTCCCTCTCAGTCTGCCTTCTGTCCAGGATGATGAGTCAGCTTCAAGCCACCCCCCATCTCTCAATCATTGTACAGTTTGTTTACACACGTGCAAATTGTTCGTGCTTACCATATTTATTGCTTTATAAATAAACCAGACAGGACTTGCAACCTACAAAAGTCTCTCTCGTTTTTGTTTTTGTTTTTGTTTTTGGAGAGGGGATACGTACATTACGTACATGAGGGGACAGGTGTGTGACATCCTGAGCATAATGAAATTCCATGAGCATAATGACACTTTTGTGTATGTGTGCACGTGTGTGTGTTCTGAGGATCAGACCCCAGGGACTCAGGCAGAGTAGAGAAGTGCGCTACCACTGCCTTACTTCGATAGCCCTTGGCTTTTTTTAATCTTGCCATGTTGCTCAGACTGGCCTTGAATGTGCTCTGTACCTCAGCTCCATCCTCCTTGGTGCTTACCCTCCTCAGTGCTGAGATTAGAGGTAGGTACACACCACCACATCCAGCCACAATACTAAATTCTGATGTTTGTTTTGGGACAGAACTAGAAATACATTTGGTTCCTTGAGAGTAGATTGTGAGTAGAAGGCTAGACACACAAATGGGTGGGGCAGTTCTCTGGGATCAGCTGCTATGGCTGACACAAAGAGGTTTTAGGATGGAAGAAAATCCACATGATGAGAAGGTCCAAGAGTATTTAAAGTTCGCTTATCCTTACCTCTTCGGACTTAGCAGTTGTGTGTTTTGAACTCAGAGCCTTGAGCTCAGGCCAGTGAGTGGTCACTTGAGCCACACCCCCTACCCTTTGTGTTTGTTTTTGAGACATTGTCTCACTAGCCCTGGCTGTGGATGAACTCAGGATCCTCCAGCCTCAGCTTCATGAATGCTGGGATCATAGGCAGGTACCACTAGGCCTGGCTTTGGGACAGAGTTTTTAACCTCTATTTCTTTGTAAACTTGGTTTGAGTGAAGCAAAGGCTAGGACGTCCTTGGAAAGAGGCAAAAAATAAAAATAAAAAAGCCTTGCATTTTCTTTACTGCACTGTGTTGGTACTGTCTGCAAAACATTCTGGGAGCAGGGACGTGAGCAGGGTCTGAAACAATCAAATATGAAGGCAGCACTCACGGCTCAGGCCTTTCTGAACTAAGCTTTGTGAGTATTATAATTATGACCCCATACACCTAGCCAGCCTTGAAGGTTGATGCTATTAATGACTGTAAGAGGACATACATTTGGCAAAGTTATTTAAGCTTTGTGTTTAAAAACAAAACCACAGAATCTGTCATCCTAGCTACTCAGGAGGCTGAGATCTGATGATCATAGTTTGAAGCTAACCAGGGCAGAGAAGTTAATGAGTCTCTTTTTTCCAATTAACCACCAAAAGGTATGGTAGAGACCTAACCTTGAGCACAAAAGCTCAGGGACAGTGTCCGGGCCTGGGGTTAAAGCCCCAAGACTGGCACATATGTGTGTGTGCATGCATGTGTGTGCACACACATGCACACCAAGAAGCCTTAAGTTCCCTTAGGCACATATACCTAGCATACAAAGGAGCACGCAACAAGGTATGGTGGCTGTAGGTACTTAGTCATAGTTAGTTATAAGATGGCCATTCAAAAGACTGACATTTAGATAAACTTGACTTAGTTAAGTCCTGAGATCAATACTACGCAATTACTTTGATAAATCATATTTTAAGCCAATTATTTGTAAATGTTACCAAGAGTAGAAACCACCTTCTCAAAATCGCTTGATTTTCACAGAGATTTGGATGTTCCTTTCACTCCAATGTATTCACCTTGACCTTAGAAAAACCTTTGGACAAGCTTTTAATTTACAACCAACCGAACCAACCAACGCGTTTGTTATGACTCATACATTGTAAAATAATTAAATTACAATGAAACAGATTATAATCATTTGTCTAAATATCCAAATTTTAAGAATCCTTCTGAGTTTAGAACCACCCCCTTTCTTTCCTTTACTTTGAAACAGTTACGAAAACCAGTGACCAAACTTTTACTTATTAACAACAATGGACCTCCCTAAAGGTGTTCACACACACAAGTACAAGACCTTTGAAGAGCAAGATAAGAGATTTGCCTGGAAGTTAATCAGCCACACAAAGATGAATGAAAGCCTTTTCAAGCCCTCAGGGCACAGCTCACAGTAGCGGAGTCTGTGCCGAGTTCAAGCAGTAAAATGAGGAGGGGAGCTCCATGCCTTAGAAACAGGATCCACTGGCTATTGCAGAGTGCTTTTCTTATTTTTTTAATTTTACGTAGACTGCATTCCCCCTTATATATGTATGCACCTGGAGGCAACCTCCCTAGGCACGGTCACCAGCTAGGTTCTGTTAGTGATAGAAAAGCTGGTCCTACAAGACGGAAGAAAGCACATGGCGGTGATAGAAAGACAAACACCTTGCATACAGTGGCCAGAAACGTGTCCATCCCACAGGCCCAGGTGGTGCCAGAGAGACCTGCAGACCTGCACCCCGCGGCCTCGATCTCGTAAAGGCATTACGACAGGGAAGACCGAGCAGGCGCATTGTCCTGAGGGCTGACTTTTCAACCCGGCAGGTTTGGGGAGCCACAGGGAACGCCTGTCCCTGGAGAACGGGGCTGAGCTCTGCATTCTCCTCGGGTGGCTACTTTTCCAGACGCTCAAATTCATCTTTGGGCCATGCATGGCTGCAGACTCCAGTGGGGCTGCGGGGGGGGGGGGAGTGGGGCAGAGGAGAGAGGCCCATCTGCGCATCCCCAGGTGGCCATCCTTCCTGAGGGCCAGACAGAGCGGCCGCGGTCCCCACCCCATTGCTGAGGTGGTACTCAGTGGGGGAAAGACCCTACCCAACAAACAGCCCTCACCTGAGGTCTCGGACCCAACGAGTCACGCCTTTTGGTAATTCCCATCACACGTGCTTGTTTTAAGCCCCTATTTAGCCACTGGAGCAATCCAAGCCCCGGCAAGCAAATTCGGGAGGGAAGTGGAGGTGGAAAAGGAGAGAGGGCGCCCTGCGGGAAGACTGGCCCTGAGGAGGAGCGGGGAGAGACCACCGCGGGCAGGCCTGAACGCGGCCACACCCGGCCACATTTGAGCCATCTTAACAAGACCGAGCCAGCGCTAACTGGCACTGACACAAGGCAGCACAGGCAGGTCCATCCTCAACCCAGGAAGAGCGGCGAGGGTGGCTCCCACCTCTCACACAGACTCCCACAGGGCTGGTACCACGCAGGGGGCCTCTAGCTCATCCACAGACCCTGGTGGCTTGGTTTTGATTGGGAGGGAGGGGGAGACAGAGAGTTTGAACCTTAAGAGTAAAGGAGCAGGCGCAGACTTTGAGTCTCTGGAGGACTCCAGCCGACCTGCTTCACACCACAGTTACTGAGGCCGGAGAGTTCTTCCCACCCCTTCCTTGCACATTCCTGAATCCGTGAGCAGAAACAGGCAGCTATGAGCTGGTCTCGCCCCTGTCTTGCGTGGAGATGACGCCTCTCAGACAGACCCCACTCACTTTTTTTTTTTTTTTGATCCGGTCGTGGGGCCTGAACTCTGGGCCTGGGCACTGTCCCTCAGCTCTTCAGCTCAAGGCTAGCGCTCTACCACTTGAGCCACAGCGCCACTTCCGGCTTTTTCTGCTTATGTGGTGCTGAGGAATCGAACCCAGGGCCTCATGCATGCGAGGCAAGCGCTCTACCACTGAGCCACCTTCCCAGCCCCACCACTCACTTTTGTCAGTCTCCGCCCAGTTTGATCTGTTATTGCGCTATTCTCATCTTTAGCAGTACAAAGGTTCCAGTTCAACAAGTCAGACCCTGAGTACAATGCTTGTTGGCCAACGTCACCTCTTTTACCCTGCTCTCAGGGCTAGTGTAGAAGAAAGGAAATGATCATTTCTCTCCTTCACTTACCTTCTCCCGGTAGCCCCATCCAGGCCTCAGAAAGGATGCCTCTGGACCCCTCCATCCTCTTGGATGGACAGACTCGGAGGGAGAAGCCAAATGCTGAAGATTTGCTGAGGAAAAGGGCCAGCAGAGCTCCTGCCAGAAGGCGGAGTGTGGAGAGAGACACAGAGCAGTGCAGGGGTGAGTCAGGAGCCTCTAAGGGCTGGTTAGGTAACTCTCAAGATCATTGGATGGCCTGTGGGCCCTCAGGCCCAATCAGAGGCCCACCCCTCTGACCCGGCCCACCTCTGTTCACCCGTGAGCCTTCAGAGAATGGGCCACAGGAGGTACCACCATCAGCCGGGGGCTCTTGGCTTCTCATTCTCCTCAGGTGTGGGGATCCAGAGGCAAGGGTAAGCAGCCCGGTAACCGGCCTCACGTGCTGCGTTGGAGAGCGCCCTTCCTGGCGGCAGCCCGTCCAGCTGGGACAGCCGCGCTCTGACACAGTCTGTCTTGGAAGTCTGGAATGCTTGGGGTTCACCACTCACCTTTAGCAACATGCCACCGTCTGTCATCCAAGGGCGTGGCTGTGTCTTTATAGCTGTTCACCGAAAAAACATCTCTTGATCCTGACTCTGGACCCGACCCAGTAGTAGGGGCAGACAACACAAAGTTGGGTCAGAGTTGTGTGTTTTCTGCACGTAAGGAGCTTAGAGTTCTGTAGTTGGGGCAGGGGTGGGAGAGGAGGACTTTTCTGCGGTGGTGGTGAACTAGTAAATCAAATGGGTGGCCCCTTCTTTAGCTACAGCGCACACACCGTGAGGTTCCCTTGTTGATTGTGGGCATCAAGTCGCTCAGCTTATTACCTATTTTTCTCCTTGGCTTTCTTTTTGAAAGGACAAGTACAAGTGACTCTATTTGTGCTCTAACAACGTCCCCTCTTCTCTGAAGTTTTCCACCGGTGTCTGTGGTCCTTGATCACCCGGATGAGCTTTCTCCCGGTGAGTCTCATTGACGAGATGAGAGGGCTCCATTGTGTTTTCTTTTTAATTCTGATTTTTATGTTATTGGAATGAGATATCCCAGTCTCTCTGACCCACATTAGAAGGGGTTGGGTCACCGGCAGTTGAGGTGAGAGCCTCTGTCAGAAAGCTCCTTCTTAGCTAAATTTAATCACTAGAAATAGCTCCTAGGCCAGGCTGACCTAGAATCCATTAAGTCTGAAACGCTCACTAAGTTTGGCAGGTAAGTACTTTTGAGGCGCATCCTCTGTGGGCCTGACTTAGAGTGTTCCGGAGGAGGATCCATAACGACACAAGACCTGGAGTGGCCTTGTGTAGAAAGGTGAAAGTTTCAAGCTTAGCCATGGGTCCAACCAGTTACTTTCATTGCATACAGCATTTCGGGATACTGAGTAAGACAGACAGCTCTAGTTAGGGCCACTAAGCAAGCCGCTCTCGTTACAGTTTGGAGCCCACGGGTGCAACTGTAATGGCGTACAGGTGGCAGCATGAGCTGGCCATCCAGTTGCAGGTTACGTGGGCTGCGGTTCCCTGACTGCTTTCCTTCTCCTCTCATGGAGACACCACCTCCGGGTCTTGCCAGAAGCCACGTTCTCTGGAAAACTAATAGAGGATTTCATCCATGATTTGCACACAGTGATTTAAGGCTCACGGTTCACCAACTTACTATGAGGACTGGATAGGTGAAGTGTGTACCATGTCCAGGCCCTGGCACATAGTAGGACCTGAATCAATGGTCTTGTGAGTTGTCCACATATTTCTGTGTGCTTATTGTGTATTTATAATATACTCTGTGTACCTGTGCTGTGTCAAAGCTTAGAAGCCTAGTATGGAAGTTTGGTATGAGAAGATCTGTGCTGTTATTGATGACATTGCCTGAGAAGTGACTATTGAAATGACGGCTAAAGTAGGTGAGTCAAATCGGTAAGCTTCACAAATAGCAAACACATGTTATTTTCTGTTGTGATGAAGTGAAGAATCCTAACAGCAGGATGATTGATCTAATAGTTTGGAGGACGAGTAGGCGAAGCAAATCGAGAGCCATAAAAAAATGTTCATGTCCTTAAAAAAAAAGTTCATTTCCCTTGGCCTAGTAGTTCAACCTAGGGAAAACAATACTACAACAAGGGACTAAATTACTTACGGACTTCCAAAGGGAAGATGGATGTCTGGGAGTTTATATATTCTATACTGTAATACCTGTTTCCACTTTAACTTGAATAAAAGT
Source organism: Dipodomys ordii (assembly GCF_000151885.1). NCBI lineage: Eukaryota > Metazoa > Chordata > Mammalia > Rodentia > Heteromyidae > Dipodomys > Dipodomys ordii. The sequence continues at coordinate 20,601,208 of NW_012267227.1, forward strand.
ATGATATAGATAGATAGATAGATTTTTTTGGGGGGGGTCTGGTCGTGGGGCCTGAACTCTGGGCCTGGGCACTGTCCCTCAGCTCTTCAGCGAGTGCTCTACCACTTGAGCCACAGCGCCACTTCTGGCTTTTTTTTTTCTGCTTATGTGGTGCTGAGGAATGGAACCCAGGACCTCATGCATGCAAGGCAAGTGCTCTACCACTGAGCCACCTTCCCAGCCCAGTAAGATATATTTTACTAATAGCTATGAGCAAGCACAAGCAAATATGGCATTTAAGCCCGGAACTGTTTTGTAAGCAGGCACCCTTGACCCAGCAAACTTCATATGAGGAACTCGGGGGGCAAGACTGTAGAGCTAGACTCTCCCTCCTCTTCAAAAGAGAGCTGACCTATAGTTTGAGGAAAAGAGGACTTTAGAGGAGGAGTTCAGTCATAATTACTATGATCTTACACCCTGTGGAGTGGAGTGTCATTATTAAAACATCTGAACCATCTTTCGGGATTCTCAGTGTAGGAAGCCCTTTTTGCCACTTGTGAGTCTCCTCTCAAGCCGAAGGAACTTATTTTAAAACTCTTTAAGTCTGACGGTAAAGGGTAGCCACGTTCCCTTTTGTATCCACCAGCCTGGCGCGCCCGCACCATTGTGGTGTAATAACGGGTTTGACTTAAATACATAAAAGGGACTCCTTCGCTGAAATATAGCAGAAGGACTCCAATTTTTAAAAAGAAAACTGTAGGTTGTAGGGAAGAACTCGATGAGGGTTTGCTCCAATTATATATTAGTCTCCAGAGGAAGGGTATGAGAAATGCAATTATATCTGAACTTTAAGAGAGTCGGGCGTGATTTTAAGAATCAGAAATCTGCTATACTCACACACTGAATGGAAATGTTCATCAGAGGGACCAGAGGCTGCTGCACCCAGGGGGACGTGAGGGACGTGAGCTGTCCTTACGTTAACCCAAGACCACACCTGCACACACAAGGCAGCAGCCAAATCCGTGGTGGCCAGGTCGGGGTCCTTGCTCTCTCTCCCCAGATTTTGTGTTAGTGCTCCATAAGGCACTCAAAACAATAAATGCTACCCGGAATTTTAATTTTGTTAGGAAGGTTGTTGAGACTATTTAAGAGTCCGTGCTGTGAGGAACAGAGGTCTGACACTGGACGGCTTGGCAGTAGTTGGTATTTGAGCTGTGTGTGTGTGTGTGTGAACTGGAAAGTCTACTTGAAGTTACTGTGATCTCATCCCAGCCACCCATCCCGTGACAGCATTGGAGAAGAAAGTCAAGGCAAAGATCTCCACGCACCTGGGTGTGTGTACCCCGGCCAAAGCCAGCCTCCTAACTGGGCTCACGTGGAATTATAGTGTCCCTTTGAAAAAGCAGATCATCTTTGCAACATAATTCCAATACTCTTGAGCACACAGTTCAATAATTCTGAGAATATTTATAGGTGAGTCACCGACACCAGCACTGATTCTAGAACAGATCCATGGTTCAAAAAGAAAACTTCTCCCTGCCCCATATCAGAAGGACTCTCTCTGGTGGGCTGGGTGGGTCAAACATGTTTGTTCCAGGAGCAAGCAACATTATGACTCTTTGAAATGACGACTTTTGTTCTTTATTGCTAGAAAAGTAGGAGAAGTATTCAGGTCATCTTGCCTGTGTGATTTGATTTGATCTTGGGCTCTTTCCCCTTGGTAAAAGCCAGGAGCTCAGCAGATCTAGTTGCATGGTGCAGTTGGTTTTTGCCGGTGATTCCTGAGTCAGGCAGCGTCCGTGCACAGACAGATGTAGAGGGGGTGGCCTGGCCCGGTCAGTCACTCTCCTTCTGGAGTTAACAGACCGGGTAGACTGGGCCCCTGAATCCATTACCATGACTCCCCTGTGTCTTGGATTCGAGGCCATCCCCAGCACGGGTCATGTGGCAGGGGACGCAGGCTCTAGCCCAGGAGTTTCCTTCTAGGGAATTCTATCATCAGAAGTAGTTATGTGGTCCAAGCTGGCACCCTGGCTGGCCTTTTATCAAGGGTATAGATGTAGAAGGTGCTATTTAACAATCTCTTCGTACACAAAGTCCAAAAGCCTCAAAATATTTCCATTAAATGACGCTAATCTGAGTGGGTGTGCTCCCCTCCGCCGCCCTGGTTCTGGGGATTGAACTTGGGGCCTGGTGCTGTCCCCGAGCTTTCCTGCCAGGGGACCAACTCGGACCACACTGCTGCTTCTGATGATATGTGTCCTGTCACAAGTCCTAGTAGCTCTGAACTATGAACAAACCTTGAGTGGCTACACTGCTTCTTTCCACAAGTGTTTTAGCAGGTGGCTGAACTTCATCTCTCTCTCTCTCTCTGTGCTATTTAGGACACAGAGAATTAATGGACTCACAGAGATCACAGAGTCCCAGCCCTCCATATGGGAAGAAATACAGCCTGGGGCCGGCGACTCACGCCTATCATGGTATCTACTCAGGAGGCTGAGATCCGATCTGAGGATCCAGGTTCAAAGCCAACCAGGGCAGGAAAGTCCATGAGACTCTTATCTCCAATGAACCAATTAGAAAGAAAAAAGCCCAAAGTAGAGCTGTGGCTTTAATGGTAGAGTCCTAGCATTGAGCAAAAAGAGACAGTGCCTAAGCCTTGAGTCAAGCCCCAGGACTAGTGCGCGCGCACGCACACACACACACACACACACACACACACACACACCGGCTAACACCCCATTCTTAGCTTGACTTTGAGTTCACCTGCATCTCCACTGCTATGTGCGCACTCCGCTGTGTGTCTGGCACTTGGCTTTAGCGAGACATAAATACAAGGCAGATACAGCACGTCCTCCTCCCTCCTCTCTGGTGGATGGAGTGCGTTTCAATGGCGCTGGATTTGGGTTTGGGGGAAGAAGAACAGGTAAGTCCCTAACCTTGACAAGATGGAGAAAAGCCCCAAGGCAGTGAAGAATGAACCCGAGAAGGTGGAGCCGGAGACGGGTGGGAACAGAGAACAGCTCTGGTGCAGCCGCGCAGCAGCCTCTAGATACAAGTAAAACTCAAGCAAATAAGACCACGGGAGAAAAGCTGGACCCCTGAGCGGCAGGCTCCACTGGACAGCCCCCCCCAAGGAGATGCTCTTTCTCCTGCCTTCCTTCCCAGACAGCCATTTCTGTCTCAACCTAAGCCACAAGCAAATCGTTCAGTTGCCCTCCAGAGAGATTTGATTCTGGTTTGATGTATATTTTCCAAATTGTGGGTCATACGTAAGCCACAAAATTTCAAAATCTGTGCATCTCTGTTATTTATTGAATTGAATATCCACATTTCTAAGTATCCACATTAAAAAATAAGGCCTCTTGTTTCTGAGTCAAGCATTTACACACACGGAACCATGTGTGTGTACCATTTATACACACGGAACTAGCTATTGCCTAGCACGGTGCTTTCTTTTTCACTTGGCATGCAGCTACACAGATCTGTTCTTACTGATGCTTTTAGATCCATGCCATTCTTTTTGATTGCGGTAACAGCAGGGCATCATGAAAAAAGTCACAATGTTTTGATACTCATGTCACATTGGTGGGTCGTTTATTCCGAATGCTGCTTCCTCTGTTGTTTCCTTTTGGTCTGAATGTTTGTGTCCTCGACTTAGGGCTCCACCCCTTGACACCACAGAGCATCTCTTCCATTAATGCTAACAGCGTGAACTCTGACCTCGCGTATGATCGTATTTGGAGACGGCACCTTCGGGGTGCAATTAGCTCTAGATGAAGGCAGTTGGATGGGCCTTCATTATGAGATTATGATGGGATTTGTTCCCTTATAAGAGGAGAGACAGCAAAGTGCTCTAATGCATATTCTCTCTCTCTCTCTCTCTCTCTCTCTCTCTCTCTCCCTCTCTCCCTCTCTCCTCCCTACCCCCCACATGTGAGAACACAGAGAAGAAGGAAAAAAAGATTGGAGGACGGGGAGTTATAACTGTGTGCTATTTAAGCCATCCAGTCATCCTAGAGCGACCAACAGTCTGCCGTCTACAGATTGGCATTATTTTTATTCTTCGCTCTCCCACCCACGTATCTTTCCTAGTCTAGTAATTTTATACTCCATTTCTATCCTCCTGGGGTTTGTAGTCTTGTTAATTTCTGTGCTCCTCCAGCTATGATGGCTCTGTTTTAAGCACACTCCATCCTTATGGAACATGGTAGATGTTATTTAAAAACAAGATGCTTGTGGCTTGCCCCTGTAAGCCTAGCTTCTCAGGAGGCTGAGATCTGAGGGTTGTGGTTTGGTGTCTGCCCGGGCATGAAAGTCTATGAGACTCTTATCTCCACTTAGCCACTAGAAAGCCAGAAGTGGAGCTGTGGCTCAAGCGGTAGAGGGTTAACCTTGAGCACAAAAAGCTCAGGGACAGAGCCCAGGCCCTGAGTTCAGGCCCCAGGACTGGTACAGGCATGTGCACACACAGGATACCTTTTCCCCATATTTTTTCCTTCTGCCCCATTCAGAGTTTGATTCTTTCTTTCCAGATCTTCGTCATTCTCCCAGTGAAGTCTACGTGTAGGAAATCTTCTTGGTCTCGAAAGGAGATGAAAGGAGATCGGCCTTTGGTCCTTCTGGCACACAGCTGGCCCAGAGAGGCCCAGGAAAACACCCAGAGGCAGCCTGGGGTCCGCAGGGACTGGCATTCCTCTCTATTTCTTTACTTGGGTTTCCTAGGCCTTCTGCGCTGATGATTTCCTATGTGATGTTTTTTAAAGTTAAAAAAATAACAGCAAAACACATGAGGGACAGACCACGCAGGCCACGGGCTCATCAAACCAGCGCCAGTTCACGCTTAGCAGGTGGTGTTCCTGTCCACTGTCACCGGCAGAACCAGGGAGGGGGGCTGTGGCCGGGCACCGCACAGGCCCTGTCTCTCCAGAGGCTCGGACGGAGGACCCCCTGGCTTTGGGAGCAGGTTCCAGCCGCTCTGCTCTGCATTCACACAAGGTCAGTTCAAAGATCCCCCATCCTGCCGACCCCCAGCCAGCTGCCGCTCACCCCAGAAAGTACAGCTCTCTCCTTCCTGCTCCTGGTTGCTTTTACATACGTGGGGCTGCGTGTGCTGCACACAGCAACTGTGCACAGACGGAGATGGAGGCCCCGGCTTCCTCCCCCAGGAACCCTCCCCGCCCCCAAGGGGCCCAGGGAAGGGTGGGTTTCTACCCAGAGGTGACAGGTTGCAGCAGTCAGGGGAAGTGAGAGTCCAGCTGCTCCCAGAGGCCAAGCAAGAGAGATCCCAGTCCCGTTCCCACGGAACCCGGGACCCGGGCAGTCCGCTGCCGCTTTGTTTTTAGCAGAGTGTGTTCTCTCCTCTCTCTGTGTGGTCCCGTTTCTTCCAGAAACCTCTCCGTGGCAGCAGGGAAGCCATTGTGGCTCAGGTTAGCCTAGAACTCGCTATGTAGCCCAGGCCAGCCCTGCCTGGAGATGCTCTGGAAGTGTCAGACGCACAGGCGTGCGGACCCAAGCAACTTCTGAGAAGGCTGCAGAGAAGAGAATGCCAAAAAAGCAGATAGGAGGTGCCGGTGTCCAAGCAGTGGGTTGTAGAAATAGCTGAGGAGCAAAACCCCGCCACCCCTGGAAGGCTCAGGGGCTGGGGATGAATGGGGGGAAGGATGTAGCTAGGAAGGGGGGGACTGGTTGGAAGTCCTGCCCCCTCTCCCGTGCCACGGGGCCCAGCGACTGCCTTCCTCCTCTTCTCCAGACGACGTGACCTGTCCACGCTGACCATCGACATCATCAGACCGTCCCTTCCCCGGTCCCTCCCCCAGCTCTAGAGTATTGGAAGCCAAGAGACAGGGATTCTTGCTTGGAGAGAAGTTACTAGCATGGGTGTCTTGGCTTTCCTAACTCAGTGGTCCAGTGAGTTAGACTCTGGGTGGGAGCCGTGCTGTGCTCTGTGGGAGGCTGGGCGGCAGCCTGGTCTCAGCCCACCGGCTGCCTCCCGGCACCCCAATCCCAGCCCAGGACCGTGAGCACCCCTGCTCTGCACAGAGGCCCAGTCCGCAGGACTGCCCACCCTCCACTCTGCGTCTCCATGCTTCATTCACTCAGAAGCATGAGTTGGCAACCAGAACTCAGCCAGGATCCAAGGCGGAAAGCCTCCCACCTGAAATGTGGAGATCAAAACAGACCTTTCTAAAACAATCTCTAGAGGAAACACAGACCATGCCGGCAGGAGCTGGGAAAACTGCACGAGCTAGCATAGTCCTCCTAGGAGATTAAAAATAGGACTACGGGGAAAAAAATTAATGCAACTGAAAGACTATAAGAAAAAGGTAAAGAACTCCCCCAGAAAGTCAAGCAATGAGATGGAGAATCAAAGAGGAAATATAAGGATTAGAGGAAAAGCTTGGGCGAGCCAAATGCCGGAGACACCTGACAGGAGGAAACAGCAAATGGGAGATTAGAAAGAAATGACCACAAACCATCCAAGAACTGGTCCCTGGAGCTGGGAGGGGGGTGGGGAGGGAGGGGGTGCAGGGAGGAAGGCAAGACCTCCAGGATTCAGCCTAGCAGATATGCAGAAACGCACACCACGGCATAAGACTTTGAGATTTCAGGTTGCAAGGCCAAAGAGAAGATCTCGAAAGCTTTTAAAGAAAGCTTGACGCACCTCACAGAGCGGATGGATGGCCATGGAGGAGAGACTGAAGACTTGTAGGTGGCCCGGTGCAGGTGGTGCACGGCTATCATCCTTGCTACGCAGGAGGCTGAGGTCCGAGGATGGTGGCTGGAAGCCTGCATGGCCGGGAGAATCTGTAAGACTCTTATCTCCAACTAACCACCCAAAAAAGCCAGACATGGAAGTGTGGCTCAAGTGGTAGGACACTAGCCCTAAGTTCAAGCCCCAGACCCGGCACTGAGAGATTCTGGAGACGATGATTGAGTTGGAGTTTGGGGAGATGCAGAGGAGGCTGAAGGGTAAGTCAGCCCCAGGGCACCGGGGAAAGCTTCCCTGCACACCTGTGTTCACTGCTCCAGCCGGTTCAGACAGCGACAGACACGTCTCAGCCATGTGGCTGGGGGGACACAGCATACTCCAGTATCCTGAGGGGCAACCACAGACTGGGGCTGGAGCTGTGAACTGTCTCTGGGAAGCCCTATGTGTGGACAAGCGGGGATCTTCCTAGCCTGGGCGGGATGCTGCCGGCCCGGTCTGTGGGGGGGGCCTGCAGGGCCACCGTGAGCCCGGCTCGGACTCGTGGCTTGCTTTTAGGAGTGTGGTAGAGCAGGGAGGCTGAGGCGTGGGGTGGGCAGGCAAACCCTTACCTCTCCTCTTTGGGCGGTGCTTATTCAAGGCCAAGAACTGGTGTGGCCATGTCTGCCTTCACGGGCGCAGTTCCCGCTCCCGAGATCGACACAGGCGTTGGTCGCATGGTTTTGTGCAGTTGGACCAAATACACATTGGCTTAAGAATTAGATTTGTGCTGTGGGCCCGGGCTTAGCTGTCTCCCAGCTGTATGATTTAAGCAGGTCATTTAATCTCTCTAAACCCCAAGTTGATAATCAGTTAAAAAATCAGTAATACTTTTTTATTCAGTCAACTAACAATTACTGAGCGTGTCTCTTTTTGTCCCAGGGCTAGGGAGAAAGATCTCCTGCTTGACTTCAAGTCCAAGGAGAGAGGTGACAGGAAGCGGATGGGCGGGCACAGGCGTGGGGGCCGGAGGCTGACGCTTATTGAGCACTTACTCTCCTCCAGGTAACCGGTCAGGTGACGCAGCCAGCAATCTGGTCATACCCAGCCTTCCACCGTGGGGAACTCACACTCCGGAAAGCCAGCCGGACAGTGAGAAACCGCTGTCCAGCAAGATATAGACACAGCTCTTACTCGAGTGTCCTCGCTGCAAACCCGTGGGTCCCCAGGCGCCAAGCCTAGATCAGGAAGAGGTGAAGGTCGCAGAGTCCCGGAGCCTGCCGCCGGAGCCTGATGGGGGAGGCTGAATCCCTCTCTCCTGGGCCCGTTTCCGAAGGCTGCTGGGTTTCAGGAGCCTCGCTTGGCAGACGCCTGAGTGCTGTTACATGTCAGGGGCTGGGAGCAGGCAAAAGTGCGAGACAGAACCAAACCCCCAAAAAGAGGTGCCTGCACCAGACAAGCCGGCAGTGCCGTGAAGCCAGTGCTGGAAGGAGGCCCTGGGGGGGGGACGCGGGGGGGGACGCAGGGGCGCCTCCAATGAGGTCCCTCGGGGTTCTGGGGACAGCTGAGCCGGTGGGGGGGTGTTGCAGGCAGAGTGTCTCTTTGGGAATCCCACTGGAAGGCCCCAAAGAGATGGAAGTGAAGAGATGCGCAGGAGCCAGTCTCTGTAAGGATTTTTCACGCTCCAGAGTTTAGATGTTTAAAGTTTGTATTGATGCCAAGCCATAGCTGGGGGAGAAAGGGTCAGGTGGGGAGCATGGGCGGCCACCCGTTGGAGAGGAATTGAGACTGGACGTGGAGAGGTCAGTGGAGATGCCACTGAATTATTCAGGGACCAAGTGATAAGTGGTCTGAGCTAGGCAGTGACAGAGATGAAGGCGGACAGATGGAGAGGAGGGTGAACAGGAGCACGTAGTTCTCCGAGACGCGGAGACTCCTGCACAAATGCCCCTCCCAGGGCCCGGCCTAGAACCTGTGAGGGCAGAGGACACGTCCACAGCACGGCTTGGCCCGCAGTCTGCTGAGGCGTTAGCTGGGAAGGCCTCAGGGGTGGCCGGGGTGGGGAGAGGGTGAGCTGGAAGTGGGCTTTGCTGGCAGAGGGAAACATGGAGAATGGGAAGGAAGGAGCCAGCTGAGAGAAACTGCAGGAAGACGCGATGGCTGGAATGTCACCGGTGGGTGTGTGCGAAGGATAGGCAGCCAGGTGACAGAGGTCCAGCTGGGGCCGGTGCTCACACCCATAATCCTGGCTACTCAGAAGGCTGAGATCTGAGGATCGGGGTTCAAAGCCAGCCTGGGCAGAAAAGTCCATGAGACAGAAAAAGCCAAAAGTGGTGCTGTGGTTCAATTGATAGAACCCTAGCCTTGAGCAAAAGGAGCTCAGGCACAGCACCCAGGCCCAGAATTCAAGCCCCAGGACCAGCTAAAAAGAAATTTATATGTATATATATATATATACACACACATATATATGCACACACACATATGTACATACACATATATATGTTCAACATGAACAGCCATAATGTATTAAGTTAGCATATTACTATGAATGTTGATGTATGCTAAGCTCACTTCCTCTTGCTAAGAATCCCATTCTCTGATTAGGTTTCATTGTAGCGTCTGCTGAACTGTAGAACTGAGAGACAAGCCCTGTGCTTTAATGGGGGGGGGCTGAGTATGGGCACCAAGGCCTTTCTTGTTGGAGCTCACTCTTAATATTTCTCTGATTACCAGGGGTCTTCTTGATGAATCGGCGTTCTGGAGCCAGAGATGGACATGTTTGAGTGAAGCATCATAATTAGCAGTCGCCACCTAGGATCAGCCAATTACGGAATTATTTGTGTTGGCCATAATCACCAGGGTCCGTGTGTTTCCTACATAATGGAAGAGCATTATGAACTTGGGGTAGTTGCTGAGAGGTCTGCTCACCCCTCACCTGGCAGCTGGGGGGAGGTGTGCGCCTGGGCACTGTGTGAGTGGAGAGATGAGGAATGAATGGGAGGTGGTGGAGTGGAGAGATGAGGAATGAATGGGAGGTGGTGGTGTCGCAGCTCCGGTCCTGGACTCCATTCTCATCTAATCTCACGAATGCACACAGAAAGCAAATCTAGTCATGCTACCCTGCCCCACCCACCTCCGGATGCTACGCATGGTGCCTGAGGAAAGTGCCAGTGTCTTCGGCACCAATCCCAGCCTCCTCTCAACTTCCTTCCCGTGTTTCTATGGCTGCCATCAACCAATCCAAGTCCTGTGTGTGGCTTTTCTCAGGCTCGAACGCTCTCCTCAGCCCCCTAAGAGGTTCACACTTCCTCTTCCTTCTGACCTCAGCTACAGAATACTGCCCTTCACCTCCTGACCCTTCCCGGCCAAGCAGGCCAGCCTTCCAGGCACCACTCTACACCCTGAGCAGTGGGCTAGCTAGGAGCCACCCACCACAGGCTCTAAAACAACATGGTCGTAGTTCAGGTGATGGGGTCTCTCCTACTCAATTTTAAACTGTTAGGGGTCAGGGAGCATGTCGTTCTGAACACAGTGAACACATCTTTATCAAACAAATGAATGAGAGCACCAAGACTACAGCTGTGCAAAGATCAAACAAATGGATCTGGAGAATGTGGCCTACCAGTGCATATGTGTGCTTGATTTTCCAACATATACTTGATTTTTCAATATATTCTCTACCAGTTAGAGGGGGTGGAGAGGCCAGAACTGATGGATGAAGAATAGTTACCATGCCCCATTTTTGTTCATTCAGATCTCACAAGTTGGGGACATGTGCCTCTTTTCCCTACATTTCCTTTAGGAAATGAAGATCTGTCTTGGTTCTGGGATGAGTACTTGAGTTAAGTTAAGCCTCTTCTCCCACAAGGTCCCCACTCTGCTTATCTGCCCTGTGGGAGAGACAAGGGTTAGAGAAGTCGGGAAAAGTGACTGGCACACACAATAGGTGACCACTTGTGTATCTACTGTCACAACCGATCATTGACCGGAACTGGACGACAAACATTTCAAGACAGAGTTTACTAACACCTTTCTGACGAGAGAACTTCCATGCTTTTGATGGAAATAGCTATGTGACAGGTACCAGGAAGCAAAATTAAAATCTTATTGTAAGCAGCAATATATTTGATTTATAGTCTTACCTTAATGGAAGACCGTCCTACCTCGGCCTGAAATAATGGCTTAATTATCACTATCGTGATAGACACTGTGCATTGGAGCACAGGATCCTGGGGCTGTGCTCTGAGTCGGAGGCATAATCGGATGCAATCATTTCATTAATACAACATGGCCCTGTAATGGGAGCACGGGGGACCAGATGGCCAGGAGCGCGCTGAGATAAAATGAGATGGGTGTTTGCAGTTTAGCAACTAACTCCTTAGTCTGCACGGATTATATTAAGCGCTGGCAGGACCACATGAGCACATTTTCAGAATGAAATTCTGCCTTCACGTCCAGAAGTGCTGGTCCCATCATGCCTTCCCGGGGCCGGGCAGTCAGTGGTCCATAGCGTGCAATGTTGCCTTCATGCTGGGGCTGGCCCTCACAGTGGAATTACCTGGACCGTTTTTTAATGTTCATTTAAACACAAATGCATGCTAGCAACTTCAGAAACGTGGAGGCAGTGAGCTTTTTCAAAGCCCCCCCGGGTGATTCGAAGATGCAGTAAAGTTGAAGAAACGTTGCGTTTCCGTAATTCCTGCGCTTCCATAAAGTTGAACTGCTTTATTGATTAATAAAAGAAGCAAGTGCTTGGCGATATTATTTGGGAAGGCTCGGAGTGTCACCTGCTCCCAGATAGCTGCTATTCACGTCTTACGCATTTGGAAAACTGCCTAGGAATGTTCATTTCTTGGCAACTTAAATGAGGATAATTCCTCTGAGAAAGGGTGCTGCTGTAAGTTGTAACCAGCAGTAAGCACGCCATCGTCAGATTACTGTCCTCTCTGGCAGCGGAGGAAGGTTCTGGAGGGGTGGGGCACAGACATCCCCCAGATCGGGTTCCAGGTGAGTTCCAGGTAGAGTAGGTCCGTCCGCCACACGGTCCCTTTGTTGTGAGATTCAGGGCTCAGACGACCCTGAACTGGGTCAGAGGGGCAAGCTGCAACCCGTGCCGGTGAACCAGCCTTTGGGGGGCGGGTCCTCAACGGCAGGTGAGCCTGCGGCCCTCTTCTGGGATCCCTATACCTGGCTGCCCCTCGGGGGCCTGAGAGTGAGCAGAAGGAGGTTTATTTGACAAGAAGCAAGCCCACAAAAAGCTTCTGAGCCAAGTAACATCTGACAAAATGCAGGAACTTGCTGACTTTCAGGAGACCAAGATAATAAGCAGATGAGAGAATCGAGGTAGGATTCTGAGAGCCACGGGGGACCTTGAAAATACGCTCCAGCCCTTAGAGACCGTTCCTTAGGGAGAGCGGTTCCACGCCACCCCGGCCACGTTTCAGTCATGTTCAGGGCAATGAGGCCAGGAAGGAGCCAACCTTCAGTTCTGATGCCAGGCCGGAATGTGGAACCGAGGCAGGAGAGGATCACACGGGAACTAAGATATCCTCTCCCAGGTTACGCTGGTCAAGGGTAGGTCTCTGTGTTGCTCTCTGTGTTAAAGTCCTATATACCTGGCTTACACAGGTCTTACACACGTGCAGCAGTCATTCTCTCTGCAATTTTCTCAGCTCTTCCATACAGACTGGAAATACACTCAGCAGGCCGGGGACAACCACAAAGGCAGAGAGGACCCAACACCGCCAGGCTCTAGCTGAATGACTTGCAAATAGACTTGACTCAGAAGAACTGTGTTCCCCACCCTCTTCCTGGGGCCTAATGCGGCCCCCTGGGGAGCTCCGGGAATCACGACTACTGTACATCCGCAAGATTATGTGTCAACGGGGCTGATTTGATTCCTAATGGAGTGTTAATTTATTTGCTGTGATTTCCCACATCTGCTTTGGCCACAATGCCACATTACGTTAATCCCCGAGATTTGCCTGCAGGAAGGTGTATGCTCTATGAACAAGGTGGGTGAGGAATCTGCATGTGTGGTGTTTTTAAAGGCACACACACCCCTTTATTCCCAGGACTCCCAGGCGGATGCTGGACTACCCCGTCATTTGGGCACAGAGGCTCCTGAGGGCTAAGGCGTAGTGGGCCACTCTGCCATTGCCAGGAGACTGCAGAATAATGTGGAAGATTGTAGACTCTGGGGCATCCCAGACCACAAAAATGGCAGCATTCCTTAGGGCTACTACTGGTAACCCTTATTCTGAGACGTTGCTTCTTATAGAAGTCTTATCTAAACAGGAAAAATAAAAGGGGTTCCCTAAAATATGTCTACTGAGGTTTAAACATAGGAACTGAGTTACAAAAAGAGAGGGGGAGGAGCGGGGGAGAGATTTCACCTGCCACTGACAATCTCACGGCTTGGTTGGGCTTGCCCCTTCAGAAGACAATTCCAGTTCGATGGTCTCATTAGGAAACAGATGTATGTAGGTCACAGGGGGAGATAAAGCTTAGTTAATCTCAGCTATTTGTGAATGAAATGTTGAGGACTTTAACACAGAGAGCAATCCTAAATCAAATGTACTGCTGCCCACTCGCGGGAACCCCCTGGAGACCACGGATGCTGGCGGCTGGCTGACACGGGATCTGGGCCCGGGACTGGGATCTGCCGGCGCGGTTGGACGGGCATCTCTCCGATGCTGCAGTCAAGCTCTGCATGCTATGTGGCATCCCTGTGTTGGCCTGGGAGGTGCTGGGACCACAGTGAGGGAGAAGAGGATGCAGGCAGGAGCTGTGGGGGCCAGTGATTACCAAGAAGGCTTTCTCCTGCGCGTCCAGGCTGCCCTCGCCGGGCCGAGGAGTCTTCCCCTGCTTTCTGCCTTGGGTGTTTCTTAGGGTCACAGAGGACACTGGGGCCTTTCCTGGAGAGCAGCTCTCCCTCGCCCTCTGCAAATGCCCCATCTTCCCAGGGCTGAAGACACTCTGGGAAACTCCAGAGCGGGTTCTTACCTCTAAGAGCTTGCAGTCCAGTAGGTTCATTTGCTTTGGTGACGCATGCAATGTTCTCCGCAGGCTTCATTTACCACCTACTTGAGACTGCAAAGTTACAAGGCTCCCCCTGGAACCGGCGTTTGAGGAGGGAAGGAAGTTTCAGGCATCGATCGAGCTAAGAGCAAATCCAGACACACCTCTGTAAGCCCATGGGTCGTTGTGGTCAATTCTGCGTTCCCTCCTAGAATGAGAGCACCGCCGGTGTCTCTGGCTCGGCCGCTGGCTGCCGCTTTCCCGCTAGGCCTGCTAAGGGATGGAAGTTACTATTTGGGAAGGCAAGGGCAAGGGTTTTGTCCCAAGGGAACTCAGACCTGACCAGACGCATTTTTCCTGTTTAACGTGCCACTATCACTGCAAGTTATTCATTGAAAGTGGGCTGGCTTGGGCTCAACAGAGGAAGCGTGACACAGCAAAACATGGTTGCGAAGAATTCCTAAGTGTGAAAGAGCTGCTCCTGGGGCCCTTTAATTTTTGGAGGACGGTTTGAATTTGCTGCCTACATACTAGCTCCATGGCTTCTGCATGCTTCTATTTCCCTTTTAACCTCTCAGAACACAACAGGCTCTGAAACGCAAGGCAATCAGATTAATGGCTAGCATTATTTTGGTCCCAAGGTACACACTTAGTTTCCTAAATATATATTAATGACTTTTAACATAAGAATTTGGGGGCTTTTTGTGTTTATTGTAGTATAGTTGACAATTCTATTTTTTTTAACTCATAGCTTCTTTTTTATTGTCAAGGTGATGGACAGAGAGGTTACAGTTGCATAATAAGGTGATATGTACATTTCTTGTCAAAGATAACTCTATTTTTTAATAAATAAAATACAAATAAAATGGCTTTCACAGTAAAGTGATGTGACTAAATGCTATCAAGTCTAATAGGTGAATCTTAATATAAGTTCTGTGTACATGTGTGCAGATGAGCAGGGGTGTAGGTTCTGTGTCTGGGTGTGTAGATGAGCAGGTGTGTAGGTGGTATCTGGATGTGTAGATGAGCAGGGGTGTAGGTTCTGTGTCTGGGTGTGTAGATGAGCAGGTGTGTAGGTTGTGTCTGGGTGTGTAGATGAGCAGGTGTGTAGGTTGTGTCTGGGTGTGTAGATGAGCAGGTGTGAAGGTTGTGTCTGGGTGTGTATATGAGCAGGTGTGTAGGTTGTGTCTGAGTGTGTATATGAGCAGGTGTGTAGGTTGTGTCTGAGTGTGTATATGAGCAGGTGTGTAAGTTGTGTCTGGGTGTGTAGATGAGCAGGTGTGAAGGTTGTGTCTGGGTGTGTACATGAGCAGGTGTGTAGGTTGTGTCTGAGTGTGTATATGAGCAGGTGTGTAAGTTGTGTCTGGGTGTGTAGATGAGCAGGTATGTAGGTTGTGTCTGGGTGTGTAGATGAGCAGGTGTGTAGGTTGTGTCTAGGTGTATAGATGAGCAGGTGTGTAGGTTCTGTGTCTGGGTGTGTATATTAGCAGGTGTGTAGGTTGTGTCTGGGTGTGTAGATGAGTAGGTGTGTAGGTTGTGTCTGGGTGTGTATATGAGCAGGTGTGTAGGTTGTGTCTGGGTGTGTAGATGAGTAGGTGTGTAGGTTGTGTCTGGGTGTGTATATTAGCAGGTGTGTAGGTTGTGTCTGGGTGTGTATATGAGCAGGTGTGTAGGTTATGTCTGGGTGTGTAGTGTGTAGTTGAGCAGGGGTGTAGGTTCTGTGTCTAGGTGTATAGATGAGTAGGTGTGAAGGTTGTGTCTGGGTGTGTAGATGAGCAGGTGTGTAGGTTGTGTCTGGGTGTGTAGATGAGCAGGGGTGTAGGTTATGTCTGAGTGTGTAGATGAGTAGGTGTGTAGGTTGTGTCTGGGTGT
>NW_012267227.1:20620844-20643656 GCF_000151885.1 Dipodomys ordii
CGCAGGGCCGGGTGTGCCCCGCCGGGCTGTGACCCGGGGCTGTCCATCGCGTAGTCGGGAGCCCCGTGCGTGGCGGAGAGCCCACGGGCGCACGGAGACGCATCCGCTGGGGTGCTTGGAATAGGAGCGCTGCAGGGCGCCGGGGAGGACGGGAAGAGACAGATGTGACGCCCGGGTTCAGCACCACGCAGGGCGGACAGCTCCCAGTGACAGCCTAAGCAGAGCAAGGCGGCCGGGTCCATCCAGGAGCAGCGCAGGGCCCGGGGTTCCCTCCGGAGACAGAGCAGGGCAGGCTGGGGTCCTCTCTGGAGGCAGGGCAGGGCAGGCTGGGGTCACCTCCAGAGACAGGGCAGGGCAGGCTGGGGTCCTCTCTGGAGGCAGGGCAGGGCAGGCTGGGGTCCCCTCCAGAGACAGGGCAGGGCTGGCCGCAGCCCCTGAGCATGCCCCTGTCCCCCACCCCACCCCATGCGCAGGATCCTGCTGACCGTGGTGGTGATCTTCCGGATCCTCATCGTGGCCATCGTGGGGGAGACGGTGTATGATGACGAGCAGACCATGTTCGTGTGCAACACCCTGCAGCCGGGCTGCAACCAGGCCTGCTACGATCGCGCCTTCCCCATCTCTCACATCCGCTACTGGGTGTTCCAGATCATCATGGTGTGCACGCCCAGCCTCTGCTTCATCACCTACTCCGTGCACCAGTCGGCCAAGCAGCGTGAGCGCCGATACTCCACCGTCTTCCTGGCCTTGGACAGGGACCCGCCGGAGGCTATGGGGGGCCCAGGGGGCACAGGCCCCGGGGGCGGCGGGGCTGGCAAGCGGGAAGACAAGAAGCTACAGAACGCCATCGTCAACGGGGTGCTGCAGAACACAGAGCCGGTGGGCAAGGAGGGAGAGCCCGACTGCCTGGAGGTGAAGGAGCTGAGCCCGCACCCGTCCGGGCTGCGCACGGCCGCACGCTCCAAGCTGCGGCGCCAGGAGGGCATCTCCCGCTTCTACATCATCCAGGTGGTGTTCCGCAACGCGCTGGAGATCGGCTTCCTGGTGGGCCAGTACTTCCTGTACGGCTTCAGCGTGCCCGGCCTGTACGAGTGCAGCCGCTACCCCTGCATCAAGGAGGTGGAGTGCTATGTGTCGCGCCCCACCGAGAAGACCGTCTTCCTGGTCTTCATGTTCGCCGTCAGCGGCATCTGCGTCGTGCTCAACCTGGCCGAACTCAACCACCTGGGCTGGCGCAAGATCAAGCTGGCCGTGCGCGGCGCCCAGGCCAAGAGAAAGTCAGTCTACGAGATCCGCAACAAGGACCTGCCCCGGGTCAGCGTCCCCAACTTCGGCAGGACTCAGTCCAGTGACTCGGCCTACGTGTAGAGGGCAGGTTTGGGGGGGTGATGGCAGCCCCCAATCCCATTGTCCTCATGGGACTCTTCCCCAGCCAGGCCCCAAGGGAGAAGAACCGACGGGCTGGGAGAAGACCTTGGATGGACGGAAGCAAGAAGGGGGACATCAGGATGGGCAGCGTGTGTGGCACCGCTGGAGAGATGGGACAGGCGCTGGACCCCGGGTCCTCTTCTGGGCAGGTTCTTCCTCACCCCGGGGCCAGCCGGGGGGCTGCTCACTACTAGGCTGGATTCGGGCCATGGAGCCCCGGGCTCTGTCGAGTGGTGTGGAGTCCAGCCCTTCATCCATAGAGATGTTTTGACCTACCCTGGATCCTCGAATGCTGCACGACAAACATCTTGGAGGGTCCTTGGTGTAACCCCTTCCCCCTCCCCACCACCCCTCCCCATCCGCATGCCCCTCTTCCTCAACCCCAGATAGCATGCCAGCTTTTTGTTCTGAATCTGGCCTTACCGTACGGTTGATCTGCAGGCTAGAGGTAACGACTGTGGGGTACAAAAACAAAGACTTGGCCCTGGCGGAGGTTTGCATCGGAGAGAGCCCCATCTGACAGGCACTTGGTCATTACGAAAACCTTAGGAATGTCTCCACATTTCCATTTTCTAATTGAACCTGCACTGGTGCTCTTTATTAGGGTGGGGGCCGGGAGGGCGGGAGGGAATCGTAGTATGCAACCACAACTCTCACCTTCATGGTCGTGGCACGCTCGGGCACGTGTTTATGGGCTTTGGGATGCTTCTGCCTTCTCACTTGTAGACTTTGGATCGTATGGAAGACATTTCTTTTGTTGTTAATATTGAGAGTGTCTACCCAGGTCACAGAATCTCTAGCTCATGTCTCTTACTCCTTTTCTTCTAGAGTTGTGTTGTGCAACACAGCCGCACGTCATGTTTGCCATGGTTCGGATTTACCTGTGTGCTCACACCAGAGACCTTAATCAGCCCATGTCAATCCTAACGCATTACTTTTATCAGTTACTTTTGAAAAAACAATCATGTACAGCACTGGCTTCACCAACTAAACACTATTGGCTAACATGTGTTTACGAATTCTCATTTGTGACATATACCAAAGGTTCAAAACCTGTTGTTCTCTCCCGCTCTTTGCTCTTATTGATTTAAGTGCCATACTGTACCGCTCACACCCACTGTGTATACAGTGAAAGCATTGGCCAAGAAGAATATTTGGGTAATATGATTTTATGAAACCCTCCATTTCCTTTCAATTCTCATGATCATTTTTGGGTTAGTGATGGACACGGTGTAATATACAATGGAGGATTTGTTTAAAATAAAGTTCTTGCCTTTTTTTGTAAAATGGGAAGAGTCTGCATTTTTCTGTCTTGATTGGGGTTTTATTACTCTAAATAAATGTTCAGAAATCTTAGCATGCAAAACAGAGGAGCAGTAAAACCACGAACAGAGGAAAAGATTCGGGCACATCACTGTTCTGCATTTTATTAGCTTATATTAGCCATACAAGGAAGGAGGGGTTTCCCGGTGACATGCCCACACGTACATCAAGGTGCCTGGCCAGTGGCTGGCACTTGGTACTGATGTTTAGACGCAGATGGTGAGGTATTCAAGCAGTTGTGTTTACTAACTCCTTCCTGCTCTGAGCTGACATTTCTCTGCTTGTCTATTTCTTATCATGCAAGCAGCAGCGCCAGATCACAGTCACACATTCTCAGACTCGAGTTTTTTCCCCTTCCCACCAGGTTCTTCCTAGTGTATGTGCAGACTGTAGCATTTGGACCTGCGCAGTTCGCCCTGTGCTAATCCAGTGCTAACCCCAATGTCACACAGAACCCCTGGATGGGTGCTGTCCAGGAGAATTTTGTGCAGAGATGGAACTTCCTTCTGTGCCAGGTGCCCCTGGTCGCAGGCTCGTGGGACTCCGGAGCTCTTAACACGAGGCCCGGGCGGTTGGACAGCAGAATGTCTCTTGTTATTTAAGTTCAGTTAAATGGCCTTCCGTGGTTAGTGATGGCTCTAGACTTTTCCTCAGCATGTGTTCTAGGTCTTCGCTGGGAGTTGGTTGGTCCTTTGCATTACCAGTTCTGGTGTTTTCCTCTGGCATGGGTACCATTCTATCATCTTCTAATTTAAATAAACCCTGGGGTGGAAGGTTGGGAAGCAATGTGGGATTTCCTGGAACATTCTTTCTCCTTAACACCTCAACAGTGGAGCACAGATGTTAATGTTAGAAGGAAACATGGTCTGTTGGAATCGATAGGTTTTCATCCGCAGCATAAACCAAGCAGTTGAAGGTGACTATTTTTGAGTAAAGGCACAGATTCTCCTCTGGCTTCTGTTTGGTAAGCTAAAAATGTTTCAAGACACCTCCAGAGATGGAGGCAGTGTGGCTGCAAGCTCTCAGCATATGTTTGGGTGTGAAAGCAATAGTAATCTGTGTGGAAAACAAGGCCTGTTGTGTTTATGTCTTGATGTTGGATTAGGAGAATGTTGGCGTTTCCTGGTAGAAACGCAGCCCATATCAGTAGGGCTGATCTATTTCAGTTGTTTGTGTTTCCAAGCAGTGCAAGTGGCAAGATGATCAACTCACTCAACTTCTCAGCCTTGGAGATGGACACGCCCCACCCAGCACACACCCTCCCCTCACTTTCTGTCCACTGAAGGAAACACGCTGAAGACTCAATGTTTTGCACAGTGACCTGACCGGCGTCATCTGTGCTTTGTGAGAGGTAAGCACAGAAAGATTATTTTATTTTTGCCAGTCGCAGGACTTGAACTCAGCGCTTAGGCGCTGCCCCTGAGCTTTTCTTGCTCAAGGCTAGTGCTTTACCACTTTGAGCCTCAGCTCTATGAACCCTGGTTAGTTGGAAATAAGAGTCTCATGGTCTTCACTGTACAGACTGGCTTTGAACTGCGGTCCTCAGAGCTCAGCCTTCTGAGCAACTAAGATTAACAGGCATGAGCCACCAGTGCCCAGCTGAGAGATTCTTTTACATTTAACAGCCTTTGGTGAAGGCTGGCCTCCTGATGAAGAGTGTGTTCTTGCATGTGTGTGTACATGTATGTGTGTATGCATGTATGCATACCTGTGTGTGTCCTGCCAGTATATGAACTGGTTTAAAAATTTGGAGAATAAGCTGGTGCCGGTGGCTCACGCCTGTAATCCTAGCTACTCAGGAGGCTGAGATCTGAGGTTCAAAGCCAGCCCGGGTGGGAAAGTCCATGATGCTCTTATCTCCAATTAACTACCAGAAAACCAGAAGTGGCGCTGTGGCTCAAGTGGTAGAGCGCTAGCATTGAGCTGAAGAGCTGAGGGACAGCACCCAGGCCCAGAGTTCAAGACCCACAACTGACCAAAAAGAAAAAATAGTTTGGAGAATAGATGGATTAATATACTTAAGTTGAGGAAAGAAAAACTGAAAGTGCAGAATTTGTAAGATCTCCAAAAAACCATGTGTGTGTGCGTGTGTGAATGCACGCATGCACATGCACGTGTCAGTGTTGGGGCTTGAACTCAGGACTTGGGAGCTGACCCTTAGCTTTTTTGCCCTTGAGCCACAGTTCCACGTCTGCTTTTTAATGGTTAGCTGGAGATAAGCATCTCATGGACTTTCCTGCCCACGCTGTGAACCTCCATCTTCAGTTCTCAGCCTCCTGAGAGCTAGGATTACAGGTGTGAGCCACAATGCCCAGCAAATGCTCGAATATTTAAAAGGTGAACAGACATATGCTGTCCACAGAGGACACAGGGAAGGAAATGACTGGATTTATCATCAAAGGCAGGATCGTGGGACACGCGCTTGCGATCCAAACTTGCTCATCACTTAGGGGGCTGAGACAAGAGGGTGGCAAGTTTGTGGCCAGCCTGAGCCACACAGCGAGACCCTGTTCCATAGTGAGAAAGAGACATCCCAGAGTCCTCCTCATCCCAGAGTCCTCCCAATCCCAGAGTCCTCCTCATCCCAGAGTCCTCCCCATCCCAGAGTCCTCCCCATCCCAGAGTCCTCCTCATCCCAGAGTCCTCCTCATCCCAGAGTCCTCCCCGTCCCAGAGTCCTCCCCGTCCCAGAGTCCTCCTCATCCCAGAGTCCTCCCCGTCCCAGAGTCCTCCTCATCCCAGAGTCCTCCCCATCCCAGAGTCCTCCCCGTCCCAGAGTCCTCCCCGTCCCAGAGTCCTCCCCATCCCAGAGTCGTCCTCCCCGTCCCAGAGTCCTCCCCATCCCAGAGTCCTCCTCGTCCCAGAGTCCTCCCCATCCCAGAGTCCTCCCCGTCCCAGAGTCCTCCCCGAACAAATCCCAGCTGAGACACTCAGAAAAGCGAGCACAGCGGTCTCCTCACTGAAAGCCCATTCTCTACCCTCTCTTCATTCCAAATGAATCGCTTTCTTTAGAGACCTCATCTCTGAAGATGACCGTATCCTGTGGTACTGGTTGTTAGAGCTTCTATGTGTAATACTGAGAAGACACAATTCAGTCTGTGGATGGAGGTGGGTGTGGTTGAAGGACTACACCGTGTGGTAAAGTGTGAGGGAGGGGCAGGGTCGCTGGCTGAGTGGAGCACCAGCCCGTCCTGGGAAATGTGAGCTATGTCAGCACCTTTGCTTACAATAAAGACCCACTGAGCGCCTCCTCGAGGGGCAGGAGCCTGGGGATAGGAGGATCAGAGGCCTTGAGACACTCCCTGGAAAAGCAACGTCTCAGACAAAATGGTGTCAAAACTCACACGGACAGAAATGGAGGAACACTGCTTCAAACTTATCTTGCTCTCCGTCCCACTCCGGATCCCCATTCCAGGACACCAGACGCCGTGGGCTGGACGTGACTATTTTTAAATTGTGCTCCGAGGGTCAGCCAGGCCAAGCACGTTTGTGCTATGACCACCCCCGGGTGATGCGGATTGAGTGCTGGCTGAGCAGGTCTGGCTGAACCCGGGCTGCATGAGTCACTGCGGGGACAGGCCCGCTGCCCAGCCCCTGCAAGGACATGGACGTGGCCCTGGCCGTCGGCACGCAGCCTTCTCTGCGGCTCAGACCCGCTGCCCCTCCACCAGCCGGTGCTCTGAATCCCTGGAGGCAAATGACCCCGCGGCCTCGCGGCTTACCCTAGAACATGTTTGTTTAACTTAATAAAGGCCGTATGGATCACATCCCCTCTCCCCACGCCCCTGTTCCAGCTTCCTTTCCCTTGAAATGCCCCAATCTCCCCAAATAGTAAGCAATCAACGGAAAGCCATTCGATTCAACCCCCATGCCTGGAGCACTCACGGTGTGTGGGACCCCGGACAGGCATGACAGGAAACCCAGGAGCCGGGTGTGGGAGGCCGGGGCTTGTGTGTGAAGCGAGGAGCCGTGTGCGGGGCCGGGCAGCCTCGGCTCAGGCCCAGCTTGTGGGTACCAGTGCTGTACCTGTGTGCACAGGACACCCGCGCGTCCCCCACCGCCAGGAGCACAGCGATGGCGCAGCCTGACGGGGCTGAGGACGGGGCCTGGGGACCAGACTCGGACATCTCAGCTACTGGCAGAAACTGGTTAAATTCCTAGAAGCCGTGACCTGGTTTTGATTTTCTAAGTATGGCAAATCTGGGCGTTGGTCAGGGTCTGCAGCAGGGATAAGGCGTGGAGACCTGGGATAGACTTGGAGCGGACAGATGAGGTTAAGTGGTTTGACTCTGCCATTCTCAGGGGCTGAGGGGGGGGGTGGGGAACTGCCCAGAAAATGCCAGCTCTGGCAGGAGGAGCTGGGGCCCGGCAGGAGGCTGGAGAGATGTGCGTTTATCCCACAGTGCCGGGCATCTACATCGCAGTCCAGACTGGCACAAAGCTGGCACCAGGTAGGTTCCCTCGGGGAAGAGGCGTTAGAGATGCAGGTGAGCACCCGCCTCCCAAAGGAGCCTGGGAAATGGAGGTTTTCTTCTGCCTGGAGTTGGGGCAGTGGGGAGTGAGATCGGAGCGGAGCAAACCCTGTGCCGACCACGCAGAGCCAGCCGTGTGGACGCTGAAGCGAGTGGACAATGTGAAGAGACACGCTCCCGCAAGGCGCCCCCGCCCCCGCCGGCCCCAGCTCTGCTCAGTGCCCAGGGCGGTAGCCGCACCGTCCCGTCCGGTCATGCAGAAGAGGCTCCTGTGCCCGGCTCCGGAGCAGCACGTGTCGGTCTCCGAGGCTGGGTGACGGCTGGGGTTTGGCAGCACGGCCCGATGACCGTTAGTGGGAGTTTAGTCTCCTAAATCCCAGAACCGGGATTGGCCACCCTGACCTTTCTGCTGTCAATTGGTACAATATTTCAGAATCACTTAGGACAGATTAAGCTTTGTAGCATCTACCTCCCTAAACGGAAAACTGCCTCCCTGGGCACTGAAATGCTTGTGTCTGTGGCAGCTCCGGCTGGAAGAGCCTAGGGATGCCTACGTGTAGACCTGGTGAGTTTGCTTCCTCCGACACAGCCGGGCTGGGGGGCTCTGTGCCTCCTGCCCGCACCCTGGCAGAGGGCTGACCTTTTTTTTTTCTTCCCAGACGGTTGTTTTCTCAGAAGAACTTGCTTTTGCATAATATTTTGTGTCATCTTCCTTTGGTATTTTTACTTCCTCAATGATGATGTAAGAAATCCCTGTGGCTTGTTTTGTTTTGATTTGATTTAATGTGAAATCGGAGTGGTCTGAAAGTTCAGCTCCAGGTCTCCGGGGACAGTGGCAAACACAGACTGGGGTGCTGAGCATGCTCGGTGGGAACGGCGCCCTGGACCCCACCCCGGACCCTGGAAGGAAGGTGCTAGCTGTCAGGCCCGCTTGCCAGGTGAAGAAACGGAAGTGTGTCACTCACTGCTTTGAGAGCCCTTCCCGGCCCCCGCAGCGGGGCCAGGCCTCCACTTGGTGCTCTGCTTGTGCAACTTGGTTGGGCAAGTTTGGCCGAGCTGGCCAAAGCCATCCTCTGTCTCCTGCAGGGACTTCACAGGTGATTATTATCAAATCATTTTGTTGATTAAATAGGTAACTAAGAAAACTTAGAGTGACAGAACCTTAAGGTTCCAGAGACGCCTGAAGGAAGAGCTGCAGGCCAGACGGAAGTGGAGGTAGAAGAGGATTAAGAGGATATCTTCTCAAGCAGCACCGGTGGCTCCCGCCCGTCATCCTAGCTACTCAGGAGGCTGAGACCTGAGGATCACAGTTCAAAGCCAGCCCCGGCAGGAAAGCTTGTGAGACTCTTATCTCCAATAAAACACTCAGACACCTGAAAGTGGTGCGGTGGTTCAAGTGGTAGAGCGCTCACCTTGAGCTGAAGAGCTCAGGGACAGTGCCCAGGCCCAGAGTTCAGGCCCCATGACCCAAAAAAAGAGGCCCCCCCAAAAAAGAGGCTATCTCCTCAAGTTGTCAGGAAAGGTAGGCCAGGCAGGACCGAGTCATCTCCGTGGACCCTGAGTCCAGATCTGTCTAAATGCAGCCTAGGAGGCCACAGGCAGCATACAGCATGAGAAGGCTCTTGTTTGGGGTTCTGTGGAACCCCGTGAGCTCCTGGGCTTAGTCCTGGTCAAGTGGAGCCCCGTGAGCTCCTGGGCTTAGTCCTGGTCAACTTGAAGGCAGGGACCTCGGGTCTTGGCCCCAAACCCTGTGTCTACCACCCCCTACCCGGCCCCACGAGCCCTGTACACACACACCAAACAAGGCACCTTTACCTCAAAGTACTCACTGCTTTTTTCTGCACTTGTGTACTGAATATAGATGGTACCTGCCCATGGCGGAGCGCGAGCGAGCCCGAAGGGTACACACGCCATGGGAGAGAAAAGCCGGAGGACCTGGCTTGATCTGGTCTTCCTTCCCAAAGAAAAGAGGCAGAGGCAGGGCAGCACCGCGCAGACGGGAAAGAGACGAGCAAAGGAGTGCTAGGGGCCTCTTTCTGAGAGACGTCGTCACCCGCCATGGCCACAGTGTCGGCAGACAGGCATCAGTGTGGGACTTCCATGGACGCTGTGGTCAGAGACAAGCTGGGCTGGGATGCCCCTTCTTCCTTTCTAGAAACTCGAGGCAAATCACTTCTCTTCCCACATGCCGTCTTACTCAGTCTCTGCAAATTCTGTCTAAAGGTTGCCAGGAGAACAATCTAGAAATGCTGGGAAGGAAATGCATAGATTCTCGAAACGTGGCTTCCAGCGCTGCTGAAGGGATACCGAGGGGGGGGGGACTTCTTAAACGTGGCCATTGGACGGCCAGTCGTCAAAACCATGACGTGAGCGCGTCAAGGGTTCGTGAAAACGCCCTCGCGGGCGGGCAGGTCTCGGGCTTCCTCCAGGACTAGCTGCGAAGACAGGAGCGGATGGATGTCTTCTCCTCAAGTTTTCTCTCAGGGCAGAGTGGAGGGAGTTTTATTGAGTTCACTCTGGTCTTTTATTGAAGACAGTATGCGTCAGGATTGGGAGTTGCCATGCGTGTGCACGCACGAATGGGCGGGTGTGCCCTTGTGCGCACGCACGTGTGTGTGCATGCACGAACATAGTGAGAGTTTGCATTTCCACGTGCACACACCTGAACACAGTTGGAGCTGACTTCTAAACCCAGGGGAGGCCCTGGCTGCCTGTGTCTCCTCAGCTGGAAACCAAAATCTTGGCCCTGGGATCGGGGAGAGACACGATGCACAGCCAGGCCACAGAAAGACGCCTCCGGCCTAGGAACCACACGGGAGCCGTCAGATTCCCATCTAGCTCAGGGCCATGCGGCTCTCGCACAGCGCTCGGGGCCAGCCGGTCAGCCACTGACCGGGGGACCCCGGCTCGGCAGGCAGCACGGGAAGAGCACAGCCCGAGGCCAGTCACAGGCCTGGGGCCACAGAGGGTCGAGAGGTATCCTGAACAAACCAGCGTGCGGGGTGGCGCGCCCCTGCGGAGGCCGGGGAGCAGGGCTGGGCCTTAGAGGGAATCAGAGGCCGCCGGACGGAGGTAGCCAGGCCTCAGAGCGGATCAGACCTTTCCCAAGGAACCCTGCCGCTGCCACTTGCTCTGAAATGTATTTAAATGAAGGCGCACGAGATAAAAATAGCCGTTTGCCTCTCTGTGCTCGGGTGCTAATGAGCATTTTGTCCTCACTTTTCTGTTTGCTCTCCTACCGCACCTCCGCCTGGCCCTCCCGGCTCCTGGGGCTCTGAGCAGGGCGGCGGAGCCCAGCCTCTCCTAGGTGAGAAGACGCGGTGATGTAACCATTTATTTTTTTAAGGCATGAGGGCAGGAGGGAGGGTGGTGAAGAAGTCACCTTTGGGGGAGCAGAGGAAGGTAGAGGGGAGCCTGTCCTCCCCCACCTTGCGTGGGGAGCATGGGAGGGGGGGCGTCCGGCCAGGAGGCCAGAGGCGGGCAGGCGGCCGCGCAGGGCTCAGGCGCGCGCCAGCAAGGGGTCCAACTCCGGTGAAAGCAGCAGACATCCACCTTACAGTCATGACTGTGAGCAATGGTTGACCTGTGCTGGCTGGGCCGGCGCTCTACCACCCGGCTTGTGATTGCTGTAGACGTTTGTCAGGTAGGCCTGGGCTTCCGGTCTGGAACTGGCCTCAGGCACTCAGCCCAGAGTGTAGTTGGAATGACAGGTGTGTACCACCCCCCTCGGCTTATTGATTGAGATGATAGGTGGCTAACCTTTTGTCTGAGCTGGCCTCCTACCCTGATTCCCCTGTCTTCACCTTCTGTGGACCTTCGATCCCACACACAGCCTCCCTGGTTACGTGCTGACGCATTCACTCCGTAAGAGTTTTCTGAATCCAGCTGAGGGCTGGAGGCTGCGTTACCCTCTTGGCTGGCTTGCTGTCTGGCTATGTGATCCGAGCAGTTTCGTACTCAAGCTTCAGTGTTGACATCTGTAGAAAGGCAAACAGAGAGCTCTGTCCCCTGCCCCATTGGAAGGCTCCGTCCATCCTCCCCAATGCTCCCCTGTGCTGAGCAAACATGAGCACTCCATCACGACGGTGCACCAGTCACCAGGCCTTGTCCGTGCCCTCATACGCCATCAGGCTCAGAGCTCACCGGAGCCACCCGCAGAGAGAGAACCATGAAGGTAGAGAAAAGAAAATGCCGGGAAGAGGTTGAGGAAAGAGGTGAGCTTTTCCAGCCAGTGCCCCGTCCCACGGAGTCACACAACTGTCACCGGAAGACGGTGACTGGCAGGAGCACAAACCTTCACCCCGCCAGGCCAGACCCTCAGCTTCTTAGCAGGGGAGGAGAGCTGGGAAGACTTATGGAGGCGGTGAAAACGTCATCTTCCCTGCTCTCTCCCTCTCCCTCTCCCCCGTGTGTGTGTGTGTGCGCGTGTGTGCATGCGTGCATGTGTGTGTGTGTACGCACGCGCGTGTGCTTGTGTTTGAACTCAGACTGGGCCCTGTCCTGAACCTTTTCCCTCAAGGCTGAAGCTCTGCCACTTGAGCCACAGCTCCACTTCCGCTATTATTATTGGGGTTTTTTTTTGGGTGGTGGCTATTTGGAGGTAAGGGTCTTAGGGACTTTCCTGCCTGGGCTGTCTTTGAACCTTGATCCTCAGATCTCAGCCTCCTGAGTAGCTAGGATGACAGGTGTGAGCCACTGATGCCTGCCCAGGGAAAACGTCTATTGACTTAGAATTTGATTCTGTTAGAAGAGCAAAATGAGGTGAGCCGGGTGCCGGTGGCTCACACCTGTCATCCCAGCCACTCAGGAAGCTGAGATCTGAGGATCGCAGTTCAAAGCCAGCCCAGGCAGGAAAGTCCGTGAGACCCTTATCTCTAATGAACCACTAGAAAGCCGGAAGTGGCGCTGTGGCTCAAGTGGTAGAGTGCTCGCCTTGAGCTGAAGAGCTGAGGGACAGCACCCAGGCTCAGAGTTCAGGACCCAGGACCGACAAAATGAAAAGAGCGGAATGTGTCCGCTGATCTCAACAACGCAGTCCCTCAGAGGACAGCAAGGGAGGTCACGGGCAGCTTGAAACCAAAGCCTGCTCTGAGCTCAAACTCAAACCTCCGTCACTCTCCAAGCAGACGGAGGCCCCAGGAACCGCTGTGGCCTGGGCGGCGTCAGGGCTGAGGCTTTGCTTAGTTGTCACCACAGGGGGTTTGTCGTGGGCTGGGGGGGGCGGGGAGAGCTGATGTCAGAATTCTCTCCTGTGGGTGACGGGAAGGTCACAGGCCTCAGCCAGGGCGAGAGGCCAGGCCACAGCGATACTGGGAGAAAAACGTTAGCAGCCGTTCCTTACGAACACGTGGGAAATCACAAAATGTCTGATCTTGTTGGGTGAGACTTGATCTTACACAACTGTGGCTGGCAAACTTTCTTATAGCCTCCTGTTTTCCTTCCCTCCCTCCCTCCGGCCTCCTTCCTTCCGTCCACCCGGCTCTGACAGTCATGGACTCGGCCCCTCTGGCTCAGTCTTCTCCACTCAGATCCCTGCACAGCCGCTTTCCAGGTGCTGCTCATCTCTGGCTGGAAAGGACTTGATTGCCTCTGACAGAAGCCATAGTGTCTTCCAGCAGCCCAGTGGCCAGGAAGCGCTTCCCTTCTTGCTGCCAACGCGTGCCAGAGCTCAGTAGAAAAGGGTTTTGTTCTCCATCTTCTTCCTCTTCAGACTCACTCACCCCGAGGGTCCACCGCCCCAGGTGGAGTTAATGTCCCCTCCCCCCGCAGCAATCCTTAAGGCTGGGACTCTCCAGAGTGCTCAGGAGGGAGGAGGGAGGAGGGAGGAGGAGGAGGGAGGAACCAAAGGGTTTCGAGTTGGGAAAGGCAGCATGTAGACCTGCTCAGAATTTCAGTGGGGACCTGGAATCCCCCTCTCTCTCCCCCCTTCTCCCCCCTTCTCTCCGCCCCTCCCCCATTCTACCAGGAATAGAGAGTAGAAACAGCAGCTAAAATACCAGCAGCAAGCAAGAGCATCATTGATTCACACACACACACACACACACACACGCACACACACGGCCTCAGAGCAATGGGCAAATTCACTCATTGAGATGAAATTCCATCAAATCGCCACAGATCCCGTACGCCCTGTTTTCGGTTGTGGTTGCTAGGCACGGGGAGTCCACGGGAAGCTCACTAAGCGTGTTTGACACATTGCTGCATGCGAATTATAAATATTGGTGGATCGTCTCTGGAGTGGCTGTCGTGGGAGGGAGATGCTGCCTGGAGCTCTCCTCCTCAGGAAAAGGCCCGGGCTTCCCTCCAGCCGGTGGTGGGAGCAGAGCGCGGCATGCGGGCCGGGCGGGCGGGTGCAGGGCAACCAACAAGCCTCTCCCCCGCCCAGTCTCCTTCCACCCGCACGGCTCCCCGTGAGGTGGACAGAGGGGCCTGCAGGGCCTCCGTCCAGGGGTGGACGGTGGGTACCGAAGGGGCAGGAGGGAGGGAACCCGGGACCGAGCGCCTTCCCGGGCAGCTCTGGGGCTGGTCCCTCCATGTGGGGAAAATGTGCCCGCCACTCTGCTGAGTCCAGACGTGTACCCTTATCTTGTCTTACTCAGTCCTGACCCAGTGTTGCTTACATAAATGTCCTTCTGGCCAGAGAGAGAGAGAGAGGGAGAGGGAGGGAGGAAACAGCAGCTGTCAGCAGTGTCAGGCTGGGGACGGGCCATCTCTCTGAGCAAAGCTCTGGTCAGCTCCCGGGTGCTGCTTTGATCAGGGCTGGGAGGGGCCGTGCCCAGGCCCAGGGTTATTTCCTGCCCCTAAAGGGAGCGGGGAGAGGGTGCCCATGACCACCACCAAGAGGCCACTTGTGAGTCATTAACCAGAGGCAGGGAGGAGCAGAGCCGGGCCAGAGCAAATGGGCCCTGAGGCTGGGCTCTGCAGGTGTGTGTCTGGAAGGCCACACTGGTGCTAGTCCTGCTGCTTGCCGATGGCGGTGGGGTGCTGGGGTGGGAGGCAGGGCTGCGTTTCTTTTAACTCTACATTACAACATTTGACATTTTCTGATGGAGCTCAGAACGTGATCTCTTGCGCTCACACTCTCTCTCTCTCTCTGATACTAGAGACAGAACTCAGGGTCTTGCACACGCTAGGCAAAAACTGTACACTGTGCTACGTGCCTAGTCATTGGTGTGTTTTTTTCTTTGTCAGTCGTGGGGCTTGAACTCGGGGCCCGGGCGCTGTCCCTCAGCTCTTCAGCTCAAGGTTAGGGCCCTATCACTTTGAACCACAGCGCCACTTCTGGTTTTTTGGTGGTTAATTGAAGTAGGTGCCTCCAGGGGATTTTCTTGCCCGGGCTGGCTTTGAACCGCGATCCTCAGATCTCAGCCTCCTGAATAGCTAGGATGACAGGCGTGAGCCACCGGCGCCTGTGCGTGGTCGTTGGTTTTCTGACCTGGGCTCTCAGGGTGTAGCTCAGGCTGGCCTAGTCTCAACCCTCCTGCCTCAGCTTCCAGAAGGCAGGCATTGCAGGCATGTGCCACCATGGTCGCCTTTCCCCGGCCTGGGTCCCTGAATCAAATCCCCACCTCCTGCCTCTTGATCTGGGCCCCACGCCCCTCCAGCCCCCTCCCTCTGCCTCGCCCGCACTTCTCCGAGTGCTGCACACGGTACTGCAGGCCCTGTTCCAATGCCCGGAGCCGTGGCCTCGAGGAGGCTCGCTGCTTACACGAAGACGCTGGAGAAACAAGACCCCTGTGCGCGGATAACGGTGGAGGCTGGCTGAGAAGCCCCGGGGAGCGCCACCCTTGTGCCTGGCGCCTGCAAAAACCTCCATAATAAGGAGTTTTATAGCTGGGGACTCTGAATCCAGCTCTGCCCCTCGCTTCTTGGGTGTGGAGCGAGCGGGGGGGGGCTGCTGGTGGGATTCTGCAGAGTGGGGAAGCAGTCTGTGGGTGCTGGTGACCGGCTGGGACGGAGCCCGAGGGCTCCAGGCCCGCGTGGGGCTCAGGCCCCGCACCTCCACGTGTGACGGCTGCATTCTTCCTTCTCTTGGCCACGGGTCAGCCTCCTCTGTGTGCCAGGCCACGCGGGTGAGAGCTAGGCTTTGTGGCGGCAGTCCCTGGGCATTCGCTTCCTCCGTTCCGGGGAGACCCCAGGTGGAGTCTGGAGCTCCTGATCTGGATCCAAGTTTTCTTTCTTCCTTTCTTTTCTTTTTTCTTTTTACCTTTTTTTTTTTTTTGCCAGCCCTGGGGTTTGAACTCAGGGTCTGGGCACTGTCCCTGAGCTTCTTGCGCTCAAGGCCAGTGCTCTACCACTTGAGCCACGGCGCCACTTCTGCTTTTTCTGTGTGTGTGTGGTGCTGCGGAATCGAACCCAGGGCTCCACGCATGCTAGGCCAGCGCTCCACCCCTGAGCCGCCTTCCCAGCCCTGGAGTCCAAGTTTTCGGAAGCCGGTCTCTCATCCAGCCCGAGTGCAAGGTCTTTTCCTGCCTCCAGCTGTGAGGGCCACGGGCCGCAGCAACGCTCTGCTCACTGGGGGGTCCCGTGGTGTCAGGGGGTCCTGGGGCAGAGGTGGTCTTCAGAAGAAGTCAGAAAAGAAAAGAGCCTTGGGAGCCGCCGGAGTGGGGCCAGACCGACGGGGGGTGATGGCAGTCAGTGACTGACGCTCAGACGCGGAGCGGATGATGGCTTCGGCCCCGGCTCCTTTGAACTGACCAGTCCATGTGCTAGGCCAGCCACCCACCAGCAGGGAAGGACTGGAGGTGCGTCTGTGCATTTCCTCCTTCCTTCCGGGAAGGATGCACCAGGCAAGCAGACCAGAGCAGCGGAGAAGGGTCCCGATGAAAGTGTACGCGGTGAAGCTGGGGTGGAGCACGCCGAGGGTGGGCACGTGAAGCGAGCAGCCGTCACCACGTGTGGGACATGGGGACAGCGAGGGGGCCTGTCCTCCTCGCCCAGGCGGCCAGCCCCAGCCCGACGGGCAGCAGGCCCCCTAACCTGGAGTCCAAGAGACTGCAGGAAGGGGACCAAGGAGCTACAGAGGAAGAGAAAAACCACAACCCAGCTGGGCACTGGCGGCTTGCGACGTTAATCTGAGCTGCCCGGGAGGCTGGGGATGGAGTGGGAAAGATTGCAATTCAAGGCCAGGCCAGGCAGGAAAGTCTACGAGACGCATCCCATCCTAGGGCCGCCAGGCCTGTCCTCCAGCAACGACTCGAAGCCTACAACAGGCAGGTTACAGTTCCCGTGTGAGCCAGGGCGGGAATCGAGGCCCCACATCAAAAACAAACAGGGCTGGAGGCATCACTGTGTAGGACAGCATTGGCCTAGCATGCAAAAGGCCCTGAGTTCAAATCCCAGGACCGCCAAGAGCCAAACCAAACCGTATGGCCTTCACCCTGGTCTGCAGAAGCATTCTACCTAGGGAAGAGAGGAGAGGTGTGGTAAGACGCAGGTGCTGGGGGCCAGCATCCGGCCTCCTCTGCTCTTAAGTCTCCCCTCGAGAAGCTATTACTCAGGAGGTACAGAGCAGAGTGCCCTGCCAGGCCGACACCCCAGCCTTGTCTGCAGAGACCACGGGCAAGCCATGCCCAGGGACGTGGCTGGAAAGGCGGCGGGGGGGGGGGCTCATGGCAGGGGCAGCTTGCTCCAGAGCCTCGCTGCCTGTGTTCCACAGAGGACAGGTGGCCCTGGGGTGAAGGAGCCAGAAATTAAGCACCTGCCAAACATCTGTGCAGAATGAAAAGAGGGAAATAAATTTAGACAGAAGAACTAAATTACAAAGGAGAGGCCGCAAATCCAATCCTCCTGTAGCAGGTGGTCCAGTAAAAGTGGAGGGGCAGACTAAGCCTCTTAACCCACCCAGATCAGTCCTCCCCCTCCTCCCCCATAACCGCGGGTTCCGGCAGTCAGAAGAGGAACTTTGTTCTCTACCTTGGGATAACGGTGTCTCGGAGCAGAAACGTCGGTTACCGGTAATCTGTGTCTGTCTTATGCGCACGTGTCAGAGGGCACCAACATACACAAAGGACATGGGTTACACTGAGGGATTTAGTGAGTCAGAGAGAGAGGTGTGTGCTGTGGTACCTGGCCCGACGTGTGAATTCTACCCCATGGTTGTTCTAATTACGACTCGCATGGTGTTAACATCTCTTTCTCCCGGCAAATGATTTTGGGAGAAGCTGTGTCTCTTAAACAATCAGATGGTGGTATCTGTCTACCCACACCCACCCGACTATCATCTATCTGTCTATCATCTGTCCCTTATCTATCATCTGTCTATTTCACCTACACATCTCCAATATCGATGTCTATAGACCCATCAGCCAGCCAGCTAGCTAATTAAAAGTCAAAGTTCCGGTCTGAGGAGACGGGACGTCACGCCATGCTGTCTTTGTCTACCACCAAGCACCAGGGGCTCCCGGACAGTGTCAGGAGGGGAGCGCAGACTCATCTTCACTGTCTGCGGCCCGGCGCCGTCTCTGACTCGCCTGAGCAGGAGGAGGACACGTGGCTCGGAGCTCCCACAGACGCTGCCTCGTGTAGCTTTCCTCCGGACGCGAGGGGCAGGTGGGGAGGGGGACGCGGGGTGCTGGGTGAAGCTGAGTCAGTCTGGCTACTCCTGGAGTGACGAGGTTCACAACCAAAGCCGGCAGAGGGAAGCAAACAAACCAGCACTGTGATTTGTGGGTGGGTCTGTGGTCACCATGGTGATACCTGGCCAAGTGCCGCACCTCTACCTGCCTGACACAGGAAGGAAATGCACGGTGCCCTGATATCCTCCGGCCCACCTCTCAATGGTGGACAGTGAAACATGAACACAAAGGATGGCGGCCCCCGGTCTGCGGGAGGGGGAGTACGATGGGGCGGCCTCACTTCCGTTCACGACATCATTCATCCAGTGTCACTATCTACTTCTGGAACTTTCTGTCACCCCAAATGGGTTCTGGTCTCTCCATCTGTCCCCCACACTAAGTCCCTGATAAGGTGTGGTGTGCTTTGTCTCCCTGGCCTGGCCTGTTGTGGATATTTCATGTCAGGGGACCCGGGCAGTGCTGGACCTTCTGTGCCTGGCTTATTCATTTGCTTTGATGTTTTTAGGCTACTCGATGTTTAAGATCCCAGGCTTGTTTTGCCGAGGGGAAATAGGACATTTCTCTTCTAGACGTCTTCAGACTCTCCTTATGGCTTCCTACCTGTGCCATCTTTGCTGTCACCTCTGGAAGAGGAAAACAGATCAGAAAGGGTGTTTTCAAAAACACAAGATGACAAAGCGATCAGTTGCCCAGTGTAAAGTTATTGTGGTAAAAGCGCCGGCGCTTTGCACCCAGCCCCAGCCTCACTGCTGGGGAGGTGGTGGAGCTGGGGAGGAGCGTGCAAGGCCGGACAGCGTCAGAACGTTCTACAAGTGTCTGGGCACCTCCAGTGCTGCTCTGTGTGAAGAGACGTCCCTGCGTCTCCGAGATGTGATTGATCCCCGGTGACAGCTCTCTTCCCGGTCGGGAGGACGGTTGGCTTTGCTTGTGGCTGCACTGACAACAACATATCCAGCTCTCTTTCGTTCCTGAAGGGAAATGTCATAACGAGAACCCTCTATTAAATAACACGTGGCCATCACCGGGTGTGTTATTTCTGGAAAACAAAAGAGGCTGACCTCAGAGTCAGAATGAATTTATACCCAGCAAAGGAAAAAAAAAAAAAAAGAAACAAAACAGACCTAAATATAGAACCTGGTTTGTGTGCTTTAGTACACTTGCCTTTCTTTCGTGTGTTAAGAAAGTCATTCTGGAGTGTGCAGCGGTAAGCTAGTGCTCGCTGCTTGTAAGGTGAGTCACATTGTCCACTTGGAAACACACCAGCCCTGTGCACCGGGATTCCCGTGACTGACCATTCACTCAGCTCCTCCGGTCCACATCGCCGAGTGTCTATTTTGCACATGGGATTGTGGTAGTTTTTACCTGTTCTGGCTACTGTGGTAAGCCTGCATGGGACTTTGTAAATGAACGGAATCCAGTAAAAACAAGAAAAGTCCATTCCTGGCTTTGCGCTAGCTCTGCTTCAGGTTCACAGAAGTCGCACGCAGCAAGCGACAGCGCAGGTGGCCACCCCAGAGACAGCGCAGGTGGCCATTCCCTCGCCGCGGGCCAGCCTGGCGCGACGGATAAAGACGAAAGGCAGGACCTTCCTCCTTGCCCTTGGTCTGGGTGGGCCAGGCTGCGGGCTCATGAAGCACGTGTGTAAGGCGTGTAAGGCCCGAGTCCGCACACCCTGGAGTTGAACAGTGGTCGGGTGGACAAGCCCTTCCACACAGCAAACAAAGCTATCACGGGAGGACTCCCCCCACCATCCTCCCCCCCACCCCAAGTTTCTGGCCCTGGCTGGACCCGATGGATTTGCCCTGCAGAATGCAATAACGGGAGGAGGGGGAGGAAGAGGGTGGAGTGGAGAAGGCCAGACTTTGAACTTTCTTTTTAATTTACATTTTATTGTAAAGGCGATCCACAGAGGGCCAACAGTTACACGAGATACTGAGTATATTTCTTTCTGAACAGTGTTATTCTCTCCCTCATTTTCTCCTACCCCCCTCCCACCTCACCCCCTTCCCACCAAGTTGTAAAGCTCGTTTTCAACAGTGTCTAGTGAGCATCAGTGTTGTATCATTTCACCCTTTGTCTCGCCATTTCTGTGATTCCCCTTCCCTTCCTGAAATCAGACACACTTACATCTAAGACAAAGAGTACAGAAATCAAAAAAAGAAAGAAAGAAAGAAAGGAAAGAAGGAAGGAAGGAAGGAAGGAAGAAAGGAAGAAAGGACTGGAAGCAGTATAATAATAAAGACAACAACAACTCCTTTTTCCATTTCTTGGAGTTCATTTCTCTAAGCATCGTTTGTGTAGTCGGCGAGCCATTGTGATTCTCTAAGACCAGCCTTTGAATTTAGTGTTTTCCAGGTGGACTGTTTTCTCTCATCATCACCCTGAGCTGGAGGAAGACCGTGTGGGCCGCAGGGGAGATGATCCACGCACCTCACCTTTCGTTAACCTCGGCTCTGTCTGAAGACGTTGTCCGGGACCTCGCGTCTCTCCGGCTCCGAGCCTCGGCAGGCCCTGCCCCGCGCTGCCTTTATTTCACTAGCATGCGGCCTCCGAGTCAGCGTGAGCTCAGCGCCGCACGGCTAAGAAACAGCCGAGCCCGGCGGAGCCTCGGCCGCCTGGCTGGAGCATCCTTGCTTTTAAATGGCTCATGACAAAGGGCCAGCCGAGGAGACCCCCGAGAAGCAAGGGGGCGATCGCACCTGGGACCACCGCGGGCTGAGGCCCCATCACGCGCTTCGTGAAGACACCGAAGCTCAGGCTGACCCAGGACCAGAGAGGGAATAAGGAGAGGCCCACAGAAGAATCTCCAGGGACTGAATGAATGGCCGGGATTTCCCACTACCACAACAGGTTCAGGGTTTCATAATGACATTCTCGAGGCGGGATGAATCAGGGAGGTGGAACACACACACACACACACACACACACACACACAATCAGGTAATTGCTGCTGGGAGACACTTAAAGACAGCGCTTGAGCGAATGCTTAAGTTTGGGCCTGGTTGCTAGTGTCTGTCTCCCCGGAGTGCTTTTCAGGGGTTGGGAAGCGCAGGGGAAGCTCCACGTTGCTTCCCGTGAATCCCATGGTGTGATGGCTGATTCCATGCGTCACCTCCAGACACCTGAGTCCACGTTCTTCTAGCTGGCCTGTGAGGACTGAGCCAGGGGCAGGTGAAGCAGATGGCCCTCCTCAGCGTGGGCCTTACCTCTGTTAGCCCTCCCTCCTTGCCACAAGATGCCCGAGGAAAGCAAATTAAAAGGGCATTAGGCAGGCACCAGCAGCTCATGCCTGTCATCCCAGCTACTCAGGAGGCTGAGCTCTGAGGATCGCGGTTCAAAGCCAGCCCAGGCAGGAAAGTCCATGGGACTCGTCTCCAATTACCCACCAAAAAGCTGGGCTGTGGCTCAACTGGTAGAGCGCTAGCCTTGAGCATAAAAGCTCAGGGACAGTGCGTAGGCCCTGAGTTCAGGCCCCAGGACCAGCACAAAAAGTAAAGGTGTTTGTATGTGTGTGGGGGGGGCGGGGGGGTGATCTATCTTGGCTTGGTCACAGTACACTAAGATTGAATTCTTTGGATAGAAACATAGTCTAATTACATTAACTTTAGTCATTTAACAATGTAACTGTAGCTGAAAACCATTACTTCCAGGACCTAGCCCACAGAATCTGCAGAGTAAGATACCCTCAGTCTCCTTCCTGAGATCAGGACCGGGCACAGCCCACATTCTGTTCTCCAGTCTCTCCTCCAAGCTTTGTAGATACTCAGGGGCCTTACCTTTTAGGAGACTTTTCTCTCCTGCAGCCCTCTGGTCCCTTCCTCCTTAATTCTAGGCCTTTGTTATTCAAAGTACAGTACCCTAACCAGCCCAGGGCATTATGAACCAGCCCCTGGTTAGAAATGCAGAACTTGGCCTGGGAAGATGGCTCAGTGGTAGAGTACTTGCCTCTGGAGGCCCTGGATTCCATTCCTCAGCACCACATAAGCAGAAAAAGCTGGAAGTGGTGCTGTAGCTCAAGTGGTAGAGTGCTAGCCTTGAGCTGAAGAGCTGAGGGACAACGCCCAGACCCAGAGTTCAGGCCCCACTACTGGACCCCCCTAAAAAAAAAAGAAAGAAAGAAATGCAGAACTTGAGGCAGGCTGCGACCTGGGTGATTGTTTATGCATCGATAAATTCCTACCGCCCTTGATGGTGGGGAGGGGGGCACACTCAGCCCCGTTTGCTCACCAACACATCCCTCGCTCCAAAGCCTGCTTGACTGTATTAGTTTTCAAGTAAAACGGTGTATAAAGTATATTCTGCCAAGTATGTGAGATATTGAGATCTCCTATCTGGTAGAGTGCATTGCGCTACATGCCGGAGGGAACAAGAGAGCGAGCAAGAGCAAGAGAATGCACCGGAAAGCCAGAGGAAGAGACCATCCACCGACCAGTTGTCTCTGCAGCTGGTTAGACAACTGGTTGTTGGGGAGGGGTGGGTGATTGGGGGGTCGGGGGAGGGAGGGGGAGCCTTGGAATGCCCGACCTCAGCACCCAGTCATGCACGCAGTGCACAACAGCTGACGCAGAGAACTGTCTGCCGCCGCCGGCCGCTGCTGGGCCTCTTGTGCTCTCCCCTGCTGTCTGGGCTGCTGCTGTTTGGGATCGGTTTCCTTCATGGCTTAGCCGCGCTGGGGAGGTACTGCAGCTGCAGCCCCGCCAGGCCTTACGTATCTTGGCTATTCCAACTGGCTCTGTCAGGAGACTGCCCATCCAACTTCTGGCCTCCTGCTCCTTTTTGTGTCGGCGTTAGCAGTTGAGAAAGGAGTCCTTTTGTATTTTGTCACGGGAGGACACTGAGATGTGATTCCTGCATCTCATGCCCTCCTGCCCTGGTCAGCACCACCAACGTGGCAGGATAGCACCCTCGCGCACCAGAGGCTGGATTGGACAGAGCTGCCAGGGAGTCCTTCAGCCACTGCCACCCAGGGCATGGGGGAGAGGAGAGGAGGGGAGGGGAGGGGAGGGGAGGAGA
>NW_012267227.1:20643919-20650113 GCF_000151885.1 Dipodomys ordii
AGAAGAGAGGGGAGGGGAGGAGAGGAGAGGAGAGGGGAGGGGAGGGGAGGGCAGAGCATTGCTTGGGAATTTGGGGTTGGAAACCCCCCCTTTTTTGCCAGTCCTGGGGTTTGAACTCAGGGCCTGGGTGCTGTCCCTGAGCTTCTTTTGCTCAAGGCTAGCACTCTGCCACTTGAGCCACAGTACTACTTCTGGCTTTTTCTGTGTGTGTGGTGCTGAGGAATCGAACCCAGGGCTTCATGCATGCAAGGTGAGCACTCTACCACTGAGCCACCTTCCCAGCCCTATGTAGAACAGTTTTTAAGTTCTACAAAACTGAGTGTCCACATCCAAGATGGACGCAGTGTGTGTGTGTGTGGATGGGGGGTTGTCTCTGGTTTTTGTGGCTGGTCCTGGCTTAGCCAGCTTAATACCCCGTTGTCTAATCCCGTCAGGTGTCTGCCTGACCCCGTTCCTGCTTCGCCCCCCGCGGTTAGACCACCTATCTGTTTATCATCATGGCTTTCTCATCCGGGGTTTTGTGAAGCTACCCAGAGCCAGCCGGAGATCTGATGGCCGGAGGTGGGGGGGTGGCCAGGCCCGGGGCCAGCTGCAGACTGAAACCACGGAGCGTTTCAGCCTCGAAGCCCGTGAGACAATGCCCGTGGACACCCTGGCCTCCCGGGCGCCCCGGCCTCTGGAGGGTTTCTTACGTGGGACCCTCGGGATCCCAGAGGCTCTGGCACGTCTGAGCTAAGGGGCGCCCGGGGTGCCCGCACGCGGCGGCAGGTGCACCAGAGGATGCCAGGGGCCAGGGTGGCGGCTGGCGCCCGGCATCTGCTCCTGCCGCCTGCCCAGAATAGAAGGTCTCATTGTGATACATTAATCCTTTGGCTGGGATTCTTCCCGGGCCACCAGCTCAGCCTGCGCCCGGGCAGGGGAGGGATGGGGGCGAGGTACACTTAACTCATTCCGCACATTCCCCCTTCCCGGCACAAAGCCCGTGCAGCTGCTCGGCCTTGCACGGAATGCGGGCTGGGCCTGACAGGTGGCCGGGGCGCCCCCCCAGCACGAGGCCCGTGTGCTTCCTTGTCAGTGGCCCGTACTGCTGGGGGGCAGGGAAGCAGCCGGGCAGGCCTTTCTCTTCCTCCCATCTCCTCAGTGATGGAATCTCCACTTCTCACTCCACCTCTGCGCAGGGCAGCGCAGTCCTCGGTCCAACAGGGAGGATCTTACTCACCTCCCAGGACTCATGTGGGGCTCATGTCCACCACGCGCTGAAGAGTTCACAGAGGGACAAAGACCTTGTGACTCCATCACGCGAGGTTGGGGGGGTCGGCTCTGCCGGCGGCACAGGATGAATGTGGCTGTCCCTTCCTGCCTGGGGGGAGGAGGGGCCGGTGGCACTGTCCTGAGGGCGGGTGTGGCCCTCCCCGGGGGATGGGCAGTGGTGGTTTCACACTGTGTCTGGCCACTCCAGGCCGCTGTTGTACACCTCAAAATGGCTAAGGTGGTAAAGACTTTTGGCGGTCTGTATGTTCTACCACAATCACACACATCACATGTCGGGTGTGTCACAGGTGCACCGCAAATGTTGCCTCTTCTCCACGCCGGGATAGCCGTGAAGACCATCCCGACACCGCGTGGGGTGGGGGTGGGGGACCACTGGTTATGGACGGGTTATTGTGAGGCTGGGATTGAACCAGCCCAGCCCGAGGCTGGCAGAGCCCCGCATCAGGACCGCTCAGCGTTTGGAGACAGGGTCAGGCTAGCAGGTACTCCGCAGGGAGGCCCAAGGCTCAGAGCCTAGAGTGTCCCTGCAGTATTGATCGGTCCTGGCTCCTGAGTCTGGCTTGGGAGGAGAGTGGGGCGGTGACAGCCTGGCATTCTCTATGATGTCCATCTCCCCAGAGACCTGCTTTCCTCTTCTTACTGTCCACATCACCCCACCCCGAGCGCTCCAGGAGCTGAGAGACTGTAGTTCTCAGTGAATGTTCTGTTGTGAGTCTTAAGAAACACAACACAAGTGCCTAGGTCAGAGCCACCTTGAGGGCTTCTCCGGAAAGATCCAGAAATGAGTGTGTGCCTCTCCCAAGCAAGGGGGGGAAAAGCAGAGGCGGCAGCCGGGGGCCGAGTACACCGTGACTCTCCAAGTCTCGCGCGGTAAACATGAGGCTATTTTTGTGTGGAGTATTTTCACAGGCTCATCGGCTTCATCAGAAAGCAACGGTTCACCTTCTGAGAGACTAAAGTTAATTTTCCAGGACCTTAAACAACCTTTGGCCCTGGCTTGGGAGGCCCAGGGACCGAGGTGCTGAGTGACACCACGCAGCAGAAATGGAAACGCACGAGCGATGCTTGAAAGGGAGGCTGGGAGGGACGCTAGAGAAAAGAGGGGCCGGGGCCTGAAGGTCACCAGAGCACCAGCACCGCTGCACGGCCGGGGCCACTGCACACCCTGGGCCCTGCACCCCGTCCTGCTGACTTGAGCCCTTTCTGCCCCCCCCCCCGCCCCGGCTGACATCCAGCCGCGTGGCACCGTGGGGTTTGAGTCCCGGCTAGCTGGAGATCACAGCGGGGCCCGGCGCCCTTTGTGTGTGCTCAGCATCCTGCGTTGCCAGCCCACACGCAGCAGGAGACGGTCCGTTCCTTGTCAGCCCAGGGCTCCCCCTCGAAGACTCCCCACAGGGCTGTGGCACAGAGGAGGCAGGAAGCAAGCAAGCACTGAGAAAATGACTCTGATCCGTCCAGCTGTGTCTTTGATCCCCTCTGAGAGAATTAGAGGTAATAATGCAGCCTTCACGGCGGTCCGGGACCCAGCTCACACCCAGGGACGTGCCTGTACACACACATACACACACACACACACAGACCCCACCTGGCCCCTAGACCAGCCTGCAAGCAAGGCCTGGGGTCCTCTGGACAGACACGTAAGCAAGAGCCAGCTGTTGCTTCCAGCCACGGTGCAGGGGTCCACAGCATGTGCTCACCCACACACAGACAGAAACCCCACACAAAAAGGAACCCACAGAAAGGTGCCTGACATTGAGGCTAAGGTGAGGAAAGCAGGCAGCTCCTCGCCCAGAGAATTAAGAAGCGGTTGTTTCTAAATCCAACTCGAATACGGGTGACCTTCAACACATTATCTAACCTCTATGGGTCTCTCCGTTTCTCTGAGCATAAATCAGGAGCTATAATTATGACCAGAGACTTGGCTACACAAAGGATAGTTGGGGGAAGAGGATGGGGAAGGGGAGGTGAGCACAGGGGGGGGGCAGCCTCGCACGCTGGACAGGTGAGGCTAGTGCAGTTCACGCTGCGGACCCCGAAGCCCGGGGGTCTCAGCCCCGCATCTGTGTTTCAGGCTCAGCCGTGTAGGTTTTCCTCTCCTCCTACTCCCCCAACTATAACCCCCGTGCAAAAGTTAACATTAACATCTCACCCATTAATCCATGCCCATGTACGTTAGCTACGGGCCGCACACTTTAGGACTCGGGTCTGGACACGTTGGGGTATTCTGTTCTTGAAGTAGGCGAAAGGAATGGCCTCTCCCCGGCTCCCAGACAGCTCTCACCCGTTCCCGCTTGGAACCTCTTCCTGACCACGGAGACCTTTGGATCTCTGTGGGAGTCAGATGCGGGGGGTCACTGATGCACGGATCTCTCGTTGTTTATACAACGAGACCTGACTTTTTTATTTCATCCTCTACAAGAGGGACAGATGGGGTCTGTCTGTGGCGGTGTTGACCATCCTGCCCTGAACTTCATAGCTAGATGCTTTGGAAAGAAGTGAATTAATTTCTCCTCACCAACACAGTCATGCTCACGGAGTTCGACGTTCAGCATGTGTGT
This sequence comes from Dipodomys ordii, assembly GCF_000151885.1. NCBI lineage: Eukaryota > Metazoa > Chordata > Mammalia > Rodentia > Heteromyidae > Dipodomys > Dipodomys ordii. The sequence continues at coordinate 20,647,750 of NW_012267227.1, forward strand.
GTTATTTTCCACAGTATTTCAATATACATATTCTAACAAGGGGACCAGAAGAAGAAGCTCTTGACACGCACCTCCTCCTCCTCTTGCACAGAACCTAATTATTCCTGACACCATCCTGCCTTGTCAGAAAGTTCCACGGAGGCCGGCAGCTGGGACATTTTAGCCTCTGCAGATTAGCAGAGCTGAGGAATTTGTACGTGCAGCTTTAAAATAGCTGAGGTGTCAAACAGGGGTCAGTTTTCACCTAGGACATTTATGGTGGGGAATCTGCTCCGTGACTCCTTTGCTGAGCGTATTTATTTATAGCCAGTTAGCTATTGCCAAGCTTCAGGCCTGGCCGCTTGGGAGGCCAGAGGGCAGTCACCTCCGCAGACCAACGTGTGTGTGTGTGTGTGCACATGTGTGCTGTGTGTGTGCTTGCACATCCTGCAGGCATCCTCGGAACACCCTCATGTTTGGAGAAGGTTAGAGGTGCTGTGGGAATCAAGTGCCCTGGAAGAGAAAGACGGAGGGGAGATGTTGTCAAGATGTATTGTGTTCAGCATCTGACTTGTTGAATCGAAACCCTTTTGTACAACTGTTTAAAGATGATGATGATGATGATGATGATGATGATGATAGAATGTGGGGGAAATCCATGCAAAGACAGGATGTACACACAGGCTGCTGTCTGCAAGCACTCAGAAGAGCAGGGACAGCATCCCAAAGCCTCCCTGGCTCCCTTTCTGCGACCCCCTCTCCTGGAGGACTAGGCCGACAGCGAGTGACTGGAGGCGGTGGCCCGTGGGCTGTTCAGGGTTCACAGGAGGCCCTTTGAATGAGCTGTGTGCTGACCGGCTATGCATTTGTGCCATGCCCTAGCAGCGGCCGGGCTCTGTTCCGGACGGTGAAGGGCAGTGCGGTCACCAGGGAGAGCTGGAGGGCAGGAGACACCGTGTTCTTCCCCGTCTCCGGCCCAGCGCCCTGGCAGCTGGACAGGGCGGTGATGGCCGGGGGCTGTGGGGCACGTCTGTGCACCAGCTCTGAGCCTCCTGAGCGGTGGCAGCGGTTTGGCTGAGTGGGAACCAGCGGCTGCGCACAGCTGCCTTCCCTCACGCGGCCGCAGAGCCCGGGCGGGGCAGGGTCACGGGCTGGGCGCGGTGCTCAAGCTCCCTGGCCCCGTCTCTGCACACAGACTCGGACGACCATGTGGGACCAGGCGCTTGCCTTCCTGCGGGGCTGCCCGGCTGTCACGACGGATGGGCCCTCGGGAGCCTCGCCTGGGTCCCGGCCGCAGACGTGCTCACGGGGTCGCGGGCGGCGCGTCTAGCTGGCCGCTGTCATCCACGTGGTGGGCGTGACGGACCTGCAGACGGTGGCTTTCCAGGGTGAGTTGAGGCCCGGCTGCCGTCCCGGCCGGGCGGGCTCTGGGAAAGCTGGAGGATCGAGCTGCCTGCGTGTGGTGCGGAGGTGTCGCGGGTGACCAACCCACACCACCCACGGGTCTCTCGTGTGCTTTTCTCGGTCATGTGCACCAGATGCCTGGCAGAGTAACTGGGCAACTGATGGCGTGGAAAAAAATAGCCTTTCCTTGGATGTCAGGGAGAGCCTACAGAGCAGAGCCTGGTGACGCAGCCGGCCGGCGGGCTGCGGTCATGGACTCTCTTCCTGTGCTGTCATCACCGTGTTGGCCTGTGCGTCCTCGAGCTGCATGGTGCTCAGGCCTCCTCCCTCAGCGCCACACTGGCGGTGAGAGTTCAGAAACCTCTGGGACTCACTGAAGCGTTTGCCTGGAAAGTCTGAGAGGTTCTAGAAGTTGATAGGAAGTCATTCTTGATTTCAAAGCGGGGAGAGGGGTGGTAGCGGTGAACAATCCATTCTTTGAATGTATCCTTGTACAAATAGGCCCAGCACAGCCCTGCGGCCACACTGGCACTTCCCTTAGCGACGCCCCGCGCGCTGCTGCTGCTTCTAAGTCCATGTCCAGGGGCCACCCCTGCGCTCCTGTGCGGCCCCGCTTCCCACGGTGCAGAGCAGAGCACGCGGGTCCTCGGACCACGCGCAGGAGCCCGTGGCGTGGAGACCTGCGGCGTCTGTGATCCTCGGGTGCACACGGCCCCGACGGTGTCCAGGACGGAGTTTCCCACGCACTGCCTCAGGTCTGCGCGCGACGGCAGAGATGCCACGGTGTGCGTCTCATTTCTGTTTGACAGAAGCTGTCTGTGTTAAAGGAGTCTCTCTCTGCCGCCACCGGCAAGTCCGCCAGCCGCGATAGCTGATCGCAGAAGGAGGGAGTGAGGTGAACGGAAAAGACCCCTGGTGGAGGGACTTCGTGAGCGAGCCTCATGAAGGAGAGAGGGAGGAGGAGGGGGAGGGGGAGGGGGA
>NW_012267227.1:20652334-20655298 GCF_000151885.1 Dipodomys ordii
CAGGTCTGGAAGGAATGCAACAGGGAGAGCCATTTCCAACTAAAAGAGGTGTGTTCTAAGACTCCAGACCCAAGACCTTGTGTGCACCCTGGCTGGGGTGGAAAAGACTCTAAATGGAAGCTTTAGAGCTCACCACGCTGAACTGTCAGGAAGGTTCCATGTCAAATTGCTGATGTCAATTTCCTCCAATTCGAGGAAGGACAGAGAGAGAGGGCGAGGGGAGGGAGGGAGATCCCCCATGGGTTCAAGATTTATGTGCCTTCCCTTCCCAGTGTACCTATAAATTAGGGTGCTTGGGTCAGGTGATATCACAGGGTCTATGAAGCTCAAAAACAAAACACGGTTAAGGTCTTCAAGAAAACAGATGTGCAGCATCTCAATGAGAAGTGTATTTGCCCTCAAGAAACGCTTGAATCCCGAGATGCCTTGGTTTGTACAAGAGCAGAAAACAATTCGGTCCTTTCTTCTCTGGAAGAAGACTTAGCTGCAGTTAACAACGGAGTGCCAATGACCCAGAGAACCTGCTAAGAAAACAATCAAGTAGTTGATCAAACGTGTACATGTGGATTCTGCATTGCAAAAATTTTGAAAATACTCTGAATATGGGTTAAAGGAAGTATCTCCATACCATGAAATACTCTGAAAGTATTAAAATTGTGGAAGCTTTAATGTTATAAGACATTGGAGTATCTTGATTAAAAACAGGACACAAAGATGTTAGAATTTTTTTGGTAGTGTGTGTGAAATTTTAAATCAGCCTCTGAGAATATCCACGCTGAATGGTACATTGTGATCTTTAGTCATTTATGCCTTTTTGGAATTGTCTCATTTATTTGGGATAATGAACATATATTATTTCCTTATTTAAAAAATCAACAATAGGGGCTGGGAAGGTGGCTCAGTGGTAGAGCGCTTGCCTTACATGCGTTAGGCCATGGGTTCGATTCCTCAGCACCACATAAGCAGAAAAAAGCCGGAAATGGTACCGTGGCTCAAGTGGTAGAGCACTAGCCTTGAGCTGAAGAGCTGAGGGACAGGGCTCAGGCCCAGAGTTCAGGCCGCATTACCAAAAACAAACAAACAAAAACAACAACAACAATAATCTCAAAATCTATATTCCTATTCTTATGTTACCAAGATATGAAAAGAAAACAGGAAATAATAGATACAAAAACTGTTAAGTTTTACTCTAAGGTGGATACTAGCATTTCTTCTAACTGATAAATAATGTACTTGTGAAGTTTGTGTGTGTGTGTGTGCATGTGCGTGCACATGTGCATGCTTTGCTCATGGCGCTAGAACTCAGGGCCTGGGCGCTGTCCTGAGCTTCTTTTGCTCAAGGCAGGTGCTCTACCACTTGAGCCACAGCTCCACTCCTGATTGTTTTGGTGGTTCATTGGAGAGAAGAGCCTCATGGACTTTCCTGCCTGGGCTGGCTTTGAACTGCAGTCTTCCTATCTCAGCCTCCTGAGTAGCTAGGATGACCATTGTCAGCCACCAGCACCTGGCTGGATTTCCTTTTTTTTTTTTCTTTGTTGTTCAAACATCAGATAAGCTCTTTGCACCCCAGGTGATCATCAAGGAAAACCAAATTCTGTGCATCTTTGTAAGTTGGACCACCATCTGCTGGCTTGCTGGACTGAGTGGGTACTGACGCTAAGTAGCAGGGAAGACTGTGACCCTGGACACCGTGGTAAATACCTCTCATCAAGACCCGTTTGAAGTCATGAGAAGCAATGACAACCATCTTGCCTTTACGTAAGAACTACTTGTCTGCCCTTTAGTTCTCTGAACAACACAATTTAAGCTGCAGACTAATGAAAGCAGCCACGGTCCTGGGTTCTGTGGAAAGTGAGTGGGGCCACAGAAAGTTTCACGTGGAGTTGCTAGGCCGGGAGGGGTCGGAGGGCTCGTGAGAGTCCTCAGCCCCTTCCACGGTTGGAGGCCGGGCCTTCTCGCCCCTGTCCAAGGCGCCAGAGTCTGCACAGCAGTTGCATACAGGTCCTTTCTGCCTATAACCACCTGCTACTTCCTTTGGAAATCCCCTCACCCATCCCCCGCCCCCTCTTAGTCCACTGCCTCTGCTTTATCTGGGGAGAACGAGAAGGCGTCACTCAACCTCCTGATCGATCAGGGGTTGCATGGCCCTGACCACAAGCCATGGGCGAGGGTCTACGCATTAGCAACTCACCTGGGAGTGACAGCCGCTACCAAGTGTGGAGCAGGGAATGAGCAGAAGCCCTTTCCAGGGGGGCTGCTCGTGAGCAACGGCACTCGTGCAGTGTGAACGTGAGCTTCTCGCAGGTGGTTCAATAATATAAAACTAACCTGTCGCTTTTGCTGGAAATTCGTCCCCATGAAGCACGCCGTGCTGACCATATTGGTTGTTTTAAAGAGTAAATGGGTTCTTGGTGTCTTGATGACAGATCTCTGGTGGAAGTCCTCCTCCTTCTGTTAGAACTATTTTGCTCGACCTTCTCATGTAGGTCGTGTATAAAAGTCCTCTGATAGTTACAGAGCATCACGGTTCTCGTGAGGCCCGGTCCATGCTGCGGAGGCCATGGCGAGCTCCTGGGAACAGATCCAGAGGCCGGCGCGGGCCGGGGCCGACCTGCAGGACGAGTTGGCTGAGGGCTGTTTTCCTGAGGGCACGGCTGGTTTGTGTGATGGCGGGAACCCACGTGGCACTGGCGAAGCTTTGGCCCCGTGTCCTTTGGTAGCCATGCCGCCCGACACGCTGGTGAAGAAGGGTCGGACGGGGTTTCCCCTGCCGTGAAGTCGGAAAGGCGACGCAAAGCCAAGGCCACCAAGCGGCAGCGCGAGTGCTCGGTGAGGTGCGCGGTGAGGTGCGCGGTGAGGTGCGTGGTGAGGTGCGCGGTGAGGTGTGCTGGGGGTTGGGGGGGGACAGCCGGAGTCCCGTGATCACTCCGAACACCAGCGTGATGGGGGGGGGCGAGGCTGGTT
>NW_012267227.1:20657343-20662012 GCF_000151885.1 Dipodomys ordii
GGGCAGGGCAGGGCAGGGCAGGGCAGGGGCAGGGGCAGGGCAGGGCTGGGTTGGGCTGGGCAGGGGTGACGGTAGAAGCTGGGCCCTGGAACACAGGAACGAGGGTCCTGAGAAACTGGCACTGGCAAATGCAGTAGTGCATTTCCTCTGCGTTGTTCTTAAGGACGTGGGGGTCTTCCTCTTTTATGCGTTTCTCTTCAGCTTACAGCAGCCCCCCAGGCAGACGGATGGAGACGAGGCTGCAGGCAGCCTGCGGCTGCTCAGCCTTGCGGGCGGAGGGGCGGCTCTTTCATTCAATGTTCGGATCCTCCTTCCTGCTCCCTTGGTGTGCTGTGGGCCTTCAACGTTCTTTCTGACTTCCCATTTCTGAAATGGAGACGTCACCAAATGCGTGAGTTAGAGCTTCCCTTCCCCTGGAGAAACTCAGTGCTAGGCCGTGTGTCCTGACCTGTGCCAGCCCAGGCCTGAGCCTCACTCCGCCCAGGGAGGCCCGGGAAAGCAGCCCGGCTGCAGAGTCCCTGCTGGGGAGAGGGAGGCCGCAGCGGCCGTGAGCCAGTCTGCGTGGTGTTGGTGCCCTTGCAGCCTGGTGCCTGCCACGGGCGAGCAGAAGGTCTGTGCCGTGTGCTAGCAAACCCTCCTCCACAAAGCCCAACGCTGCTCCACTTGTGCGGATTTTAGGGGTTAAGTGCGGCTCCCAGTTCAGGCACGTCATGCTCAGCACGTGCATTTGTTGGTCCCCAGTGCTTTATATTACTTATTGGTGCTGACATCAATCTGGATGAGGCACCCAAAGGCTAGCGTAGGAAGGGTTGTGACCAAGGTATAAAGAGGCCTGAGTGTGAACAGGGAGCTTCAGTTTGCCTTAGGTAACTCAGCCATCATGTGTGAAGCTGGGGCTCCAACCCAGGCTCCCACACACGTGACCACCGCTGTCCCGGACTGTCCTTCCTTGCGGTCCTCTCCCGGCGCCCGGCAGCCCGCACCTGTAAGGAACGCAGCCCTGCCTGCCGCCCTCACCCTTTACAAGCCTAGCCATTAGAAAGAAGCCCAAACACTTCACCACAACGGGACACACTCTTCCCCTTGGAGACGCTTAGGTAGCTGGGACAGCGTCTACTACTCGTTAACCCGAAGAAGCGTTGCCGTCAGCGCGGGAGCGTCAAAATAAAAAGAAATACGGATACCCATCCAAGCTGATTCTCGAGACTGCCCTGCGTAGGGTGGAGTTCTGAGTAAACGCGGCTGTTTCTGTGCAAGATATTGAGGTGAAGCTCCTTCTTCTTATTTTACTTTTTTGCTCTGAGACCAGGACTCGAACTCAGCGCCTGATGCACTTGCTCATTGGCTAGTGCTTGTCCAGCTGAGCCACGTTGCCAAACCCCGGTGAACATCACTGTTGGGTCTGCGTCGCCCGCGTTTCCCCGCCTCTCTTCCCAAGCTCCGTCTCCCTGTGTCTTGCTCGGTGCGGGGGGGCTGAGGACGGACCTGAGGAGAGGAGAGCAGTCGTTCATGTTTGAAGTGGGGGTCCGGGGGTCTCAGATGTGACCCTAGAGGGACTACAGCTCTCCCTCTTGACTTTTTATGTTCTTCTTTTGTGTGTGTGTGTGTGTGTGTGTGTCCTGGGGCTTAAACTCAGTGTCTGGGTGCTGTCCCTGAGTTTAGTGTGATCCTCTCTATAATTTTTCTTTTTGGGGTCCAGTCGTGCGGCCTGAACTCTGGGCCTGGGCGCTGTCCCTCAGCTCTTCAGCTCAAGGCTAGCGCTCTACCACTTGAGCCACAGCGCCACTTCCGGCTTTTTTCTTTTTGCTTATGTGGCGCTGAGGAATCGAACCCAGGGCCTCAGGCATGCAAGGTGAGCGCTCTACCACTGAGCCACCTTCCCAGCCCCTCCTGTCTATAATTTTATTTCTCTTTGTTACTTGTCATAGAGACACTTGTCTTCTAGGTCTCAACATGGTGAAATAAATCTTGACACCTCATCTATGATTATTTGCTGTGTTACAATGGTGATAAACACTATTCATGTAGCCACCAACGGTTGTTTATTGATTTTTCCCATTGCAGAGGATCAATAAACAGCCACTAGCCAAATACTAGTTTGCTGCTCGCTTGGATGCTGACCTTTGTCTTCGCTGATGCCCCAAGCAACCACCCTGAAAATCATCTTCTCCCTACAGACCGCGGTCCAAAACGCTGAATAACCAACTTTTCAGCCACGGTCTGTCTGACCCCAGCCTTCCCGTGTTCCCCACTAAAGCAGGCTCTTGCCCCCACCAGTGATTGATAAGGAGTCCTGGGGAGGGGCAGTGGGCAGTCACAGGAGTGGCGCTGGCCAGTGGCCCGCGCCCGGGCGTCTGAGCTTAGCCCGCTCGCTGGCCCGCGGACCACTTCTCAATATGTCCCCGGGTCACTGAGCGCTGGCGCGAGTTCTGGGCAGGGCAGGGAGACGCAGTTCTGCCACTGTGAGACTATCAGTGCCCAAGCCCGCTCCACAGGGCTCAGGAAATACAACCTCTGACCCTGGGCCGGGTCTGCCTCCAGCGCTGAACTACATCTTGTCGCGCAGTGCAAATGCACGACCATATTAGACCCAAGCAGATGAAGGGGAAGCTGGCGTGGTGTCCCGGGTCCAGGATCAGGGGACGTGGAGTTCAAGGCCGGACTTCATTTTCGGGTATGCTGACTCGGGGTCCCCCCGCCTTCCCTGTCTCTGTGTCCCTTCGGTGACTGCCCACTCCCCACGCAGAAGGCTCTGGGGGCAGCCACGTGATGGCTTCAGCACCCACCACCACCACCCGCCCTTAGGAAAGTCGCCGGTCTTCCGTCCTGCTGAACATGACAGAGGCCTTCCTGTTCTCCCGTGCCCGTGGAGGCCTCACTGATCTCTGATGATAACAGCCTTTCCCTCCGGTGCCTTTCAGCCTTCCCTCCGCTGCATTCTCTGCCCACCTGTAAGTATTTAGTTTTAAACGGTTTACTCTTTAATTAAATTAATTGATTTATTTAGCCGGTTGTGGGGCTTGAACTCTGGGCCTGGGCGCTGTCCCTCAGCTCTTCAGCTCAAGGCCAGCGCTCTGCCATGTGACTCGGGGAGCCAGAGTGTCCCCCGGTGGACAGGCTGAGGGCAGACCACGCGCCCGGGGACCGGGAAACACTGAGCCCCTTTCCCGTGGCGCAGGCCTCGCCCCGACCCCGTGACGGGGTTCGAAGGCCAAGTTCCGTTCCTGTCTCGCTAGAGTTCCAGCCAGAGAAGAGCTTTGGCCTCCTGGGGTGGCAGGACACCTCCGGCGGTTTCCTCTCGGGCACCATGCGGCAAAGCCGGTGACCGGCCCCCTTGGCCGGGAAATGAGGCCACTGTTTCAATGGGGAAAGATCAGAGCAGCAAGATCCTGCGGCCCGAGAGCGTGGCACGCACTGGGGAATGGAATCAGAGGAGGTAACGCCCTCCCCCTCAGCCTGCCCTCCCTCCCGTCCACGCTGCCCCCCACTCCCCCCCCAGGTCCCCCCCCGCCCCTCTTGAGAGCACCCCGGCTGCATGCTCCCAGTCGGAGGCGGGACTTGGCTTCTTTAATATAGCACAGGATTTGTTGGCGTTCATCATGGCAATAGGTCTCCACTGGAGGAGCCTGCTCTGGGGGGGGTCCCCCAAATCCAGGCCGGGCTGGTGTTGGGCTCTCAAGGCTCATTTCCCCCGTGCAGCCCCTCCTCTCCCACACCCCACGGGCAGGAGCAGCTGCTGGCGCGCTCATCTCCAGCCACCCTGAAGCTTGTGGACAGCAGGCGGCCGGCCTGACCTCCTTGGCCCCGTTCTGCGGGGTCCAGCTGCCGCGGCTCCCGCAGGCAACCCCGCCGCCGCCGCCCACATCTGGCCGGGGCTTCAGCCAGAGAAGGCGGACGGCCTGCGTCCCCAGCTGCCTGGCTCGGCGGCTGTCATGGCGGAGAGGGTCAGCGCCGGGGGAAGACGCTGCTGTCCCCCGGAGCTCTGAGTCCCGTCGGCGGGAGGATGAGCGGGGACCCGGTGCCTGGGCCCAGTCTGTGCAGGGCGCGTCTGTCTGCATCTCTGCGGGGCTCTCCGGAACCTGAGGCCGGCCAGGGGAGGGAAGAGGGGCTGCTGCCTTTGTGGGGGGAGAGTTTCCAAACGCAAGATGGGCGGCAACGTGTAAATATGCACAGATTGCTGCTGGAGCCCCTGGGAGGGGTCCCAGGTGGCGGGAGGGCTCCTGTGAGCTAGGCCAGGAGACGAGGACAGAGGCGCAGGAGGCTGGGTCCGGGAAGAGGCAGCTGGCCCGTCAGCTTTGCACAGATCCTGGGGTCCATCCACAGACAAGCTGGAAACACATGGACTCGGGAAGACAAATGCCATCTTTCCTCTTGGGTGGGGAACCTGAACTTCCTTTAAGAGACATAGAAGTAGGATTGGGACGCTATTGGGCAGGGGAAGGGGCTGGTGGGAGGGTGGCCAAGGCAGGGGTGGGGTGGGGGGCGCGTATAGGACCACACTGTGTCGGTCTGGTCGGAAAGAGTCAGGACAAACCCCACTGACTTGTGTAATCAGCACATATTAGTATTTTTGGGGGGGGGTCCGGTCGTGGGGCCTGAACTCTGGGCCTGGGCGCTGTCCCTCAGCTCTTCAGCTCAAGGCTAGCACTCTACCACTGGAGCCACAGCG
>NW_012267227.1:20662062-20668134 GCF_000151885.1 Dipodomys ordii
GTGGGGCCTGAACTCTGGGCCTGGGCGCTGTCCCTCAGCTCTTCAGCTCAAGGCTAGCACTCTACCACTGGAGCCACAGCGCACTTCCGGCTTTTTTCTTTCTGCTTATGTGGTGCTGAGGAATCGAACCCAGGGCCTCATGCATGCAAGGCAAGCGCTCTACCACTGAGCCACCTTCCCAGCGCGAAGTGCTTAAACAAAAGTGAAGCCTGACGTCTCTCCGCTGAGCCTTTAAGAGGCTAACGCCCCGGGAGCTGTCACTCCACCCTCGGTCCCCCTCCATGATGTGCCCCAGCTCCAGCCCGGAGCCACCGCGGCCACATACCTGGGCGTGTGTGCACCCGTGGAAGGGGTGTGGGTCAGAGCGACAGAATGTCCAGCGTGGCAATCCCGTCACCAACGCCGCCGGTGGTCATCGCAGAGCTGACGACCCCAGAGAGAAGCACGGCCGTCGCTGCGGGTGGACGCGTGGCCCGCGGTGAGCGGGCGCGGGCTCCGACGCGTGGCCCGCGGGAGGATCGCAGCCTCCTCCTCGTCCCTGGCTCCGTGCTGTCTGTCCGCTGGGGTCTGGCGTCCACCACCGCACGGGTGTCTGTCGCTCATGCGTAGCACGAGGTGTGCTAGTCAGGTGGAAGCGTGTCCTGAAGGCAGCGGTTCTGACGCCTGAAGTGACAAACCGTCAGAAACTGCGCTGGTGCCAGGCACAAAGCAAGGAGCTCCGGTGCTGGTGGCAGGCACAAAGCAAGGAGCTCCGGCGCTGGTGCCAGGCACAAAGGCATGGTGGGAAGTAGGTGGGAGGCCGGGCGTCCGGCTACGCTGTGCCCTCAGCCGCAGAGACAGCGCTGCGCCTGGTTTGCCTGCGTGGAGACCTGGTCTGATCGATAAAGCGCGAGTCTGCCCTGGCTTTCCTGTCCTCCTGGCTTTCCTGCACGCACGCTGGTGCGCAAGCGTGCTCTGTCTAAGGTGGGAAACATTTGGAAATGAGATGAGCCTCTGTCAATGCCAGAGGGAAGGGCCGAGACCTAGCAGGTGACTTCAGACTTGCAGTCCTTTGTGGAGCGAAGGGTTGGATGAGAAGAGTCAGGGAGGAGATGCCGGGCAGAGAGGACAGAGAAAGAAGACAGAGAGAGGCAGAAGGAGAGAGACGGGGAGGCAAAGGGAACAAGGGAGGGAGGAGAGGAGAGGAGAGGGAGAGAGGCCCCATTTCGGGCCGGGTCAGACGCAGGAGGAGGGTATGAGTGCTCCGGAGGTGGCGGGCTACCTTCATCTACCTTCATCGCAGTTAATGCGGCTGCGGGCGTGTTAAGCGAATCTGCGATCGTTTAGCAAAGAACCTTGTCCTAAGCCTGTGGTGTGCACTCAGGTATTGGGGTCTGTCCGTCCATCCATCCATGTGGGGCTGGGGTTAGTCCAGGGCCCCATGTGTGCCGGGCCAAATGTCCCTCCCGGCCCCCCGGCCGCACGCAGCTATGGGCACCAGTGGATCCAAGTCATCACGGCTCAATTGGCACGAAAAGGATCTTGTCTTGTCCTCTGTCCTTTAACCACCATCCTGTGTGCTTGGGTGACCCTGAGTGGGATCTGTCGGCTCAGGAGCACTCCCACAGCTCCTAAAGAAGGCGAGAGCTCGTGGTGCATCCACATGAGCTCGTGGTGTGTCCACGGCCCGGGAAGAAGCGGAGGGAGGAGGTCAGGCTGTGAGAGGCCTGAAGGGGAGATGATGCTTCCCACCCGCTCCGTGTGTCCTGCTCCATTCCTGGGCTCAGCCCCTCGGCTCTTGGTCCTCTCCCCCATCCGACGCTCGGGAAGGCAGGTGTACTGACTTATTTGTCGATGCCCGGTTCCTCGATACGGGTGGCTTGAACAGATGGAGAGGCAGAGGGAACACCGCTGTCTTTGGTGTAGGGATTTGGTAGCCATGCTGGCTCCTGGCTCTCCGGCAGGATCGGCGTCTCCGGGAAGTCCTCTTGGCCTCGTCCGGCCCTCCGGCCCAGCCTCGTGGCTTCCCGAGGGCTTGCAGGGAATGGAGCTCGCCCGCAGCCTCACACAGGCCTCCGGTTTTCATTGTGAGGACCGTTTCCAGAGGCCTGGGTGTGCCAGGCCGGGGCACACCACCCACAGAGCAGAGCCCGGCACAAGCTGCACAGGGAGCAGCACCAGGCCCGGCGGGCACGGCGCAGACACGCCCGAACGGGCGGGTTTGGGACACCCTGGCCTCGCCTTACCTGAGCACCTGCTTCCATCCAGGGGCGCAGACCTCCTGCTTTGCAGCATCCCTGTGCTGAGAAGCAGGCCGGGGCTGGGTGCTGTTTGCCTGGCACAGAGTCTCTGAGCTGCAGACGCCGTGCCCTGGGTGCTGGGTGCTAAGTAGCAGAGGAAGAGCCCTCACGGAGTCTCCTTCGGCTCCTGTTGGTCCCGGTACTGCCGTCGCTGGCCGGGACTCGGCGTGCTGTCCCCAGACCCACATCGCACGGGGAAGGAGGGCGTCCAAAGGCTTCCCTTGGCTGAGAACGGATGGCTGGCTTTTTCTGGCGTGCATTTGGTCTGTCTATAAAGCAACAGATGTTTTGTTTTTGCCTCTTTTCTCTCCATCCACAGCTCCTAATGTGGGTGACACTAACCGACTGTGACAGGTTTCGGGTTTTTATTTATAGCAGTGGAACACTGTCTCCGGGAAGCTGCAGCGTTCTGGGCTTCTGACCTCGGTCTTCGCACTGTCCCAACCGGAAATCCTGGAGGGCAGAGAGCAAGAGGCTGGAAGGATCTAGAGGTTAGGAGTGCTGTTCTGAGCTGGGCAGAGAACTTGCCAAAATGGATGGAACTCCATCCCTTGCCCCAAGGCAAGAGACCCAGGGCCTGGCTGGAGCTGTAGGTTTGCAACCATAGAAATCCTTCCCTGTGGCATCGAAGTAGGAGTCTGCTGTCTGATACTACCAAAGCAACACTGGACAGTGAACTGAGGGGTCGAATGGCTACCTTCCGTGTTCACTTTAGCCAACACATATATATTATATGCATATGTGCAAATATACTTGTGTGTGCATATGTACACATATACTGTGCATGCCTACCCTAGGTATCTACCCAAAAGAAATAAAAGCAGGTCTTATACGAACACGTGAGTAGCACCATCAAAGCAGCTGTGTGTGTAACAGCCCACCGTGGAAACAATTCAAATATGAATTCAGTGCATGAACAAGTGATATATGCCCACAGTGGAATGCTACTCAGTGATTTAAAAGAAGAAAACCATTGACACCATCAATGAAGCTCATGCAAAAGCAAGTGTGTGTGTGTGTGTGTGTGTGTGTGCTGGTCCTGGGCTTGAATTCGGGGTCTGGGTGCTGTCCCTGAGCTTAGTGCTCTTGCACTTGAGCTACAGCTTCCTTTCTGGCTTTTTATTGGTTAATTGGAGATAGGAGTCCCCAGGACTTTCCTGCCCGGGCTGACTTTGAACCACAATCCTCAGATGTCAGTCTCCTGGGTAGCTAGGATTCCAGGTGGGATCCATCAGTGTCTGACAGAACAATACTATATGAAGGATTGACCCTGCTTTCCTATCAGTCAGGCCTCCCGACACACACGCACACTCCCCGGCTCAGGCCGGCCAATCCTCCAGAGCCTGCCCGTAAGCATTCCATTGTGGGCCCCACTGACAAGCCCCCACCTCCCTAGACCTTCTCCAAGCCCGCGGGAAGCCTGTGTCCCTCGCCGCTCTCTCTCAATAAACGAGTCTGCCTGTTTCCTTCCTCTCTCCTCCATGTTCCTGGCAGCATGGAGCTGCAGGAGATGCAAAGGCAGTATTTGACTTTGTTACAGAGACTGGAATGGTGTCGTGCCTCTTCTCTGGGTTTCCTTGTACCCAGCGCGCGTCAACAAACGCGAGCGCACACTTGCGGCGTCAGCCACGGCGGGTTTGGGGGAGGGCAGGTGCCCCTCCTCTGAGCGCCGGTCATTTCCTTGTGCTCGCTCTCTTTGGTCTCTTGTGTATTGCTGATTCTAGAACTTCTTCGTGAGATGTTGAATCACACTGATGATAGCTTGCTCTCACAATTAAGTGAAATGCTAGCTGGAGATACTTTGTAGACGTTCTTTATTAAGTTAAAGACGTTTTGCTCTCCTCCCTCCCTCCCCTCCTCTCTCTGTATCTGTGTTATGTATATGTATATATATATATATATATATATATATATATATATGTAAAATTGGGATTTGACTCTGGGCCTTGTTTTGGCCAGGCAGGTGCTCTACCACTTGAGGCACGCCACCAGCCACTTTTGCTGCGGTTATTTTTCAGATGGGATCTCTCTTTCCACCCCAGCCTAGCCCTCCTCCTGCCCTGCCCTCCCACATTGCAGGGGCAACAGGTGTGTACCGCTATGCCTGGCCTTCTCGTGTTCTTTTCCCTAGCTGCCTTGAAATGTGATCCTCCCGATTAGCGCCTGTGGAGTCGCTGGGATTACAGGTGTGTGCCACAGCACCTCTGTATTTTTCTGAGGTTTTTAAGTGGGTATTGAATTTGTCAATGCTTTTTACAGATCAGTCCTATGATGTTTAGGTTTTCTTTAGCTTGTGAGTATGAAGAATTACGTTGGCCCTTTTAATTTTGATAAAACATGCTGCCTGCAGCCCACCCCTTTGCTCAGTCCACAGTGACTTCTTTGAAGCCTGGCTCCACCTTGCGTCACCCTACTTGGCGCTGATGTAGAATTCTTTTCATACACTGCTCTCAGCTACCCCCATTTCTCCAATCGCAGACGCTAATCCCTCTTAAAATGACTCATCTAGAGTGGTGCAAATAGCTCATTTTTGCCAGGAAGCATGTGTGCATTTGGCAGTGCTATACAGGTCCCAGAGGGAGCCACATGGTGGGGTCCCCGGTGGCCGGACGTTCTGATCCTGAGCCTCCCGCGGGCTCTGCGTGCGTGTCTGTCCCCCGCATCCGTCCCCTGGGAGAGGGGGACGCGGAGAAGACCCCCTCCAGCCCCGCGCTCTGTGGCTGCCGCCTAATCACACTCATCTTTCCAACAGCACCGTGTCCCTGGGCTCCTCCTTCCTCCAGCTCGGGGTGCTCAGAATTACACCGCAGGTTCCACACCCCGTGTTGGGAAGCAGCAGGGGGAGCTCGAGGCAGGCCCCGGGAGCAGGGCCTCCGTGAGCCGGACGGGCTGGGGTGGCTGTGTGCAGGGACAGGGGCTGGCTGCGGGGTGCTCCCCACTGGGGGCGCCGCAGGCCTGCGCCCAGCCTGAGCCCCGGAGGGCGTGGCGGCACTCCGGGTCAGCCGGCCCGGGAAGAAGGCTCTCTGCAGCTCCCGGCCTGGGCTCCTCACGCCACACACGTGCTGAGCCCCACCGCAGACGCAGCCAGCCCGGGAATATGAGCCATGAGCGCACTGAGGTGTGAAACCAAACTTCACTGTAGGTCTGACCTCAGGGCTTGCTAGACACGCGCTCTGCCACCTAAGTCCTGCCCACAGGTCTCTTTGCTTGGTGGGGCGGTCAGTCATCAAATAGGTTCTTACTCGTTGTCAGAGCCAGCCTGGGGTGGAGCTCATCCTCACAGCGGGTTGGGATGACAGACAGAAGCACTGTGACCCGCTTATTGGTTGAGATGGGGTACAGGTGTCTTGCTTTTTGTCCAGGCCGGCCTAGAACTGTGAGACTTTGGATCTTCACCTTCTGAGAAGCTGAGATTACAGAAGGGATCTACTATATCTGGATGTGTGTGCTTTTCAAACATCACTGAAATACTACAACACGATAGATAGATAGACAGACAGACAGACAGACAGACAGACAGATAGATAGATACACAAATACACAGATACATAGATACATAGATAGATACAGACACAGATACATAGATACATAGACAGATAGAGAGTAATACACAGATAGATACATACATACATACATACACACACACAAATAGATACTAGATAGATACAGTGTGCAGAGATGTCTTCAGTGTGTAAGGATGCCTCCAGTGTGCAGGGGTGTGTCCGTGTGCAGGGGTGTGTCCATGTGCAGGGGTGTCTGTGTGCAGGGGTGTCTCCGTGTGCAGGGGTGTCTC
>NW_012267227.1:20669134-20680500 GCF_000151885.1 Dipodomys ordii
GGTGTCTGTGTGCAGGGGTGTCTCCGTGTGCAGGGGTGTCTCTGTGTGCAGGGGTGTCTGTGTGCAGGGGTGTCTCCATGTATAGGGGTGTGTCCATGTGTAGGGGTGTCTCCGTGTGCAGGGGTTTCCCTGTGTGCAGGGGTGTCTCCGTGTGTAGGGGTGTGTCCGTGTGCAGGGGTGTCTCTGTGTGCAGGGGTGTCTCAGTGTGCAGGGGTGTCTCAGTGTGCAGGGGTGTCCGTGTGCAGGGGTGTCTGTGTGCAGGGGTGTGTCCATGTGTAGGGGTGTCTCCGTGTACAGGGGTGTCTCCGTGTGCAGGGGTGTTTCCCCACCCAGTGTGCAGCCATGGTCTCTCACTCACTGGCTGCCCTGGTCTCCTTGCACTGGCCGCGCTCACGGTGTGGCGTCACTGTCTGAATGGAGAGTTCCTTGGGACTCTCGCTCACCGTGTGGTGTCACCGTCTGAATGGAGAGTTCCTGGTCTCCCTGCACTGGCCGGGCTCACGGTGTGGCATTGCCGTCTGGAGAGTTCCTTGGGACTCTCGCTCGGGGCTCTGTCACCCTCGCGAGTCACACTCTGTGCGGTTGAGCTCAGGACACACGTGCACCGCCGCATCCTCACCTGCTCTCTGTCTTTTACCCCACATTCCGAGGGAAGGAGCGTTTTCTAGCACTGTCTTTCCTGGAAGGGCAGACTCCCCCCCCTGTGGTGCCCTGCAAGGGGCCTGGATGAGCCGCTGGGAGCCCCGGGCTCCCCGGCTCCCCCACCTGCACCCCACTCACCGCCCCTGCGGGCTCTCGGAAAGCAGATGGGCGCTGCCGAGGTGGAGTTCCAGGGAATGAGAGGGACTGTCCCGGTAGTGCACTGGACAAAGCACCGAGTGTGCGTGTGCCCCGCCCCCGTGAAGCACTGAGTGTGCCCCGTCCCCTGACCCAGCGGGAAAGCCCTGGCTGAGGTCAGCGGGCCCGGCCAGGCCGCAGGCTTCCCAGTGAGGGAGGAGGCCGGCTGGAAGGAGGAACTGACTTGAGAGGATCCCTTCAAACACCAGGACAGAGCCGGCCAGGCCTCGGCGCTGACAGAGAGGGACATTCTCATCACCACTGGTGCCCTGGCCCCCACGGAAGGCCCCGGAGGCCGACACTCTCTAAAGCAGCACTCTGAAGTGCATAATGACGAAAATAGTCTCTGTGTTACTGTTTTAATCCTTAAGGTCAACGACATGTGGAATTATGACAGCGGCTGCTTTCTGTTATTAAACTCAAAGTTGGCCGTTTCACTCGTGCAGATCATTCTCATGTTTAAGTGGGAGTAATTAATTAAGTACTTAATACAGTGCTAGAGATTGTACCCAGGGTCTCAGGCAAGCTTGGTAAGCAGTCTTCTACTGAGCTACCAGTGAGCTCTACTTGTAAGCTAAAATATCAATTTATTATTATTATTATTATTGTTTTTTGGTGCCCGTCCTAGGGCGTGAACTCAAGGCCTGGGCACTGTCCCTGAGCTCTTCTGCTCAAGGTTAGTGCTCTACCATTTGTGCCACAATTCCACTTCTGGTTTTCTAGTGGTTAATTAGAGATATGAGTCTCACAGACTTACCTGCCTAGGCTGGCTTTGAACCACCATCCTCAGATCTCAGCCTCCTGAGTAGCGAGGGTTACAAGAGTGAGCTACCAGCGCCCAGCTGGTAATGTATTTTTATTTTTTTGTCCAAGACTAGCACTTGCGCTCAGCATCTGTGCCTTCACTCTTTGGCTGGTGCTCTACTACCTGAGCCACAACCCCAACCTCAAAATTGGTATTTTAAACAATTTCTACTAGCTTTATATGTTGCTTGTACTTATTGTACAATTTACTTCATTTTCCATTTATATAAGAGCCATAAACAGATTTATGCTTCATACTTAGATGCCATTAAAATGTGCTAATGTGGCGATTCTGTGAGTACGTATTGTCCCTCGTGTAATTATAACCCTCTGTACACTAATTTTACAATAAAAACATTAAAAATGATTCACATATTGGTCAAGTTGGGGAAATACAAGACTTGATTTTTTTTTTTTAACCAGGCACCTTAAAATCTCTGACTTAGGCTACCTCCATGTGTGGAGCTGGCCGAACACCTCTGCTCTTTCGGAAGACAAGAGGAGGAGCAACTCTTCTGCCTGGGCCTTATATCCTTCCCACAGGGCTTCTGAATGAGGAAGAAAAGGAAGCTTAGTAATTAAAAAAAAAAAAGTAAGCTAAAAAAAAACCTCACCTTTAACACTACAATAGAAAGATTACAATCAAAAACTTTAGCCAGGTGCCGGCGGCTCACGCCTGTCATCCTAGCTACTCAGGAGGCTGAGATCTGAGGATTGAGGTTCAAACAAAACCAGCCTGAGAAGGACAGTCCCGATTGACCACTAAAACAGCCAAAATTGAAGGTTTGGCTCAAGTGGTAGAGCACTGGCCTTGAGAGAGAGAGAAAGAAAGAATGCTGCGGGACAGTGCCAGGCCCTGCGTTCAAGGCTCAGGGCTGGCTCGCAGCACAGGTCTGCAGGCAACCTGCTGCTGCCGGCAGTTGATCTTTCATGGAAGCCGAACGCTGGCTTGTCTGCTGAGAGCAAGCTTGCGGCCTCGGCACAGGGCGGGAGCCCCGGCGGGCACACTTCTGTGCGTGCGGCTTTCCCGGCTGGCGTGAAGAAAGGGGACTCACCCCATGATCTGGTGAGGCGCGTCTGCACAGAATTAGAGGGTGGATTATGGTGGATTTGCTTTCCTTTTGGAATTAGGGCTGGCACGGGCTTAGCCCGGTGCAGCAGAGGTATTAACGGAAATGCATTTCTGTCTTAGCAGCTGCATCCCTTTTAGCTTTGTTGACTTTGGAGCGACTTCCAGAGCAATCTCATCAGAGTGAGTCGGCAGATTAAGGCTAACTCGATGTCAGAGCGGGGAGACTCCCGCACGGGCCTCCCTCGGCCAGAGCAAAGCCAGGTGGCAGGAGTGAGGGGCTGGCGTGCCGGCCGGGGGGGGGGGTGCATGGGGGGTTAGCATGCAGTTGGACTTCCCTCAGCCAGCGGCCGGAGGACTCAAAGCAACAGACAGCACTCAAGACAAGGGACACAGCCTGCAGCCGTGACCCACGCCGAGGGCTCCCAGGCTCACCAGCAAGCGTGTGGAGAAGCCTCCTCCTTTTATCAATCTAGAACATTCAGGAGGCACCACCGGCCCCCTGGGAGCTTCGGCCCGCCCTCCAGCGAAGCGGGGCTGTAAGAAGGTGAGATCACTTGTCAGGACGCTTTGTAAGCTGCAAAGAGTCACTTTTGCCATGTCCTTTCTCTGTGCCTAGTGAACCAAACAGAAACACGGCCCGTTCCCCACGCTGGAAGTCAAGAAGTGGACTCAGGAGCTAACACCAGCTCAGCTCCTCACCTCTCGCCGCCATCGATAACTCCGCTGGGCCCTGGGGTGGGAGAAATGCAATCTGCAGAGACACAGCCTTCCGCCCGCGTTTCCGGGACTCGGGATGTTTTCCCAGTGCTTTCTCTTGCCTGCCCCTGCCCTGCTTACTGGTTCTGTGCGGCACACTCGCTCTGGACTTGCGGCACAGGAACTTCCCGGGGCTCTGCCACACCAGACCGGCTTTACGATCTCCCCGGTGGGCGGTCGCCTATAGTCCATAGCATCAGCGGCCTCCCAGGTTTTTCTGTTCTAAAAGCCTCTCCACTAATTTGGAATGTGTACCCCAAACCCCTTTATGGTGGGACCCATTTGCTTAAACCACAGACTCGTTACATCTCTAAAAGATAAAGATTCCTTAGAAAAGCACTCACTGTTGGGGCGGCTGCCAAACACTGGCCACTTCCTAGACTTCTCTTTGTTATATATTTTTCCAAAGTAGGAAGACATCGGCTGTTTTTCTTGAACTCGGGGCCTCATGCTCACGAGGCGGGTGCTCTGCCTGGTGCGCCATGGCTCCAGCCCTTTTGCTTTGGTTGTTTTTCTCGACTTCGATTGCTGTGTCTCTAGGCTGAGGGGCAGCTCCAGCAGGTGTAGTAGCCACACGCGTCCCCCTGGGCTAGAATTATGGGGGGGCACGCCACCGAACCCAGGCACTGGTTCAGAGGGAGTTCTGTCAACTTCTTTTCTGTCTGGGTTGGCCTTGAACCTCCACCTTTGCTTCCCAAGTAGCTCGGAGCACAGGCTGAAGCCAGTGGCGGTTAGAAGCTAGGGGGAGGGACGGGGCACTGACACGGGGAGCGGATTTCTCAGGAGTGGTGGGACCCTGAGCAACGGCATCTCCCACCACGGCTTCGACTCAGAGCGTCTGCACACCCCTGTCACAAGCACCTCCGAGACTCCTGGCTGTAGGCCTGCGTCAACTGGATTCACGCAGCAGAGGAATGAAGCGAAGGAAGGCCGAGTGGCTCTGTGCTGGTCCCCACCGCACCTCGCTGCCCAAAAATCAGCTCTGGGACCTCAGCTTCCCCATCAGGCTGTGCTCAGAGACAGGTCTGCGCCACAGGCCCCAAAGTGACAGGGGAGGGGGAGGGGAGGGGAGGGACCGAGAAGGTCAAAGAGGTGCGAACAGAAGCTGTGTTGTAGTGTCCCGTCTCAGCTGCGTTTCACGTAGGTGTGAAGAGTGTATGGTCCACTGCAGGGCGTGACTGACTCCCCAGGAGAAATGGGAGAGACGGACTGATGGATGAGGATTTGCCTCCTGGAGAAGAGGGAAGGCTCCAGCCCCTGCTGGGCCGAGGAGGACCTTGAAAAGTCTGTAAGCCCCACGGATGGAACCCCAAACAGTAAACATAGAAACCAGTCACACAGCAATAACGAAAAGCCAAGCAGCAGATGTCCATCCAGCCTCCAGGCGCCGGGCGGGGGATCGGGGGTGGGGGGACGAGACTTCTGCACAGAGAAGGTGTCTCAGGTCAGGAATGACAACAGCTCTGCTCCAGGGGTGCTCCAGGCGGACTGTGGAGACAGGGGGCTGGCTTTCACCAACAGGGAAAAAGACTGACATGGCCGAGGTGGTGGTGCACAGAAAGAACCCCAGCTACTGGAAAGGCACAGCAAGACCAGCACACACATGCACACACCACCACCACCACCAACAAGAAGTCATGGTGGAAGGTCTACACGTCAAGATCTCCCAGGTCGCGGTCCGCGTCGCGCGGGCTGGAAGAGGCCGCCTGCGTGCGGCAGGATTTGCCGGTCTGCTGGCTTAGTTTCCCTCCTGCCAGCAGCATCTTTTTCCCAGTGTGACAACCAAAATTGCCTCTAGATGAGTGCCAAGACTGGGGGGAAAGCTCTTCTCCTGCAGAGAAACACTGTCTCGTGAACGTTGAGAAAAAGTAAAGCAGTTGTAAAAAGCCACAGGCCCTAATTCTCGGGAAACCAGGTCGGAGAACTTCTGGCCCCACCGGTAACTTGTCCTGAACAAGGTGGGCAATTTCCCCAAGCCTGGCTTCTCACCTCGAGCTGGAAGTTCATTTTCTCACCACCCCAGAGAGCTGCGGAGCCTTGGATGAGAATACCGGTGTGAGATGCTTAGCAGCGCCTGACACGTAGCAAACTGCTAAAAACCCGAGCCTGCGGAAAATAAGCTATACCCAACACCTCCTCCGAGGTGCCCTTCCCTCCGGAGACCTCTGCCTACTGCCCACCTGCCTGCGCTCATTTGTCTGACATTTGGACTCTTTGCACTCGGTGCCCACACGAGCCGGCTCACCTGTGTGTGCTGATTCGACAGACTCGGGACACCGGTGCTAAAGTTATGTGATCTTATTTGTCTACATCTAGTTCCATGGACTGCCACTAAAGACTTATGTGAGCGGTTTGGGCCTAGTGTGTGTGTGTGTGTGTGTGTGTGTGTGTGATTCAAGAATCTCCATCTCTTAAAGCTTCAGAAGAGGAGGAAGAAGGAAAGACGATTCTGTCAGTCAGAGTTTCCTGACATGAAACTCTTTTCTATCCAAGCAGGACGTGCCCTGCTCCTGGGGCTCCCTCAGGGCCCAGTGCTCTGATAACGGCTTGTGCTGTTCCCTGCACTGGCCTCCAACCCTCAGCCCGGGGACTGTGGGCATGCCCTCTCAGACCAGCCTGACAAGGTCTATTTTATTCATTCCTCCCCGACTCCCGTTGCACAGTGCCCGACCACGTCTACCGCTGCTCCCAGTGGCAGTCACCTCTCTGCTCACATCACGTGACTCCGCCAGGACGGTAAGTTTGCTAGAGAGGCCGGTGTCCTGCACCCCTCTGGGTGTGTGTGCGTATGACGCCCACTCTAGCTAGCCCAGGGCCGAGCGGATTCTGGTTATTGAGTCATGCGAGTCTAGGCAGGCAGGACCGTGCCGTGGGAATCCCCTCCCACACCCAACGAGCCTGGGCGACTCTCGGCAAGGGAGGCCTCGGGACCAGGAGCGGGCAGGCCTCGCTGTGCACGCACTTCTCTGGGCTCCAGGAGTGCTTGCCCAAGTAATTCCCCCTACTGTGGTTCATTAACAGATGTTAGCAATCCCCTTTGGCCTTAATTAATTACTTTGCTTGGGAGCTAAAGAGGGGAATGGTTGTCATGGGCATTATTTGCTCAATTACCCAGAGCCACAGACAGCATGTGGTAATGAGCTGGAAGATGAACTCGCCCCCCTCCGTGTGGGACCTCAGTCCCTGCAGCTTGGATTCAGAGCAGTACCGAGTGGAGTAAGACGTAGGTGCGTCTCCATCCTCAACAGGAAGTATCTCCGTTTACAGCAGACACAACGCTCCACCATGACAAGACTCGGCGCTCTAGAAAATTCATGGAGCAATTATTGGAGTTGCCAGCTATTTTTTTTTTTTTGTCTGTCTTTCCTTGGAGTCTACCTTTGGGCCAACTGTAGATATTTCACAGCAATTTCATCCACAAGGTCTTGATGCTAAAATTGCACTTGACTCATTTGCTTTGAAAAACTCATGTTCTGGGCTGGGAAGATAGCTCAGCGGTAGAGTTCATGACTTGCAAGCATGAGGCCCTGGGTTCGATTCCTCAGCACCACATAAACAGAAAAAGCCGGAAGTGGCACTGTGGCTCCAGTGGTAGAGCGCTAGCCTTGAGCTGAAGAGCTGAGGGACAGCGCCCAGGCCCTGAGTTCAGGCCCCATGACTGGCAAAAAAAAAACAAAACTCATGTTCTATTAGGGCTGGTTTGCAATTGCAAAGGACATGTCTTCTTCGGTAAAGAACCCATCTTCGTTACAGAAAGGGTAAATCTTAACATACTTGAGATGGTTGTGATGGAGCTAACAGGTTGGAAATAACAAAGCTTCGAGGGTTAAAGACATAAGGTAAAGAGAAGTCAGGTCAAAGGCCGATTCTCTAAGGAGGAAAAGAAATCTGTATCCTACACTCGAGGGTGTGGCTGACCTTTCCTTTTACTTGAATGTGGGGAATAGAAAGCAACTCTTAATTTGGTTTGGTCAAGTCCTCGGTCAAGCCTCTGCTCCTCAGCTTTTGCACGGGCCTTGTCGGCTGCCATGGGTCTGAGCCATTCGGAGGGAGTGCAGTGATCACAAACCGTTCTGAATTCGAGAGAATTCATCCGAGAGAAAAGGCGTTGTTTGGAACTGTGGGACGCACACTCCAGTGAAGGCATGAGAACTGGTGTCGTGAACACCAAGGAGACAGTCCTCAGCTTTGTGTGTGTGTGTGTGTGTAACACGCGTCTGGGGGGAGCATGTGTGTGGCGTGAACACCAAGGAGACAGTCCTCAGCTTTGTGTGTGTGTGTGTGTGTAACACGCGTCTGGGGGGAGCATGTGTGTGGCGTGAGCCTTGTGTGGGTACAGTGGTGCTGCGGTGTGTGCACGTGGGTTTCACTCCTAGTGTCTGCTGGGCTGAGTGTGAAGGATGGGCGCTGCGGGAGGATGAAGAGGGGGAGACCCTTCAGGCAGGATGAACACCAGGGTCTGCTGAGGCACGGCGCGTGCACCGGAGTCAGGCTGCCCGGCAAGGTGAGCCAGGCTGTCACCACCGCGTGCCCATGCCCGGCGAGAATAGATCGGACCTGAGGGAAGAAAGCAGGTCCTTTGGGAGTGGCACTGTGGCTCAAGTGGTAGACTGCCAGCCTTGGGACAGAGAGGCTCAGGGACAGCGCCCAGGCCCTGAGTTCAAGCCCCAGGATTGGCAAAATAAAATAAAGCTGTGAAAACCAGAAGTGGCGCCGTGGCTCGAGTGGTAGAGTACTCACTTTGAGCTGAAGAGCTCAGGGACAGCGCCCAGGCCTAGAGTTCAAGACCCATGACTGAAAAACAAACAAACAGAAAAAGCAGGTCCGGTTGTCATTGCTTGGAAACCTGCCACTCAGCAGGCAATGTAACTTGGCCTTCACGTGGACACACCTGCCCAGTGCAGACGCTAAAGTCACCAATGGGTGTACACCTACAGCACTTACACTTCTGCCGTTTCCTTGGGGAGAGGGAGGGGGGTTGAGACACTGGACACTGTTTCCAGCTGTCTTACCCTGAATCTGCATCTTTGTAGCTTGAAAGGAAAATCTAGACTAGATCAAATAGCTCCGTCACTCTGTGCACCCTGGTGTCCGTCACTTTGTTCCTTTGTGTGGCACAGACCTGCATGCATCTCCACTGGCACTAACCAGCCACGGCTGCCACGTGGTCATCGGAGTGCGCAGCCTGGGACAGCGCTTCCGGAATACTCAAGGGTGAACTCAGAGCTTCTGAGCTCCTCCTGCGGTGAAGACCTTCATCCCTAGATCGAATGATCGTTCCCTCCTAAGTGCTACTTACCCTGAAGGGGAAATCATGCTTCTGTTCCCGTGGCTCAGGTTTCTGTCAGGGAAAGCTAGGCTACTCCACCTTTCATGGAGAGAATGAGGCGTCACCAGAGGAGGGCAGGGATGACACACGAGGCGGGCAGCAAGGCCCCAGCCGGCCCGGGGCGCCGTGGTTCTGAGCTGCGGGGAAAATCCCTTCCTGACCGCAGTCAGCAGGTCGACTGTTCACTGCCAGGTGAGTTCTCTCTCTGTTCACACTTCGCGTATTTCACACCCCGGCTTGGTTCTGATGACACTGCCACCGTCACTGGATGCAAGTGGCACCCATTTCTCAGATAAGCTCACACACCTGCAGAACAGCCAGGCCTGTACCGGGTGTCACGGTCAGCTGGGAGTGGCCTGGGCACCGACGGCACTGGCGTGGGGCAGAGGTCCGGGGAGGAGTACCTGTGAGGCCCTGAGCTAGGCCGCGCCTGGGTCCCGGTGGCCAGGGGACGTCCCTAGGGATGGGCACAGGCAGCTGTACTGCACACCAACACTCCCCCTGAGTCCACAGCTGCTTCCATCTGGGCCCCTTCCTCCAGGTTCTTTCCGAGGTTGGCGCTTCTGCAGTTTGTGCCACTAACACGGACTCTTAGCTGGTGCCACGTGCACCGCACCTGGGGCCCAGGGCAGGGATGCAGGGTGTGGACCTGCTCTTCCATTCCCTGCTTCTTGGCCCTCCCCAGCGAGCTCACCGACAACCACAACTGGACCCAACCATGAAATTCTACAAGAGCAGCGGTAATGAGGAAGATGGTCAGAAAGCAACCGTAGCTCAAGGAAAAATAAAATCTTTATGTGAAACACTAGGAGTCTAAGGAAGCGGCCTCTCAGACTGCTTTCAGCCTTCCAGGGCGACACAGATCGAGTTAATGATGTCTCCCATGGCTCCGAGGCAAGTCGGAAACGGCAGGGCGCAGGCTAGCAGAGATGCGCTTCCTCGAGCTTGGGGAGGACCGGGAGCCAGGTCTGAGGGCTGGGCTGTCCCCCGCGGCGGGCACCCGCCAGCAGCCATTGCCAAGCCCTCTCCTTGTCTGTTTCCCCACCGGAAATCAATGGCTCCATTTTTTGGTGGTTAAGAGGCTTTTATACTGAAGTAACCTCCAAGGTGCAATGCCAGGAAATGAGGCTTATTAGCACAGGCACCACTGAAAAAAATCCCAATTCCATTTCACCCCCGGTGTTTATGCTCACCTCAGGAGAGATTAAAGTGAGTCTGTTTAGAAAAAGGAAATTTCCAAAGCCCTTGGGAGAAGAACCGGAGAGGTTTTCCTGCTGTAAAAGGGCGGTTAGAGACCGAAGAATTCGCTCAAATTCATGTCCTTTTCCAGATGAATGGTAATGGCTACTTGGATTTAAGTCAATATTTTAGTCAGTGAAGATCAATAAAAGACACCGAATTTCCTCCCAGCCACCTTGTTTAGAAGTATCTTCTCAATAGAAACCTCCTAGGGAATTATTTAATTTTCTCAACATCATTTTAGTATTTAAAAAACCTGACTCAAAAATCCTTATGAGCCTTGTGTGAGCTTACTTACACACGGGCACGTGAGCGCTTTCCTACGCACTCTCAGAATCGCTGTAAGTTGTTTTGTGTTAGAGACAGGCTGTTTCCATGTAGTCAATGCTGACCTGGAGTGCACACACTTCATGCTTTGAGCTTCCGCGTGCTGAGATTATAGGAATATGCCACCACGCTGGCCAACGGGTAAGCTTTTCAGATGACTGCATAGTGGTCATATTCTTTGGACTGTAAGCTCAGGAAGATTCTCTTAAAAGCACAGCCACAGTGGACATGGCTTTTGTGTACTCATCTGGCTCCTGACTTACAGCTGTTTGATGTTCAACTTTCTGGGTATATGGTGGTGGGTGTGAAACCCACCCACTTTCAGTAGAAACTGTGCTTCAAATTTTGATCATTTTTCAGCCTAGCAGCATATAATAGCATACTACTCCAAGATGCTCAGCAGAGGCAAGCTGCCCTGCTGCTATATTGCCATGAACCTTGAGGACATAATAGGAAGGAAATACACTGGTCACAAAAGATTACCGTTGTGTGATTCTGTTTAGATGATTTATTTGATGCGACTCAAGTAGCCCCTGGAGACAGAAAGCAGAGCACCCCAGGATAGCAGGAGGGAGGTGGAGAGCTTCTAGTCTCCTCCCTCAAACTCAGAAGTTCTGAGACACTGACTTGAGTCTGTGGCTCACATGGTAAAGTGCCAGCCTTGAGCAACAAGGCCAAGACCCTGAGCTTGAGCCCAAGAAATGGCACCATAGGAAAAACTGGCACACAAAAACAAATTTATTCTAGAAATAAGTTTCAATATTAAATTCCTTCCTCAGAAAGAAACTTCAGTACAGAAAACTGGTTTTAGTATAGTTTCAAGAAACATGAAAGTAAAATGCAATTGGGGAAACCTGACCATACCAGAAAAAGGAAAAGAAGAAATGGAAGGACCTGGAGTGGCTGCTGGAGCCTGCTGCAATCCCAGGACTCTGAGGGCCGGCTGCAATCCCAGGACTCTGAGGGCCAGCTGCAATCCCAGGACTCTGAGGGCCGGCTGCA
>NW_012267227.1:20684218-20698110 GCF_000151885.1 Dipodomys ordii
CCTGCCTGGGGCAGGCCTCCCCACGCCCGGGCAGCCCGCGGATGAGCCCCGGCCCTGCCTGGGACAGGCCTCCCCACGCCCGGGCAGCCCGCGGATGAGCCCCGACCCTGCCTGGGACAGGCCTCCCCACACCCTGCAGCCTGCGGATGAGCCCCGGCCCTGCCTGGGACAGGCCTGTCCGAGCCCGGGCCCTGCCGGGGACAGGCCTCCCCACGCCCGGGCAGCCCGCGGATGAGCCCCGGCCCTGCCTGGGGCAGGCCCCCTGAGCTGAGCCACCTCCTTAGCCGAGCCACTCCTTTGATAAATGAGAAAGGAATTTCTGACAGCTTTTGGTGAGGTGGTGGTGGTGGAGATCAGGGGGTTTTGAGGATGGTTTTAATACCGTGTGTGCACCACCAAGAATGTAGTTGTGAAAAATAAAGTGCCTATAAGGCACTTGCTTTAAGTGTATGTGCTTATTTTATTGGTACATGGCAACAAAAACTAATAATTAGCTTGCATGGCTTTTTAATAGTTTATATTTCTGGAGGAAAAAAGATTTAGTAGTGAAAACTACTTAAGATAATTCCCATACACTTGACAGCTTTTAAATTTTGGAGGAATTGTGTTTGCTGTTTGCAAATTAATACTATGCATTTACTCTATACTTAAGCATTTCTATGGGTAATCCTGAGTTTCCCATATCTAGTTTAATATGGATTTTTAACTGTTTTACATTTAATTTGTTGCTTACTCAGTTTCACAAGCTTCTGTGTCCCTTCCTGTAAAGTGATATTTACGTGTTGGGGATGCAGCTCTGTGGGAGGGGGCTGGGCTGGTGTGCGTAAGGCCCTCTTGCTGCAAGTGTAATGGTATTTATGTTGTCTTCCCTTGGATTTTATAGGGGATTTAAGAAAGATCAGGTCAGCAGGTAAGCAGCAGCACAGGCCAGTCAGATGTGACTTCAGAAAACACTTACCATCTGTCTGCATTCTCATTGATGGTTGTATTGTGGAAGTTCAGCTCGCAACACTAATTGCGTTAAACACTAATTGTATTAGTGTTTATAGTCTAATGGAGAAATACAGAAGATTATTCTGTTCTAAGTGTGTGTACCTAATGAGATAGGTAATTTGAAGATGGGTTTATTTTTGGTAGTATTAGGGTTTGAACTTAGGGTCTTATTATTTTTTTGGGGTCCGGTCGTGGGGCCTGAACTCTGGGCCTGGGCGCTGTCCCTCAGCTCTTCAGCTCAAGGCTACTGCTCTACCACTTGAGCCACAGCGCCACTTCTGGCGTTTTTCTTTTTGCTTATGCGGTGCTGAGGAATCGAACCCAGGGCCTCAGGCATGCAAGCCACCTTCCCAGCCCCGAACTTAGGGTCTTATACTTGCTGGGCTGGCTTGCTTGCCTGGTGTTCCTACCCACATGAGTTATGTCTCTATCCCTGCTTCTTGCTGGTTATTTTGGGGATGGAGTGTCATGGACTTTTCTGCCTGTGCTAACTTCAGATTACAAATCTCCAGATCTCTCCTCCTGAGTAGTTAGGATTAAAGTATAAGCCACAGGTACCTGACTGGAAATTGCTTCTTAGGTCTGGTGTTAGCTAATAGTAATTCTTGAAGGTCTGTTTGTTTTTGGTGCTGGTCCTGAGACTTAAACTCAGGGCCTGGGTACTGTCCTAGTGTAGTTTGCTCAGGGATAATGCTCTGTCCACCACCTGAGCCACAACTTCACTTCTTGCTTTTTTTGGTGGTTAATTGGAGATAAGATCTCATGGACTTTTCTTCCTGGGTTGCAAGTATTAGAAACCTTAAAGAAAAGACTAATGCTTTTCTACTACATAAAATTCAAAATGCAATTTTATGAGGTTACATTATAATGACTGAATGGCTGGGCATAGTGGTGCATGCCTGTTACCATCACAGCTACTTAGGAGGTAAAGGCTCATGGCCCAAAGTTGGTGCAAGAACTTACCCAGAAACACACTAAAAGCAAAAATTATTAAGGACAATGGCTCAAGTGTGGAGCACTCAGCCAGCAAACCTGAGGCACTGAGTTCTTTGACTTCGAATGTTTTATTTTGTCCAATGTTGACAATTTATGCCTACTTTTGGTAAAATACTGAGTTTGTCATTTCAGGGTAAAATATTTGGAGTTCCTGTTCGTGCACTGCCCCATTCTGTTGTACCAGAATATGGAAACATTCCAAGGTAAGCAGAACTGGAAGTGAATCCTGTCAGCCTGCCTTGAAGGGGGCTTAGAAAGAAACAGTTGGTGGATTCACACACAGGTTCCGAGCTGGCAAATTACTGCATTTCTTTTTTTTTTGGGGGGGGGTCTGGTCGTGGGCCTGAACTCTGGGCCTGGGCGCTGTCCTTCAGCTCTTCAGCTCAAGGCTAGCGCTCTCCCACTTGAGCCACAGCGCCACTTCTGGCTTTTTTCTTTTTGCTTATGTGGTGCTGAGGAATCGAACCCAGGGCCTCATGCATGCAAGGCAAGCGCTCTACCACTGAGCCACCTTCCCAGCCCCAGGAATCACAAAATCTGAAAGCTAGGAATGACTAAATTTTTATTACCATTTCTTGGTTCTTTAAAAAAAAATATTGGTAGCACACTCATGTAGTCCTAGCTATTTAGGAGGCTGATATCTGTGGATCATGATTCAACGTCAGCATGAGGAGGAAAGTCTGTGAGACTCCTATCTCCAGTTAATCACCCAAAAGCTGTTAGTAGAGTTGTGGCTTGATAGAGCACTAGCTTTGAGCAAAGTAGCTCAGGGACAGCATTCAGGTTCTGAGTTCAAGCCCCAGGACTAGAACAAAAAAATAACAAAAATCTGTCCAACCCTCCGTGTGCAGGGGTGGCTTGACACTCAGCCGTCACGCACCGGTATAGCTAGATCATCTGTTTACCTGACCTATATTTTGATTTTTTTTTGGGGGGGGGAGTACAAGCTGTTAAATGTATATGTCTCTAAAGCTAACATTGGTTGAGGTTATTGTTTAGAGTTTTTTAAAAAATGAGTATGTGCCTCTAAGTGTGAGCAAGATTGTAAGGCCTGGGATGTATCCTCTTTTTCTGAGTAATAGTGTTGAGGTGAGGGAAACTTACTTTTGGGAAAATGCAGTAGATGGTAGCTATTTATAGCTATGTGTGCTCTCTGAGGTCAGTCTGGCATGTAGACGTCTGGTAAAGAGAAGCCAGAGGAGCTCGGGAAGGAGCTGCTAGGGAGGTAATAGGAGATTGAGTCAGATGGGTCAAGCATCATACAGAATGAGTGAACCATGGATTTGGCACAGCAGAGTCCAGGGCCCACCTTAGTGGGAGTGGTGTCGTTTGAGTATTGAGAGCAAATATGATTGGAGAGAGGTGAGTGAAGTCCCGCCCGGTGCATGTGGGTGAGGCCAGGAACAGCCTTGTGCTGTGACAGGAAGCAGAGCGAGGAGTAGTATTGATTCCGGAGAAAGCTGGGCCTCAGAAGAGTGTAGGAAGCAAGGAGGACCCTGAGAGGAAGCTATCAGAAGGGCTACAGGGACTGGGACCTGGTGCTTGTCTGCCGGGGGTCCCGCCGCAGGGAAAGGTTTCTCTTGCAGCTTTCTTGTGGACGCCTGCACATCTTTGGAAGCCCACATTCACACTGAAGGACTGTTTAGGAAATCAGGATCTGTTACTCGTCTAAAAGCACTAAAGGTAAGCATACCCCTGGGCTACGTATTTGATTTGTACCATTTTCTGATTGGGTTCTTGACGACTGAGATGTTTCGAACTTAATTGATAGAAATTGAGTTTACAAGTAGCTTTTATTCCTGGCAGAAAGAATCTTTTTTTTTTCCCCTGAAGAAATTCTATATCGTTTATATACTGCTTTCAAAGTTTACAGAGGACTTTCAAAATTCATTGTTCTTCTTCCTATAAAGTTATATATTAAAATTTTCTGTTTTAGCCGTATAGAAAGGAGTAATGCATATAGAAATACGTGAAGAGAAAGTTATGAAAGAAAGCTTGTTAGTTACAGATGATAATGGTTCCGTTGTTTGCAATAAGCACTATGTCTGAGGCCTGCTTACGCTGTCTCATTCATTTCAGAGCAAAGTGGATCATGGTGATGAAGGTGGCCTGTCTTCCGCACTGCCGTGTGATGTTGCAGGGCTCCTCAAGCAGTTTTTCAGGGAGTTGCCTGAGCCCATCCTCCCAGCTGATTTGCATGAAGCACTTTTCAGAGCTCAGCAGTTGGGAACAGAGGAGAAGAGTAAAGCTACATTGCTGCTCTCCTGTCTTATGACCGATCATACAGTTGATATCCTGAGATACTTCTTTAGCTTTCTCAGGAATGTTTCTCTTAGGTAAGTGGTAATTAAAAAGTCTTGAGAATGACTTTAATTTCTCAACTTCCTAAAGCTGTACTGCTATAGGACATTATTGATGTCATTGTATAAGTGACATTTATTTGAAACGGAAATTTTGCTAAGGAGTTATTTTCTTACTATATATAAGAACTATAGCCTGTATGTTTTATTTATATAATTTAAGAAACAAATTATTTAATGTCTTTGCCTAGAGTTAGTGTAAAAATGCTTTAATGACATAATTTATAAATTTAACTGTCAACTGAGTGGCTACTGTTCACTGTGTTTTGCTTTTTATGTTTTTGCTACTAGTGAGCATATTTTATTTTACATATATTTACTTTACGTATACTTGCTACCTTCTTATGATTAAAATCCAATAAATGTTCAGATTGTGTGAAGGAGTCCATGTGAGCTCTGATTGGCATGGTTTTTGTGGATCATATTTAAGTGCAGAGAGGCCATGTGTTTTTGGTTCCTGTGTTTTTTCTGTTACTTTGTTCTGTGTTGCTGGGGCTCAGCAGGACTGTGCTTTGTAGGCAAGCTCTACCACTGAGCTTTACTCCTAGTGTTGCGCCTTTTTCTGTAAGCCAGTTGTGTAGATGAACAGAGGGCTAAGTTATTTTGACTTGTGTATAACTGATAAAGATGTCTGTGTAGGGTTCTTGATAGTGTTAGTATAACTTTCTGTGCTTTTAACTTTTCTCTATCCTTAAAGAGCCAGTGAGAATAAGATGGATAGCAGCAACCTTGCTGTCATATTTGCACCAAATCTTCTTCAGACAAATGAAGGGCATGAGAAGATGTCTGCTAACATGGAAAAAAAGCTACGATTACAGGCTGCAGTAGTACAGACTCTTATTGATTTTGCACCTGACATTGGTAAGGTGTAGCTACACTATTGAGTAGTGGGGTTTATTGGAATGAGGGCAGTCCCAGCTGCAAATGAACTAGGAAAGTAGCTGGTAGGAAGTTGGCATATTACTTCTGCACACATTTTAGGGGAATGAGGAAGGGTAATAGTTATCTTTCAACCATTTTCATTAAGGGCGTGTACCAGACTTCATCCTAGAAAAGATGCCAGCTATGTTGGGAATCGATGGTCTGTGTGCTACTCCATTACTGGAAGGTTTTGAAGAAGGTGAATGTGAAACTCCTGGTGAATGCAAGAGGAAACGAAGACAGAGCGTCGGAGGTATGTGATTGTCTCACTTAAGCAAGGTATTGATTTGCTTTTACCTGCCTTAGCTGTGTTATGTGCTTATGGCATAGTTAGAAAAATTAGATACGGGCATGTTAAAAGATTCTAATATTAAGCTGGTGCCTGTGGCTCACACCTATAATCCCTGTACTCAGGAGGTGGAGATGTGGGGATCTAGATTCAGAGCCAGCCAGAGCAGCAATTCTGTGAGACTTTTTTGTTTGTCCTGGGGCTTGAACTCTGGGCGTGGGCACTGTCCCTGCGCTCTTCAGCCCAGGGCCAGTGCTCTACCGCTTAAGGCGCGGTGCCACTTCCAGTTTTCTAGTGGTTTATTGGAGATAAGAGTCTCACGAACTTTCCTGCCTGGACTGGCTTTGGATTTGGACTGTGATCCTCAGATCTCAGCCTCCTGCATAGTTAGGATTACAAGTGTGAGCCGCTGGCACCTGGCTGTGAGACTCTTATCTCCAATTAACTACCAAAAAATTGGAAGTGCAGCTGTGGCTCAAGTAGTAGCATGCACAAAAGCTTAGGACAGTGCCCAGGCTCAGAGTCCAAGCTCTGGGACTAGCACATACACATAAAAAAGTCTTTAGCTCATCTGGAGGTTTTAAGTATTAATAGCATTGATAGGTAAAGGTTATATTTTAATTGATTATGTGATTTTATGTACCTTGCATTTCAGATTTTGTTAATGGAGCCCTCAATAAACTTAAATATAACAGAACACCTTCTATTACACCTCAACAGGATAGAACTGGTATGTGTTTGTTAGATATATATCTAATTCAAAGACAACTATAGTAATTTATTAAAAAAAAATTAGAAAAATAGTTACCTGACTTATTTTAGTTAATTAACCAAGTTGAGTTTCATCAAAGCCAAGTGTTTTCCATGAAGGTATTGTAGTGTGTATTTACTGTTTCATGATATTGCTAATTACATTGGTTAAATTGGACCTAAGATTAGGTAAGATTGTTTTAGTCTTTTGCCATATTTTTAATTTTTTAAATCATTATCTTTACGTAATTGTATTTAATGTTCTTAATCATTTTCAGTTTGGATGTAATTTCAATGCTGTTGAACTTGTAAATATAACCTCATTTTGTTTTAGAACCAGGAATTTATTGTTACATGTTCTATTTTATCCTGTGCCTGTCAGGTTATCAGACAACAAAACCTCTTTTTTTTTTCTGTAGTAAAGAAATGAACTGGTAAATCTTAGTTGTAATGAGAAGCAAACAGATCAGTCTTGGTTTCAACATCTTGAGTATAATTTCTTTCCTCATGTTAGTATTCTTTAATCTTTAATAATTGCAGAGTATTTAGTCATATGATGTGTTTGACAATGGAAATATATCTCCTGCATTTTTGCTATCTCTAAGTAATAGCTTTATAATTGAGAAAAGCTTTAGTATTTTACCAACTCTGGGAGAAACAATAATTGGTTTTTGTTTTCAGGTCAGCTCTCTGTATCACCAGTGATTTTTACACCAAATGCTAAACGCAAATTGCCAGTAGATTGTTCCCATGGCTGCTCAAGTAAGAAAAGGAAGTCCATCAAGCACAGTTTTAACTTTGAGCTGTTGCCCAGCAATCTCTTCAGTAGCAGTTCTACACCCGTATCAGGTAGCAAACAGAACT
The DNA here is from genome assembly GCF_000151885.1 of Dipodomys ordii. NCBI lineage: Eukaryota > Metazoa > Chordata > Mammalia > Rodentia > Heteromyidae > Dipodomys > Dipodomys ordii. The sequence continues at coordinate 20,691,392 of NW_012267227.1, forward strand.
TAAGAAATGGAGACATAAACAGTCATGACAAATTTCTGTTCTTAGCAATGAGCTATTTCAAATTATTACCACTCTTAAGAGCCAACATTTTATTTTGCGTTTTATCAAATCTGAATGTTTGTAAGATCTGCTGAAGATAGTTTTAATAGTGTGTGTGTGTGTGTGTGTGTGTGTGTGTGCGCGCGTGCGTGCGCGCGTGCGTGCGTGCGTGTGTGTGTGTGTTGAAAGTTTTATTTTGAGCCCAGTGCTGAGCTAGGACCCCTTCTTCCCCAAAATGTGTTCTTTTGCCTATGTTATTTGAAGGTTAGTGCTTCTTGTTGAAGCTGACCTGAACCAGTACTTCTTGCTACTCACTGAAGTGTAAGAACTCTGATGTTTCCATCTACAGTTCTGTCTGTAGTCAGAGATTCTAGACTTAAACTCCCTGAAAGTAACTGGTTTCTCAGTGCTTCCTAATAATCTTCTTACAGTTAGGAACATTTTACCTGCCTTTGCTTGTTAGCATTACAACAAAGAATGACCCTTTGCTTCCTCCTCTAATTGTTCTTCACAATGGGTGAATTTTACTATTATTCAGTTATTAAAAAGTTCAACAGTACTTCCATTACTTTTAATTAACCTTTTTGTTGTTGGTGGTGGTCATGGGGCTTGAACTCTGGGCCTCAACTCTTCAGCTCAAGGCTAACACTCTACCACTTGAGCTACAGCGCCACTTCTGTTTTTTTTGGTGGTTTATTGGAGATAAGAGTCCTACAGACTTTCCTTCCCTGGACTGGCTTTGAACCGCTATCCTCAGATCTCAGCCTCCTAAGTAGCTAGGATTACAGGCGTGAACCACCAGTGCCTGGCCTTAACCATTTTTATTTGACTGTACTTTCTCAATTCAAAGTAAATTCCATCTGTAAGATTGAAAATTAGATGGATTTTTAAGTTTGAGTTTTGGCATTTTTTTCTCAGTTTATAAAGGCAGCAAAATGAATCTGCAGTCACCATGGTAGCTATTTATAGCTTTCTTATTTATGTGATAAATTTATCATTCTGACTGTGCCTCCTTAGGATACATTCTTAGGACGACCAGCCTGTAGCCCAGGACGACATACCTGTGTCACGTTGGGGTGTTATGTCTCTAAAGTCACTGTGGTGGTTATAGTTTTTTCTGTTTTCATGACCTGAAAACCCAAGAATATCTATTTGAAGAGCTTTCTGAGTTTCTGTGCTTGTTGAGTATGTAGTAGAAACGGAGCAAGCCTTTGTTGATAATTTTCACTTCTTGCACACTAAATTCCTATAGTTGATTTCATGTTATAAATGCTGTCAAACAGTTTAATTTTGCTCTGTTGTAACCACAGGTTTGTTCTGAAACATAGCAGTTGCAAAGTTGCAAATGATGACTCATTCTTACTGATAGTTTTGTTTTAAAATATATTCCAGATTCAAGTGGACAGCATTGACTGGCAGGTACATTTTGAATAATCAGATGCCAAATTGTCAGTTTATTTTCTATAATAGCATTTACTAGTATTTTGTACCAGATAATTTATTGGCAATTCCTTGTATATTCACAGTGGTATTTATTTTCATCATAGTGTCTGTCTTCAGAGTATAAAACAGTTTCTCCAATGTGTTTGAGCCTATTTTCTTCTTCAAATGACTACAAAGGTCCAAGCCCAGTACTGCTTGCTTAACCTTTATTTGGTAATTAAAGAGTAAGAAATCAGTACTTTTTTTTTACTTGACCTTGGCCTTCAACCAGAAATTGTGATTTTTCACTTTTGCTTTGAGGTGTCAATAAACACTTTACATCCAAGTGCCACTGTTGCTGTTTTACACTTTGACAGTCCCCATGGTAATATGTGTGGTTATGTTTTACAGTTCACTTTGATACAAGCCCAGAGGGGTCATCTCAAAGTTCCATCTCTCCTGTAGCCATGAGTGGAAATGGTTTGATGAGTACAGATGTGCTGCGGCGGAGTAAAAGGATTGCAAACAAAAGACTTTGCAGGTAATCTAGCTCCCACCTGTTCTAATTGTAGATGCATACTTAGAGATTGAGATCATACCGAAATAGGGATCTTGATTAGATATTTTGTTATTCTACCAAGAATCATGTTGAATCATCATTTTAAAATAATCTTTTGGTCTTTATGTTCTTACTAATCTAGTGCCTTTCATATACCAACCAATGGAAAAACTTTCTAATTTGAGTATTTTGCTTACTTAAAATCTTCATATTGTTGATGTAATTTTAAGTTTTCCTGCTACTTTTAAAAGCTGGAAGTGACTGAATCACTTTTATGATAAACTATTTTATATGCAAACATAATGTGCTCATAATTTAGTTTTAAAAAAAAATGTGCTGGCCAGGCACTGGTGTTTCACGCTTGTAATCTTAGCTACTCAGGAGACAGATCTGAGGATCAAAGCTCAAAGCCAGCCAGGCCAGGAAAATCTGCAAAACTCTTGCCTCCAATTAACCACCAGAAAACTGAAAGTGGTAGAGCACTACCTAGCCTTGAGCAAAAGAGCTCGGGGACAGAACCCAGTCCCTGAGTTCAAGCCCCAGACTGATAAAAACATTGTGCTGCAGGTGTGACCAAGTGGTAGAATTTCTGCTTACCAAGTATGAAGCCCTGCGTTCAAACCCCAGTGCTGAAAAGGATCACTCAATTATTAGCAGCAATAAGAGTTGCTATGGACTTTCTCAAATCCCATTTTATAATATGTTATAAACTGACATTTTAAATTCCACTTTTTTAGGGTAGAATCTGGAAAAGCAGGCTGTTTCTCTCCTAAAATCAATCGTAAGGAAAAAGTTCGAAGATCTCTTCGTTTGAAATTTAGTCTGGGGAAAAGCAGCAGAGATGCCGTAAGTGTTATACCTCATAGATCTGATAGCACAATCTATGGTCTAAGCCTAAAGTACTGTAGGCTTGTTACTAAAAGACACGTTCAGCCCTCCCTCTGCTCTGGCTATTCTCCACTCTTTATAGCCACACCCCTTTCCCAGCACGGCCCTAGAACTGCCATTGTCTAGGTTGCCCGTGAATTCAGGATTGCTCAAAGCAGCATGCGTCCTTACTGGATCACACCTGCTAGCAATCACTTGGTCCTCTGTGCTGGTCTTCCCTTGCCCCTTCCCCATTGCCTTGGCTTCCGCCAAAGCTCCTTGTCCAGGATGAAAAGTGCACCAAGGTCTGTGGCCTTGGCAAAAACAGCACAAAAACTTACTCTTTTAATTAAATAATGCAAGGCTATTTTTAAGTTATACCTCAAAATATCAGGAATATTTGTGTTTATTTTGTTTTCCCAGTGAAGTATGTTTTTATGTCAGCTTTTGATTTCAAAATCCACAGAGTTCTATTTGGTTTGAACCTTTTGAATTAACTAGAATTACTTTTTACAACATTGTCATCTTTTCTTTTCTGCACAGAATGGGTGTTCTGGTGTCAACAGATCCGAGCATGTTGGTCGGCGACTTGCAAATCAACCAAGTTTAAAAACTAGGATCGAATCTGTAAAAACAGGTCTACTTTTTAGCCCAGATATTGGTGAAAGATTATCAAAGAAAGGTACCCTCGTATATGATATGTTAGAATTTTGCCCCAAAATGCTGCTTTAGTTGTTTCTTTAATGGTAAAACATATATAATAATCTGCTGTTTTTAAAAGTTAGAAAAATTTCATGCTTCATAGGGAAAAATACTTAAATTGACAGCTTATTTTTCCATCAACAGTTGGAGGGTGCCTATAAATTAAATAGAAAGATGGTTGACATCTTTATATTATGTCTTCACACATCTTTAATTTTCTGAAGTGTAAATGCTTAATACTCTTACTTGCCATGTGTGGATAGTATTTCAAAACTAGAGATATAAAGTATTAAAAGCACTGACCCTACTTCATTTTAGGTCCTAAAAAGATCAGTAAGTCTGAGGAAAACTTACTAACTCCAGAGCAAATGGATGGAACAAGTTACCGGATGTCTTGGACAGGACCCAGTAATTTGAGTTTCCAAATGGATGTAAATGAAGCGTCTCCAACAATGGGGAATCCTGAGGTGGAGAACTTTCCTTTGGAGCCCAGTGTCATGATTGAAAAGTTACCTGCTCTGTCATGTGAACTCAGGCCTTCTGCTCTGCAGGGCCGGCCTGTGGGCAGCGCCTTAGCGAGCTCCCTCAGTGGGGATGAAAACAGTGTCACCTCAGAAACGGTGGTGAAAATTCAGAGAGCGTTTTCTGAGTCCGGAAGTCATCTTCATGCCCTGATAAGTCACAGACGGTCATCAGTGACTGCAGAGGAGGAAGTAAAGTTAACCGAACCATTGTACATAGAAAGTAGCCCGGAGAAAAGCCTGTGTGAAGCTGATGATGAGACTGTGCGAGAGTCAGAAGAAAAGTATGGAAACGGCAGTGGCAAAGACAAACATTATTCTTCAGAAGTAGATGGCTTACCCCATCAAAGTGAAACACTTGGAAAAGAAGCCACTGGGGGGTGGTACTCAGCTCAGATGAGGGTAGAAGATGAGCTTCATTCAGATATACCAAAAGATCATGTAAGCCAACAGCTCCCCAGTCATGAGCAGGTCCCGGAACAGCAGTCCCCAGGGAACGGTCAGACAACAGAGGTGAAGGACAGCGAGAACAAGAGTGAGGACAAGAAATCCGCAGCTTCCAGCCCAGCTGAGGCTCAGTCCTCTTCCTCACAGCAGAGTGTGTGCGAGGGTTTGGGCCAGTCAAAGCCTAAGCCTGTGGGACCTGCTAAACAGCGTGCTCCGGTAGAAAGCTGTGATGGGACTGTTTGTGAACTCTTGCAAATGACAGAGCCCGGGAAGGTTTCAGACCACATACAGTGGTTTAATAAGTTGTCTTTAAATGAGCCAAATAGAACAAAAGTGAAGTCACCTCTGAAGTTTCAGCGTACACCTGTCCGCCAGTCTGTTCGAAGAATTAATTCTCTGTTAGAATACAACAGACAGCCTGGTAGGCAGAAGCTGGTCATCCCTTGGGATGCAGCTTCGCCCCTGGTCAAGTCTGTGAGCTGTGACAGTGCCCTTCCCTGCCACACAGGGGGGGTGTCAGCAGAGACCTCTGCTTCAGATACTCGCTCAGCTCCTCAGGACCCCAGGGCCTCATCGTGTGAATGGTCGGGTATTGACGGAATTTCAAAGTCGAGCACAGGGCTGCCTTCCAGATCTTTTTCAAAACTAAGGAGACACCCAGAGTCTGTGAATGCTACTCTTCAGCCTAGAGTCTTTAAACAGGAAGTTGTATCTGATGGCCAAATTAAGATTCCCTTGGATGATCTGACTAATCATGATATTTTAAGATCTGGTGTAAATAACAAGGGCTTTCCTTCTGGGATAAAAACAAGGGTCCTTAGGAAACCCTCGGAAAGAGAAAGGGTCTGGTACAAAGGATCTCCAAAACATCCTATTGGAAAGGCTCAGCTGTTACCAACAAGTAGACCTGTGGACTTGTGACTGGCATGTGTACCTGTTGTCAGTGTAAATAAAATTAGTGACTTGGAGGGCAATGGACATGTTAGTTTGTAGCTCAGGGTGACTTTATGTAGTAAATTTTCCTTGAAACTTGATTTTTACCACAGGAACACTTAGAAATTCCATATTTGTGCATATGACTTTTTTCTTAATGATGGCAGTCTTTTAATTTTCCTGCAGTCTTTACTCTCTTCAACAAATCACTGTCTCGATTTACAAACACCTCTGCAAGTGATAATTTTTATTGTACAAACAATAGGAAGAATGGTGCAATTAAACCTATGGGCTTGATTTTCCTCCAAGTCAGAGAAGGTTTCTGAAACAAATGTTCCTACATAAAGGGGAAGAGAGGGTTAGCCTCCCCGATCTTAGGTCTTGAATTACCTTAGTGTTTCTTGAATACCAAACTCCTTAGAAATGAGTTTGCTTGGATGGTACCCCGTGTGCGTCTGGTACCTTGTGTGGACTTGACCAGGAGACGGTCTCGTGGTTACCCTGCGGGTGTTGATTCTTGAAGCCATGCTGTTTTCAAAGGTCATCTGGGCCAATACATGTGTGTCTGTTATACCCGATATGGAAGTTGAAAATGAATTAAGAAGAATAGGGTTAAAGAAATGCAGGTGGCGTTCCCCTTGAAGATGCTTGGTTTTAACGTTTGGATGCTTGATGAATGTCTCTTCCTTTTACTTGGATTAAAAACCGGATGTTTTATCTTGTGTGTACGTGGTCGGTCTTTAACACACGTGGAAGAGACCTGCCCAGAGTGGCTCCACACGCTGGGCCACCGCGTACAGGCGCTGGGCCTGACTGCAGTTGGCCTGTTTCTCAGGCCCAGGGCCCTGGCTGGGACCCCGAGGCCGGGCCCCGCCCCCGGGAGGTAGGCCCCGCCCAGCCTCCGGGCCCCGCCCCAGCGGAGGCAGGCCCCGCCCAGGCGCTGCATGTTCTGAGAAGGCGCTACACCTTTAACACCGGGTTCTCGTGGGCCGCGCGAGGGCCCACTCCCGAAGAGGAGACCAGCCCGGAGCCCTAAACGCCAGCGGAGAACGGTCACGGCCCACCCCTGGCTCCTCCCGCAGGCAGGGACAAAGGGAGCGCGGCAGGGGCGGCGCCAGACTCGGAGTGCAGGGCCGAGGGGCGTGGCTCCGCCGTAGAGGCCCGGCTGGGGGCGTGGCTCCGCCGTAGAGGCCCGGCTGGGGGCGTGGCTTCGCCGTAGAGGCCCGGCT
>NW_012267227.1:20698160-20698758 GCF_000151885.1 Dipodomys ordii
GGTGAGAGGCTGCGCCGGGCGCCGGCCTCGGTGACCGGAAGGGAGGCCGGAAGGGAGGTCCAGACAGGAAGGGAGGTTCAGGCCGGAAGGGAGGCCGGAAGGGAGGTCCAGACAGGAAGGGAGAACTAGACAGGAAGGGAGGTTCAGGCCGGAAGGGAGGTCCAGACAGGAAGGGAGGCCGGAAAGAAGGTGCAGACAGGAAGGAAGAACTAGACAGGAAGGGAGGCCGGAAGGGGGTCCAGATAGGAAGGGAGGTGCAAACAGGGAGAGAGACAGGAAGGGAGGTCGGAAGGGAGGTGCAGACAGGAAGGGAGTTCCAGATAGGAAGGGAGGCCGGAAGGGAAATCTAGACAGGAAGGGAGGCCGGAAGGAAGGTGCAGACAGGAAGGGAGGCCGGAAGGGAGGTCCAGACAGGAAGGGAGGTGGAGGCCGGAAGGGAGGTGCAGACAGGGAGAGAGACAGGGAGGTTGAGGCCGGAAGGGAGGTGGAGGCCGGAAGGGAGGTCCAGACAGGAAGGGAGGTGGAGGCCGGAAGGGAGGTGCAGACAGGAAGGGAGGTTGAGGCCGGAGGGAGGCGTGGGCCGCCGGGAGGGCGGCGG
>NW_012267227.1:20705519-20716620 GCF_000151885.1 Dipodomys ordii
CTCCCCTCCTCCTCCCATCCCCCCGCTGGTGCTCCCCCTCCTCCTCCCACTCCCCTCCGGTGCTAACCCCAGGACCCCAGGCACAGGGCCGTGCTGCTTTTTGATGGGAGTTGTCACACAGAGCCCCACAGCCCCACCGCACTCCTGCTCTGCAGCAGAGGAAGCCCAAGGACTTGGCCAAGCGCCCCAGGCAGGGCTGACTGAGCACCAGCACCCACCAGACAGGGCCAGGCCTCTGGGGTCTCAGGCACTCTGGTGGTTGGCTGGGTAAAGATGCTCTCCATCACCACCCCTAGACGTTTTCCTAACTCCCTCCCGTGCCTTCTCCTCCCTCCATGGGAGGCCCCAAGACGTCACCCTCTCTAAACTGAAGCGGTTTTGTTTGTGCGTGAGGGAGAGGAGAGGCTTGTGCGGGTCCTGAGCAGTGTGGGTGGCATTGTCTTCCTGCCCCGCTGCCCAGCACGGACGCCCAGAGGGCTCTGCCTGCCTGGCTGCTGTTTCTGACCATCCCCCGCAGTGAGGTACCCCCAGGGACTCCTCACTGTGCTCTCTTTCGGGGTGGTCCTCCAACCGCAGCCCCTGGTGGCATTCACGCTGCAGTTCACCCTCCCTGGTTGTGGCCATTTGCTATAAATTGAGGCTTTTTCCTCCCCCCCCACTCCCCGAAGGTTAAAAATGGCCTCCAGGATGGTCTGTACTGTGCTCTTGGGACTGCTGTTCTGGCTGGCGACTGGAGCTATCCCAGCACTGGCCTACAGCCCACGGACCCCGGACCGAGTCTCAGAAGCAGATGTGCAGCGGCTGCTCCACGGCGTCATGGAGCAGCTGGGCATTGCCAGACCCCGCGTGGAGTACGCGGCTCACCAGGCCGTGAACCTCGTGGGCCCCCAGAGCATCGAAGGTACGTCTTCCATCGTTAGCACCTGTGTGATGCTGTGTTTCCTTTGTTCTTCCTTCCTGTCTGGCTCCATGGGCACATACATTCACAGGCCCACCCGGGGGTGAGCCCATCTCTGTCCTGAGTTTTCCTAAGTTCCTAAGTTTCTGGCAATGTGCTTGTAACTTTCATTAGGAAGCTGTATTTCATTTGTTCATTGTTTAATAATCTATAAGGAGGATTTAGCCTCTGGGGTGACTTAAGAAAATGCTTGCTTGAAAAAGTAAAGAAAAATGCAAACATTCCCTGAATTTCCACAAGACACACGCAAAGCAAGTACTATTTACTACCCAAGTGGACTGGCTGTGGTGATGTCCTAAAAGGATTCCGTGCGTCCATGAATCTTGTTGCTCTGCGCTTGCCCTTCCTGTCTTGTTGCTCGTCATTTTCTGTAACTGAGTAAAGTGGTCTCTGAGACTGTCATGCATTTAGGATAGCGTTTGATTTCAGGAGCGGACTACACAAATAACTGGAAGCAGCAGACATGCTCCCTAGCGGAGAGCTTGGGTCAGACACACCAGGAAGTGCTTCCTGCCTTTCTCTTAGTGAGAATCGCCGTCCTGTGAGCGCTGGCTGGCTGCCTGTATTTGAGCACACCTGTCCATCTCAGAGCAGTTTGATGGAGATGGGAAAGACTTGCCTGTGGACAGCTGCCCAGCCGTTGTCATGGCGAAGCGCTCCGAGCTTCCGTCCACACGCGGGCCTGGTCTGCTGTGCTGGAAAGGAATGACGTCAAGGCCTGTGTTGATCAGGGCCCTGTTCTGGTTCAGCGCTCAGGGAGTGCAGGGCGCAGGGCAGCACACCCCGGGAGTGAAGGCTGGGTGGGAGGGGCGGGTCGCTAGGAGCTGACTGGGGGTACAGGTGCGCGCACTGCTGCCATGGAGACAGCCAGAGACTGCGGAGCGGGGGAGGAAATGCTGTGTGTGTGTGTGTGTGTGCGCCCGTCCTGCGTTGACTCAGAGCCTGGGCGCTCTCCTGGAACTTCTTTTTGCTCGAGGCTAGTGCTCTACCACATGAGCCATAGTGCCACTTCTGGCACTATGAGTAGTTTATTAGAGATGAGCCTTTCCTGCCTGGGCTGGCTTCAAACCACAATCCTCCTGAATAGAGTAGCTAGGATGACAGGCGTGAGCCACTGGCGCCCACCAGGAAGTACTTCTTTGAAGAAGTAACATTTGGCCAGGGGATTTTGAGTTTACTCAGGAAATCCTCAAGGAACCACAGTGGATGGTGTGGTAAAATGGACAGGTGTGGTGGCGTGTACCTGTTTTCCCAGCTACCAGGGGGGGGGGTATGTAGGAGGTTCACAGCCCTGGACTGGCCTGTCTGAAAAGGAAAGGAAAGCAGAGAGGACTGCGGGAACTTGGCTCAAGTGGTAGAGCACCTGCTCGGAAGGTGGCAGGTCCTGAGCCTGAACTCAGTGTCATCAAAATAAAGACAAGGTTTTTATAGTTCACCCTCCTCGGCGTCCAGTGTCACCCTCGTGGTAAGGTGCTACGTACAGGTAGCAGTCTCAAGCCTCCCTTCTCCATGTCTTCATCGATGAACATGGACTTGTGTTTCAATCTCTGTTGCTATAGAACAAATTTAGCCCCTAAGCCGGGCGCCAGTGGCTCACGCCTGTCATCCTATCTACTAAGGAGGCTGAGATCTGAGGATCACGGTTCAAAACCAGCCCAGGCAGGAAAGTCCATGAGACTCTTATCTCCAATGAGCCACCAGAAAACTGGAAGTGGCACTGTGGCTCACACGTAGAGCGCTCGCCTTGAGCTGAAGAGCTGAGGGACAGAGCCCAGGCCCAGAGTTCAAGCCCCATGACTGACCAAAAACCAACAACAAAAACAAAACAAATTTAGCCCCTTAACACAATACCCATTACCACCGGTCGGGAGTTGTCCAGAGTCTTGCTGGGCTGTCTTGGGGCCTTGGACAGAGAGGCAGCCTCCGCTGGCCTTGGGTCTTCGGAGGTCATGAAGGCTCTGGGCTGATTTTTGCTTCTAGCTGTTGCAGGGCTGAGATCCCTTTTCCTTAGAGACCCCCAGGGCTCCCCTTGAGCGCGTGCAGCGGCTCTTGTGAGGTTATAGAGTAATGCAAACCAAACACCAGTAAATGCAGCTCCTCAGGCCAGCGTGCCCTGTCCTGACCCTTGACGGCCAGGTTGTGATGTGGCCGTGGGTGTGACGTGGGGGCGGTGCAGGGCTTGGCAGATTGGAGTCGTGGGAGTCATCTCAGAGCTCTGCCTCACCGCTTGGGTGACCCCGGCAGGGATAACAGTCCAAAGGCAATGGGGAGGAAGGACACGGGATTCGGACTTACCTAGATTCAGCTGCCTACATCATCATTTCTCAGGGGCGCGGCCTTTTAGCTGACTTTTTAAACTACTCCTGTGTGCTTCTGTTCAGCTTAAATTTAGTGATAAGCAGACAATATTCCAGCACAGAGAAGCAAAAACAGTTTTACAGATATGACTGTACTGTGTGAAATAATTTCCCAACAAACCATCACTATCATCATCACCACCTTCACCGCTATCATCATCACCATCATCATCTGAGGCAGTTACTGGATGCTGAGTTCCTTGCAGGCAATGCTGTGTATTGTCCTGGTTAACTAATTGTATGTTCCATAGACTTCATTCTCATTTTAAATATATTTACTCTTGAACATAAGATTATAAAAACTAGCCTCTTGGTATAGGAAATAGATTAGTATAAATGACAATTTGGTCAGTGAGATCATGTATCTTGTTTAAAATGGAAGTGCCTACCTGTCTGTGTACCATTAACTCATGCCTATAATCTCAGTTATTTGGGAGGCTTAAAATGGCAGAATTGGGCAGAATCGTTCATAAAGTCTCTTCTCCACCCATAGCTGGGCACAGTGGTGTGTGCCTGTCACCCTAAGCTATGCGAGAGGCTTAGAATGGGAGGATTACGGTTCCAGGCCAGCCCAGGCAGAGATGTCCGTGAGAGTGGTCTCCCTGGAGGAGGCTGTGTGATCCTGGCCATCACGGGAGACGCGGAGTGGGCGGTGCCCGGGCACGCGCCATGCGTACTGTGTTAAACAAGTCCAAGAGCCTCTGGGGAAGAGCTGCCTGGGCCACGGGGCTGGGAGACATGTCTTTTTGCTCTTCTAGAACAGAACTGGCAGAGCCGACCGGTAGATGGTTCTAGAGGGTCCTGGAGCCAGCCTTGCAGCCGAGGCTCTCAGGCCCCCGGAGGGGGGGGCAAGGTCAGCGCAGTCTGTCAGGGAGTCGGGCGTTATTCCCTCCCTGTGGACCCTTGCTGGGACGTGCACACTCTTCACCTGAAGGAGAGCCAGGCCCAGTGATGACAGTGTCATGACCAGCCGTGTGCAGAGTGAAGACAGGCGTGGGCCGGGCCATGAGGGCCACGCCTCTGTCACCGCCGCGCCGGCCACCGCGCACACGCCTGGCAGCAGCGGGTGCTGGCAGCCAGCGCCAGGCCTGCTTCCCCGCAGACGGGCCCCGAGTCGCTCGGGCTGGCTCCGGCTGTGGCTGACCTGCAGGTTAGCCACGCAGCCCACACCTGCTTCAGGTGACCTGGATCCCCAGCGCAGGGCAGCTCCTCGACCGCAGCAGAGCCCCACGGCTGGTGCTGCCACTTTATCCCCAGACACCAGAAAGCCGCTGCCTATTGGCTGTGGGGCCCTCGGGAGCCCAAACTGGGTCTCTGGCGGCTCTGATTTGGATGAATCAACCCAGGAAAAATGTGTTAGTTTCTAGAATGTGGGCAGCCCCCAGTGCCAGGTGGCCTGCCCAGTGCCTGCCCAGTGCTGGCGGCGCCTTTCTCCTGGGTGATGGACCACTGGATACAGAGCGCGCTCATGGCTGGACGGAAGTTTATAAAATACCAACATTATCCTGCTTTTTATCTATAGTTCTTAATTTTGGACTTCTGTATTTTAATTTCAAAGTGAAGAGAACCAAAATTATTTTCCTAATAAGTATCAAAGAACAAGTCCTTTGTAAGACAGACTGGGATGCTTCGGCCAGGGTAACAGGGCGGCAGTGCCCACACGCGACCACGAGGTGGCAGTAGTTGTTTCTACTGGAGCGCTGGAGGCCCGGGAGAGCGGCAGCCCTGCACCGCCAGCCTGCATAGCTGAGGGAGGAGCAGGGCGGCTCCTGCACGGGTGTCTTCACTAGTCTGTTTCTAGGTGATCTCCATTCCACGGCGTCTGTGAGACGATCAGGTTTGTAGGCTGTCTGTTGTCATGCGGCCTTCCTTCTCGGTCTGCGTGGCCAGCGCTTGCTGAGCTCTGCCGGCCCTGTGTCAGCGTTGTTCCTCATCTGAGCCGCTTCCTGGTCAGGGCTCTCTGCTTTGCCTTCGCACATGCAAACTGGTCACTGACGTTCCTTACGCTGGGGTCCGGACGCCGGGGAGATGCGGAAGGGAATTCTTCTTAAGAAACTGGAGATTGCCTAAGCCAGTGCTGCCCCCCAGGGGCCCGGGTCGGGTTCCTGTCGCGGCCACCAGGTGGCGACATTGGCGTGGGACAGCTCTCCTTCATGTGTGGTCATGTGCGGGACGCCGGTGTGGATGGGCATTTGTCATTAACCTCCAGGCCGCACCTGCGTGGGGAGCCGGGGCGGGCTGTGTGAGTTACACGGGGCATGTTTAGCACGGGAGTTTGAAATTGAGGTCTCAAGCTGGTAGGTGCTCTACCGTGTGGACCAGGCCTCCAGCATGCTTTTTTCACGTGCCATGGCCGGCCTGGGCTGCGAGACGCCCACGTGTGTTTCCTTGTGTGTCTGGGAGGATGGTGCCCTGCTGTGCCCTGCCGTTGGTGACACAAACTTAGCCTGAGCCACCGTCCCTGGGTCTCTCCCTCCCAAGTAGCCAGGATTACAGCGCCAGCCACCTCGCTCTCCCCCACCCCCCCAACTCCACTACTTCCCTTCCTCCAACCCTGGCCACCAGCCCCCCCCCCGCAGACATGGCATCCGAATGTCACCTCCAGCACGGCCTGGAGCTGGGGCTGGGGGTGGTGAGGGAGCGGTCCCCGAGACCCAGGCCGGCAAGCTCCCAAAGCAGCGTCTGCATGCCCAGGCCCCGCAAGGCCTCCTGGGAAAGCTGTGGCCACAGACTCCCGGCTCCCCGTCCTGGGGGTGCTGGGGGGAAGACAGAGGTCAGGGCCTGGCGGCTGTGCTGCCCGGGAGCCCAGGTGGGGAAGGGGAGGCTGGTTTGAGGGGGGCATGGGAAGGAGGCGCCCTGTCCCCTCTTGGCTGCGCCAGCGGCAGCGGCAGACCCACCGCTCCTGCGCCCCGGCCAGGCTGTGGCATGGAGGTGGAGGCTTGCTAGAACATTCCAGAGAGGAAGGACGTGGGATGTCGCGGCACGTGCCAGGTGTGTTCCAACCCAGCAGCGACTCGCTCTGCACAGAGTTCTTCCCCGAGCAGCTTTAGTGTGGCTGGCACAGCACCGGGCATCGCCGTGGCCGCCTGTTCCTCCCAGGGCCGCGCCCTGAAAACGGAGAAAGAGGAGAGGGGGAGGGGGAGGGGAGAGGAGGGGGAGGAGAGGGAGAGCCAGGCTCTGGCGGGATGGAGCCAGCGTTGGAGAAGGAGCTTTGTTCTCTGTTGCACTGAGTTGTATGGAGTTCCCGGGGAGAAGACAGAGGTCAGGGCTGAGACGTCCTAATCCCTGTAGTCAGGACACCCCTGGGGTGCGGGAGAAGGCAGGGCTCCCCTGGCCCCAGCCGCGGCTCTGCGGAGGTTGCTGTCCCTCGGAGGGGACCCCGGGGCCTGGGGGCGCAGAGGGCATTCACCTCGGGGTCTGCCACCCCAAGGATTGGGAATGGCTGGGGCGCTAGCGTCCACCAGGCCCTGCTCACCATCCTTCCTTGTTTTGAATCAGTGGATTTCAAACACCTTCACGAGTCCTTCCCGCTCATTCTGCAGCTCTTAACCGCTCAGTCCCGAGGAGAGAAACCAAACAGACATGTAGAGACAGACACAGGTTTTAATGAAGAACGCTAAGCTTTCCTTCCCCAAATCCTACAGGAGCCACACTGAGTATGAAAACACGGGCGTGGGAAAGCCGTGGAGGTCACCACCACTGGAGACTTTGAACCCCGGCCCAGCAAGTTAGGCTCTCTCCCCGCCTTTGCTTCTTGACCAGGGGTGGGGCTGTGGAGCTGGCTGGGAGACGGCACCGGAGGGGCGCTGCTGGCAGCCGCGTGTGCCTCGGTCTCCCCGGGAGGGTGAATGCTGGCTGTGGCTCAGCTGCTGGGAAACGGACGACCCACGCGGCTCAGGTGTGCTGCTCTCCCGCATCCCGCACAGCGCCTGCCCGCCGACGGTCCATACCCATTCCCCCCTCCCACCCCCCCACCCCCGTGGGGCTGGGAAGCGCCACCCCCGACCCAGGTGGGCCTTTGGCACTCACTGTTGGCTGGCTCCTGAATCCAAGGGTAGACAGGATCATTTACTACCAGCCACGAGCCAGTCCATCAGCACCGCAGAGAGGAGACCCGTGTGGAGAGGTGAGGCTCACCTGCTGCTGTGCACGGAGCCTCTGGCCAGCATGCGCACAGCAGCCCTTTAGGGCGAGCATTGCTAGCTGATGCCGCAGCCGGGCTCAAGCAGTCGGGTGCTGCGGCCGGCTGAGCGCCAGCCCGCATCCTCCGCTTCCCCAGCCCCCCAGGGCAGCAAAGCCCCCGGGACGCAGCTGGGTTGAGGGGCTGTGTCCTAGGAGTCCTAGGGCCCCAGTTGCATGGCACATGTCAAAGACAGTAAGAAAAAGTCATAAAACAGCTCACTGGTAGTTTTCTACCAATGACGTTAAAATGACAGTTTGAATATATTGGGATACATCATCATCATCATCATCATCATCATCATCATCATCATCATCATCATTGTGTTGGTTGTGGGGCCTGAACTCTGGGCCTGGGCGCTGTCCCTCAGCTCTTCAGCTCAAGGCTGGTGCTCTACCACTTGAGCCACAGTGCAACTTCTGGTTTTCTAGTGGTTTATTGGAAATAAGAGTCTCACGGACTTTCCTGCCCAGGCTGGCTTTGAACTGCGATCCTCAGATCTCAGCCTCCTGAGTAGCTGGGATGACGGGCATGAGCCACCAGCATGTGGCTATTGAGATGCATTATTAAATTCAACATTGCCTGTTTCTACTTTCTAAAATGAGGCTACAAGACAGTGTAACAATATATAGGAGATTCACATGATGGCCCTTCTTAGATACTATATTCAAAGAGGCTGCGGGTCAAAGGGCGGCCGGAGCTGGGGGAGGGTTGGCAGCAACTGGGTTTCTTTCACGTTTTATTGTCAGGGTGATGTGCAGAGGGGTTACGGTGAGTACGTTTCTTGTCAAACTTGTTACCCCTTCTGGTTGGCACCGACCTCAAAGGTAAGTGCTGTCATTGATGAATTTTGACTACTCGATTCTCCGTACCCGTTTCCGTCTTTGGGTAACAGAGCTCAGCATTCTCACGGATCCGAGGAGTTGCGTGTGGTGTTTCCATGGTCTGTGGTTTACCGTCAGGTTGTGTTGTGTTAGTGGACGCCCGTCTTCCTGTGTGCTGTGCGTCCTTCCACCTGCGAGCTGTCCCCTCCCCCTCTCCGGGCCCGTGGGCGCCGCTCCTGCAGGTCACGTGCCGCTCCACGTGAGCAGATGGCTCCTGATGAGTAGCTGGCATCTTTGTTTGTGTTTTTAAATTCTTCATGGCTGTTGCCAGGCGGAGGTTCCATAGATGCAAAGGAAGAGGTTGGGAGTGTGTGTGTGCGATGGAAAACCACAGCTAGAAAAACATTACCAAGGTTTATTAGGGGATCTAATGCATCCCCCCCCCCCGCCCTCCCCTCCTCGGGCTGGAACTGAAAAGAAAGAACAAGAGAAGGATCCTAACCGCTAGGAGCTCAGACACGGAAAAGAATGTCCTGTGTGTCCAAAACAAATGTTTATTGTAAGCGTTTATGAAGGACGCGAGTCTGCATGGAGGAGGACCAGGGGACAGAGACAGGTCCCAGTTCGTCAGATCACGTGATGAGGCGCAGAGGCCTCTCCTGACCACATGGGCCAGCCGGCCTGCTGCTGACCACACGGCCCGGACGTCCCGCTGCTGACCACATGGCCCAGCCATCCTGCTGCTGACCACACGGGCCCGGCCATCCTGCTGCTGACCACACGGGCCGGCCATCCTGCTGCTGACCACACGGGCCAGCCATCCTGCTGCTGACCACACGGGCCCGGTCATCCTGCTGCTGACCACACGGGCCAGCCGGCCTGCTGCTGACCACACGGCCCAGCCATCCTGCTGCTGACCACACAGGCCGGCCGTCCTGCTGCTGACCACACGGCCCAGCCGGCCTGCTGCTGACCACACGGGCCCGGCCGGCCTGCTGCCGGCATGGGGAGGAAGCCACATTCTCTGCCTGTCCCGCCACGTCTCTGTCTCTCCCGCGCTGTCTCTCCCGCGCTGTCTCTGTCTCTCCCGCGGTGTCTCTCCCGCACTGTCTCTCCTGTGCTGTCTCTCCCGCGCTGTCTCTCCTGTGCTGTCTCTCCCGCGGTGTCTCTCCCGCACTGTCTCTCCCGCGCTGTCTCTGTCTCTCCCGCGGTGTCTCTCCCACGCTGTCTCTCCCGCGCTGTCTCTCCCGCGCTGTCTCTGTCTCTCCCGCGCTGTCTCTCCCGCGCTGTCTCTGTCTCTCCCGCGCTGTCTCTCCTGTGGTGTCTCTCCTGTGCTGTCTCTGTCTCTCCCGCGCTGTCTCTCCCGCGCTGTCTCTGTCTCTCCCGCGCTGTCTCTCCCGCGCTGTCTCTGTCTCTCCTGTGGTGTCTCTCCTGTGCTGTCTCTGTCTCTCCCGCACTGTCTCTCCTGTGCTGTCTCTCCTGTGCTGTCTCTCCCGCGCTGTCTCTGTCTCTCCCGCGGTGTCTCTCCCGCGCTGTCTCTCCCGCGCTGTGTCTGTCTCTCCCGCGCTGTCTCTCCCGCGCTGTCTCTGTCTCTCCCGCGCTGTCTCTGTCTCTCCCGCGCTGTCTCTGTCTCTCCCGCGGTGTCTCTCCCACGCTGTCTCTCCCGCGCTGTCTCTCCCGCGGTGTCTCTCCCGCGCTGTCTCTGTCTCTCCCGCGCTGTCTCTGTCTCTCCTGTGCTGTCTCTCCCGTGGTGTCTCTGTTTCCTTCGTCCCTCTGGAGGTGAGGCTGGCTGGAACGCTGGGCCTCTGCAGACAGGACGGAAGGGCTTGGTGTGGGGTGGAAGGTGGCTCCGCAGGCGTGGAGGCTTGTGGTCTCTGGGCTCGCTAAGTGTGCAGTTCTGCAGATCTTTCTTGTGCCCCCGCTCCCCCGCCCCGGTGCTGATTTTGGGCCTGGGCACCGTGTTCCTACAAATGTCTTTTTTAACCAGGTTCTGGTGACTCCCACCTATCCCAGCTTCTAAGGAGGTAGAGGTTGGAGGTCAGCCAGGCACAAAGTTCACAAACATCCAAAAAGCTGGGTGTCGTGGTGCATGTCTGGCATCCCAGCTGCAGGGGGCATGTTTTAAAAAATAAGCTGGGCGCTGGTGGGACACACCTGTCATCCTAGCTACTCAAGGGGCTGGGTCTAAGGATTGTGGTTCAAAGCCAGGCTGGGCAGGAAAGTCTGTGAGACTCCTACCCCCAATAAACCACCAGAAAACTGGAAGTGGCGCTGTGGCTCAAGTGGTAGAGCGCTAGCCTTGAACTGAAGAGCTGAGGGACAGCGCCCAGGCCCAGAGCTCAAGCCCCACGATTGACAAAAAGAAGGAGAAGCAGCAGCAGCAGCAGCTAGACCCCACCTCTACCAAAGCAAACAAGGCTGGAATCATGGCTCGTGTGGCAGTTCAAATCCAGAGCCATCCCCGGGAAAAAGCCTTCAAAGCCCACCAAATTTAAAGTCATCCTGAAGATGCCTCACTTCCCGGTTATTGAGGAGGAGTTGGTGGGGTCTGTGGTGGCTGCAGGAAAGATTACAGTCATAGACTAGAACTTGAACTTTTGCAAATAAGTAAACAGCCAAAACAAACACTCTTGGGGAAAAACAATACACATTTCCTTCTTTTGAAAAGCAAGCAATGCCTAAGCAAAATACCTTAAAAGTGAACTAAAAAGCTTTTCTAAAATAAACAGCCCGCCTTGTGATCCTAAATTGGGACCACATGTAGCTGCCGCAGGGTCTCAGA
>NW_012267227.1:20719185-20725614 GCF_000151885.1 Dipodomys ordii
TGTGCGGCTGTGCCTGTGCGGCTGTGCCTGTGCCTGTGCGGCTGTGCCTGTGTGGCTGTGCGTGTGCGGCTGTGCGGCTGTGCGTGTGTGGCTGTGCCTGTGCCTGTGCGGCTGTGCCTGTGCCTGTGCAGCTGTGCCTGTGCCTGTGCGGCTGTGCCTGTGCCTGTGCGGCTGTGCCTGTGCGGCTGTGCCTGTGCGGCTGTGCCTGTGTGGCTGTGTGGCTGTGCCTGTGCGGCTGTGCGGCTGTGCCTGTGCGGCTGTGCCTGTGCGGCTGTGCCTGTGTGGCTGTGTGGCTGTGCCTGTGCGGCTGTGCGGTTGTGCGTGTGCGGCTGTGCCTGTGCCTGTGCAGCTGTGCCTGTGTGGCTGTGCCTGTGCGGCTGTGCGGCTGTGCCTGCGTGGCTGTGCCTGTGCGGCTGTGCCTGTGCCTGTGCAGCTGTGCCTGTGTGGCTGTGCCTGTGTGGCTGTGCCTGTGTGGCTGTGCCTGTGCGGCTGTGCCTGTGTGGCTGTGCCTGTGCCTGTGCGGCTGTGCGGCTGTGCCTGTGCCTGTGCGGCTGTGCCTGTGTGGCTGTGCCTGTGTGGCTGTGCGGCTGTGCCTGTGCGGCTGTGCCTGTGCAGCTGTGTGGCTGTGCCTGTGCGGCTGTGCGGCTGTGCCTGTGCGGCTGTGCCTGTGCCTGTGCGGCTGTGCCTGTGCCTGTGCGGCTGTGCCTGTGTGGCAGTGCCTGTGCGGCCGTGTGGCTGTGCCTGTGCGGCTGTGCGGCTGTGCGGTTGTGCGTGTGCGGCTGTGCCTGTGTGGCTGTGCCTGTGCCTGTGCGGCTGTGCGGCTGTGCGGCTGTGCCTGTGCGGTTGTGCGTGTGCGGCTGTGCCTGTGCCTGTGCGGCTGTGCCTGTGCGGCTGTGCGGCAGTGCCTGTGTGGCTGTGTGGCTGTGTGGCTGTACGGCTGTGCAGCTGTGCGGCTGTGCGTGTGTAGCCGTGCGGCTGTGCGTGTGCGGCTGTGCCTGTGTGCCTGTGCGGCTGTGCCTGTGCGGCTGTGCCTGTGTGGCTGTGCGGCTGTGCCTGTGTGGCTGTGCGGCAGTGCCTGTGTGGCTGTGCATGTGCATCTATGGCTCTGGACACGTGGTCTGCAGGTGAGTGTCTTTAGTGTGTGCTGTTAGCGTGACCCAGAGAGCGTTGGACCTGTCCCTGGGTGACCACGCCCCTCACCCGGCTCCCGTGTTCCGGGGTGGGGATGGTCCCTTGGCCCAGGCTGCCCAGCTGAGTCCAGCTGTGTGGCTCCCGAGGGCTTTGATGGCTGTGTCCGGTGTAACCGGCTTGTGAGGCAAGCTGCAGGGCAGGGCTTGGTGGGGTCACGGCGCCTGGGGACTGGGACCTGACGGAGGACAGGAGCTGGTGCTCCACCTCGACGCCACGGGTGACGGCCGACCCTAGGAAGCCGAGCCCCAGCCCCTGCCCTGGGGTCCAGCGGAGGGAGCCCCCTCCCCCGCCAGCGTCCTGCGCAGTGCTCTGGAGCTGGAGCTGGGCTCTGCGGGTCCGGGGCCGTGGGGAACGGTGGACGGCCGAGGAGCCGCAGCCCTGTGGCAGCGTGCGTGGAGGGCACCCCGCACCCCGCTGGGCCCCGCGCGCAGTTCCACACATGTAGGGGTCTCTGCAGCCATTGGAACCGCAGCAGGACCCCAGCACATCTGAGGCGTGCCCCCGACTTCCGTGAGACTGACCGCCGGCCAGCGGCAGGGGTCCTGCATGGAGGCCGGAGCCGGGGCGGGGACCGAGAGCCTGCTCCCCGCAGCCAGGCCGGGGCTCGTCTGCACGAGAACGCCGCGCAGTGCCGGGCTCACCAGAGCAGCCTCCCGCCTGGCCTCCTCTCTCCAGCGACCTGCCAGGCTCCCGGCAGAGCTCCGTGTGCTGCACCTTCCAGAAAGCAAGAGCCTCGCTCTGTGCTCTAGAGCCAGTTGTCTTGTTTTCTCTACAGTTCTAGTAAAGCTGGTTCTCCTCCTGTAGTCCACACTGTGGGTGTGAGCAGGTGTGAGCAGGGGAGGAAGGGAGGGAAGACTGTGGGCAGGTGTGAGCAGGTGTGAGCAGGGGAGCAAGGGAGGGAGGACCGCAGGCAGGTGTGAGCAGGGGAGGGAGGGAGGACCGCGGGCAGGTGTGAGCAGGTGTGAGTAGTGGAGGGAGGGAGGACCACGGGCAGGTGTGAGTAGTGGAGGGAGGGAGGACCACGGGCAGGTGTGAGCAGGTGTGAGCAGTGGAGGGAGGGAGGACCGTGGGCAGGTGTGCAGGTGTGAGTAGTGGAGGGAGGGAGGACCGCGGGCAGGTGTGAGCAGGTGTGAGCAGTGGAGGGAGGGAGGACCGCGGGCAGGTGTGAGCAGGTGTGAGTAGTGGAGGGAGGGAGGACCACGGGCAGGTGTGAGCAGGTGTGAGCAGTGGAGGGAGGGAGGGAGGACCGCGGGGAGGTGTGCAGGTGTGAGTAGGGGAGGGAGGGAGGACCGTGGGCAGGTGTGAGCAGGTGTGAGCAGGGGAGGAAGGGAGGGAGGACCGCGGGCAGGTGTGAGTAGTGGAGGGAGGGAGAACCGTGGGTGGGTGTGAGCAGGTGTGAGTAGTGGAGGGAGGGAGAACCACGGGTAGATGTGAGCAGGTGTGAGTAGTGGAGGGAGGGAGGACCGCGGGCAGGTGTGCAGGTGTGAGCAGGGGAGGGAGGGAGGACCGCGGGCAGGTGTGAGCAGGTGTGAGCAGGTGTGAGCACGGGAGGAGGGAGGGAGGACCGCGGGCAGGTGTGAGCAGGTGTGAGCCGGTGTGAGCAGGGGAGGGAAGGAGGACCGCGGGCAGGTGTGAGCAGGTGTGAGCAGGGGAGGGAGGGAGGACCGCGGGCAGGTGTGAGCAGGTGTGAGCAGGGGAGGGAGGGAGGGAGGACCGTGGGCAGGTGTGAGCACGGGAGGAGGGAGGGAGGACCGTGGGCAGGGCTCGCTCCTCTGGAGAATCTGCGTCTCTCAGGGCCTTGTCCTGGCTGCCTCCCGAGCCCGGGTGCCCCGGAGCCGAGTGCTCCTGGACCAGGGCTGTCGTGATCTGCACCACTTTGTCTGTGTAAAGCAAATTAGGGGAGGCCACGAGGCCCAAGGCTTTTGTGGATCGTTATGAAAAAGGGGGTCTGAGGGCTCTGACTGGGCGCCGGCTCGGGCGCCGGCTCGGGCGCCGGCTCGGGCGCACCTTTCCTTCTCTTTCGCCCCCGCGGCCCTCGGCCTCTGAGCGCCGCAGCAGCGTCCAGTTTCACGCCACAGCAGCACAAGAGGATGCCCCGGTGAGTGCCAGCTTCCTGACACAGCGCGTACAGAGCAGGGCAGGCGGGCGGCTCGTTGGGTAAGGCGCATCCTCCCTCTGCCCAGGCGGCGGCCGGCCGGGCAGTCGCCTCCTGCCGGGTTTCAGCCGGTGCTAGACTGTCCACACCGTGGCGCGTCGTTCTGGGGAAAATATCCCATGACGTGGCACTGGCTTCGCAGGCTAGTCTCGGATATCCAAATCATCCCGAGACCAGCTGAGAGCAGGAAGGTGCCTTCACACGCGCCCTCTGTGACACGCGAGCCGGGCTTCCTGAGGGGGTCCCCCGCCGTCCCAGATCTGGGCGCCTCCTATTTCCCAGTCATGGGATGAGCGCCGTCCTCCAGTCATTTGTAATCCATGAAGGAGAGCCCGTGGTAATCTGATTCTAACCCACATTTCAATGGGCAGCGTATGTTCAGTAAGTATCTTTAGATGGGCTGAATTATTTTCAAACAAGTGTGGCAGTGCCGGCCATGGAAGCTAG
The DNA here is from genome assembly GCF_000151885.1 of Dipodomys ordii. NCBI lineage: Eukaryota > Metazoa > Chordata > Mammalia > Rodentia > Heteromyidae > Dipodomys > Dipodomys ordii. Next base: position 20,722,979 of record NW_012267227.1, read on the forward strand.
TCGAGGGCAGATGGAATCGCGCCATCGCGTTGGGGCCAGCCTGGCCTCAGAGTAGATCAACCCACCCACCCTCGGCAGCGGACCAGGCGCCTGTGGCCGAACATGCCCAGGTGTGATTTCTTGTTTTTATGAAGGTAAATCAGTTACCCACTTCATTGTGAGGTTTCCAAAGATGTGTATGATGCACTTGAATAAAATCCTTCACCTCTGTCGAGCTCTTCCACTTTCTAGATTCTTTTTCTTTTTGGTGGTGGTAGGATTTGAACTTACAGCCTCGTCCTTGCTGGGCAGCCGCTCCCTGCCTGGACGCTTTTGTGGGTTTCATTATGTGATGTTCGTTGCATACATGTAGTTGCTCTTGGTTGCAGAGGACAGCGTGTTTTCCTCTCGTTTCCCCTGGTCCCTAGCGCTCTGACTGAGTTAGGACTGGATGTCGTTTGGAAAGAGTGCAATCTCGCCTCTGCCTGGTCTGGACCTTGGCTTCCTGACGGCTCTGTTCTCGCCTCTGCCTGGTTCTCGGCCCCCGCTCCCCGGGAGCAGGTCCGCGCCTCTGCCCGGGCCTCCTCGCGGCGCTGTGCCCGGTGGCAGGCCGGGCCCACGGGCCTCTCAGGAGGAGGCCGTGTGCTTCAGTGCTCTCTGGCGGGACGTTGGAGCCAATCGAAGCGTTCCTGGCGCCGGATGCCATGTGGAGTGTGTGCCGAGTGACGCACGGGCGCATGCCCTGGTGCCCAAGCGTGCCTCGCTGTCAGTACGGGCACACCAGCGCGTCCGACAGCGTGACTTGTGCAGCGTTGGGTTAACATGGTGGACCACCGTGCAGCCCCACAGCAGCTCTGAAAGCAGCCAGGGTAGCATGGACAAAACACCTGAAAGATGCAGAGAGGTTAAAGATTAGAGGTGGCGGGTCGGAGCACTTGAGAGCAGCAGGCAAACAGGAGCGAAGCATGACTTAGGGTTCAACAGCCATCACTAACACGGGGAGAGCGAAGGGTCTTATTATTTTACCTAAAAGTAAGATACGGATTCAACTGTCATCTAAGACACATGGGAAAGGTGGGCACCACTTCTGAAACCACCACACAGTCTACAAGAAGCTGGAGAGGAGAATAGAGACAGGAAATCTGACTGCACAACCCGGAAAACTTACGCTAGTAAAATGCTATAATGTCGGCCAGAATTTGCAGACAGACAATGGGGGAGCATAGCTTCAGAAGGCCTGATTCCGTTATTATGTAAAGCATTCCTGCAAACTGGTGAGAGAAGCACTCTAAAAGGACAGACAGACAGACAGACAGACGGGCCATGAAAGCGTTTCAGCAGGTGCGTCTGTGCCGGGAGCCCCGGCTCACCCGGGAGGCTGAGGGGGCATCTCAGCCCCAGGCCAGCCTGAGCCCAGAGGGAGGCCTGTCTCAAAAGATAAGCAAAAAGAGGATCCGGGCGCTGGTGGCTCACACCCGTCATCCTAGCTACTCGGGAGGCTGAGATCTGAGGATCGAGGTTCAAAGCCAGCCCGGAAAGGAAAGTCCGTGAGACTCTTATCTCCAATAAACCACTAGAAAACCAGAAGTGGCGCTGTGGCTCAAGTGGTAGAGCGCTAGCCTTGAGCTGAAGAGCTTAGGGACAGCGCCCAGGCCCAGAGTTCAAGCCCCACAACCAACAAAACAAAAGATAAGCAAAAAAAAAAATTAAAACTAGCAACTAACCCTATGCTAAAATATGTGAGCCAGTAAACAAAGATGTTTAATGTTTCCTAAATTTAAACCAGCAAAGAATATAAAATTTTATTTTTATGGAACTCAGTGCTAGTGAGGATGTTGTAAAAATGGTACTGTTTGGTGATGTTTTGTAAATTAGTATCTCCTTTTTGGAAAACGCTTGGCAGTCCAATATCATAACCCATAAACACATTTATAGTCTTGGACTCAGTAATTTGACTTCTGGGAATTTATCCTGAGGAAAATTAATCCAAAATACGGAAAAAATTAAAGGTCTAAGTTGGGAAACACAATACGTCTCACAGTTGGGGAACGGTTATATGTCTTGGCACGGCCGTTGTCATTGGTCATGACAGGTACAGAGTGCTTCTAGACGAATGGAAAGATGCTGGTGATTTTAGATGAAATGAAGACTTAGGAAAGATGTGTATAAAAAGACAGGAGGAGGATGGCCGGGAACGTGTTAGCGCGCTCGCCTAGCATGCACAAAGCCCTGGGGTCGACTCCTCAGCACCCCATACGCAGAGAAAGCCAGAAATGGAGCCATGGCTCAAGTGGTGGAGCATCAGCCTTGAGCAAAAGCAGCTCAGGGACAGCGCCCAGGCCCGAGTTCCGGCCCTAGGACTGGCAAAAAAAAAGAGGAAGAGGAGAAAAGCTGGCGAGTAACTTCATTGCGGACAATGCTCGTTCCGTAGGGTCTTCCCCAGGTCCATGCTGACTTCCAGGGTCCCAGCCAGCTCTGTCTGAGCCCCCCAAGTTCCTCCAGAGAGCCCTCCCATCCCACGAGCCCCACGAGAGCCCCCTCCCCACCCCCCATAGCGCTCCCCGCATTTCCAGTACGTCCACGGCCCCTCCCTTCCCTCCTCCCCCTCCCCCTCCCCCCAGGAGTCCCCACGGAGGTGAGCCTGGCCCCCCTCCCCC
>NW_012267227.1:20725981-20726248 GCF_000151885.1 Dipodomys ordii
CCCACGAAGGGTTGCAGCACTTGGGGCCTCTGGGCAACATCCCCAACATCGTGGCGGAGCTGACGGGAGACCACGTGCCGGAGGACTTCAGTGAGGACCAGGGGTACCCGGACCCCCCCAACCCCTGCCCCGCTGGGAAAACAGGTACCTACCGGGCTTGCGCGGGAGCACGGGAGGAGGCGCCTGCTGCCCGCGGGCTGGGGAGGCCTGCGTGCCAGGAGCCGGCTGCGCAGCTGCCAGGCAGGCAAAGGGCTGGCGGGGGGGGGG
>NW_012267227.1:20726518-20729944 GCF_000151885.1 Dipodomys ordii
CCTTCCCTTCCTCCCTTCCTCCCTCCCTCCTTTCCTCCCCTCCCTTACCTCTCTCTCCCTCCTTCCCTCCCTCCCTTTCCTTCCTTTCCTTCCCTTCCCTCCCTCCTTCCCTCCCTCCTTCCCTCCCCTCCTTTACCTCCCTCCCTCCCTCCCTCCCTCCTGCCCTTCCTCTCCCCTGAGCCACGCCTCCAGCCCCTCCCCTTTGTCTGTGCACTGGGTACCTTTGAGACAGGGTTTTGCACACGCCTGGACCACAGTCCTAGTCTCTGCCTCCGGCCGCACTGAGGGGCCAGGCACGCAGCACGCTGCCACACAGCACCTGCACACCCACTTCTTCCTGTGTGGAGTCTGCGGCTCCTCCGTCTGCCTGCCAAGCGGCTGGCTGGGGTGAGTCTGGAGGCGCCGTCCTGAGAGCTGCCAGCTCGTGAGATGCAGGTGTCCCGGCCCAGAAGCCCTGGGCTGGGCGCAGTTCGTGCGTGCGTGTGTGCGTGTGCACCACGCAGTCAGCGGCTGTGGCTCTGTGAAGCTGGGCGAGCTGCTGTGGAGGAGAATGGAGAGGTGGCGCTGGAGCAGAGACAGCCATTCACCCAAGGCGCACTCCCTCCACCCGGAAAAGCACGACACAGACAACGCCACAAAGATGCGCAGCGTAGCTCCCACGTGTCCTGAAACACAGAACAAAACGGGAAACCACGGCCAGCGCTGTGCACCTCGGACGCCGGGAGAACGGAGGAGCCGCGGAGACGCTCGCAGAGCTCATCTGCTTCCTGTTCTTCCAGTCTGCAATCTGAAAGGGCGGTCATGCTAAACCTGGCCACTCTGTGAGAAGCGGCTTCAGTCTCCTTGCAAAGAATTGCCTAGGCCGGGCAGGCGCAGCCTGGCTGAGCAGCCCGAGGGGGAAAGGCTGACTTCCCCCCACGCGGTGAGCGCCCTGCGCGCCGCAGCCCGGCCCGGCCCGCGTGCCCCTCAGGGCCTCCCAGAGCCGGAGCGCGCGTGGCTTCTTCCCATGTTTGGAGTCAGTCTCTGTCTCTCTCCATCCCGATCTGCGTCCACGCAGGTGCATGAGATCTGCGATCCAAAGCTTTCCTGGTGTGCACCTGACACGGCCCAAACTCTGGCCACCCTTCCCGTGTGTGCCGGCAGGCCAGCGGGCCAGGGCGGCCTCACTGACTTCCTTCTGTGAAGGGCAGAACCCACCAGACCGCTCCCCCTCCGTCCCAAGGGCCACGCGCTGTGCCTCGGCCTCAGCTACAGGCCACCTGGGAGGGTCGTTTTTCACCTTTCCCCCCCCACTCCCCCTGCTGTGGGGGGGCTCAGCAGGTCCCCTGGCCCTGACCCAGCCCCCACCCTGCTGGGAAAGACGTCCAGAGACACAGCGGACAAGAAGAACAAGGCTGAAGGGCAGGGTACTGCTGGATCAGGCACCACGGCTGCCGTGTGCACACGCCTCTACCCCAGCGGGGTCGGGAGCGAGGAGGGTGGTGAGGTAGAGGCCAGGCCCGCCACAAAGTGAAAAGAAGCAGGCAAACACAGCGCGGCCAGAGTGGGTGCCGTTGAAGGGGTGGGGCCTGTGTGGCAGGCGTGGTCGACCCGTGTGACGGATCCTCTCCAGCGTCTGCAGCTCAGCACGCAGAACTGTTCACCCACCGTCGGAACCGCACGAGCAGGGACTCAGCCAGGCTCTGGTCTGTCGAGGGTTCTGGTTATCATACCCTGGACCGCCACCCTCATGGCACCCACCGGGGCCCTGCTGGGAGCCTGGCCTTGGCGGCTGCGATGGCTGGAGAGAGGAGGGGCCCCCTCTGCAGTTCAGCTGGCCTTGCAGAGCCCGGCGCTGCCTGATTGCAGAGCGGGTCTGGGGATCACTCATGTGTGGCGGGAGGGCGGCAGGTGGGTTTGCTGGCCGCCGCGGGGCTCTGCTCCAGGACTGGACTTCGGGGCGAGTGATCCCATCCTGCGGGGAGCAGACCCCAGAGCGGAAGCTATGGGAGGGGCTGCTCTGAACAGACCCTCACCCCTGTCCAGGCAGGTCGGGCACTTGGCTCTGAGGAGAAGCACAGTGGCCGCTGCTGAGCCACTTTTGTCTTCCCGCAGCAGCGGATGGCTGCCTGGAGAACACCCCGGACACGGCCGAGTTCAGCCGGGAATTCCAGCTGCACCAGCACCTGTTCGACCCGGAACACGACTACCCGGGGCTGGGCAAGTGGGTGAGTCACCCTGCCTGACACGGAGGGGGGAGGCGCCGGGTTAGAGCGCGAGACGGAGAGTCCCCCAGGTGCAGGGGGGCGGGCTGCCAGCCCAGGCCGTGGGCCGGCCCGGGGTGACCGTCCCTTCCATGTGGGCAGAGAAAGCACGGGTGTGCGCGCTGGGTTCTTCCTCCATTCGCCGGAACGCTCCATGTCTGTGCCAGCCTGCTGAGGGGAATGAGGGCAGGGCCCTGGGGCTCCACGCACGTCTGACCATCTTTTCTGATCGTTGGTGGCGGAGGGGGGAGCAGGGCAGCCGTGGGGGGCGATCACCGTGCGGCCTCATGCCCACGCCACATGCTCACCATCCGTGCTTGTGCTGCGAGAAAGAGCACACGCTTGTCACACAAAGAACACACGCTTGTCACCTACCTTCTCGGAGGCTGGAGGAGGCTGGAGGAGGCAGCCGGGCGAAAGAGCCAGGGTTCCAGAAGATCCTCGCGGGTCGGACGAGAGGCAGGCCGCTCGGCACGCGTGGGCTCTGCCTGGCTGCGGGCGTGCGAGGAGTCGGTTCACACGCGGCCATTCCCGCGCCCTCAGGCCCTTCCGCGGCTCACTGTGGGAAGAAGGGACTGGCAGAACCGCCCAGGCCCAGGCGGCCAGCACCTCGGGCCAGCAGGCCGGCGGCTCCCTGGGCGCCGCGTGGGGCTCCGTGTACATCTCTACTCGAGTCTGTGGCCGGAGGGAGGAGAGGCTCGGACGGGCTCTCAAGCCTCCCAGAGGAGTCAGCACAGGTGGAATGAAACGGGGAGACGGGTCCTTGAAGGCGGCAGCTCTGTGAGCCTGGAGAAGTCCAGAGGGCAGGCCGCCTCTCCCCGGGGCCAGCTCGCAGTGTTTGGAGGGCCGGCGGGATGGCCGCCGCCCCTGCCCTGCCCAGCCGCCCCTGCCCTGCCCAGCCGCCCCTGCCCTGCCCAGCCCAGAGCTCAGGCCTGGGATCCAGGACCACGTACCAGAGACAGACAGAAGTACACATCAGTGCCAGCCGCAGCGTGTGCACAGCTTGTATCCGCAGCAGTAGCACGTGTGTGCAAACGCCGATGCTCTCGCTACCACTGGCAGTGAAACCGGATTCGCTGCGTCTGCATGGCCAAGTGTGAGCGGAGGGAGCCCCGCGGTCCACACGCACGGCCAAGTGTGAGCGGAGGGAGCCCCGCGGTCCACACGCACGGCCAAGTGTGAG
>NW_012267227.1:20736503-20740508 GCF_000151885.1 Dipodomys ordii
CTTACACACTCACAGCTGAGTGCTGACCTCTGTGACCTCGGTCCCCTTACACACTCACAGCTGAGTGCTGACCTCTGCGACCTCGGTCCCCTTACACACTCACAGCTGAGTGCTGACCTCTGCGACCTCTGTCCTCTTACACACTCACAGCTGAGTGTTGACCTCTGTGATCTCTTTCCCCTTACACACTCACAGCTGAGTGCTGACCTCTGCGACCTCGGTCCTCCCCTTACACACTCACAGCTGAGTGCTGACCTCTGTGACTCGGTCCTCCCCTTACACAGTGCTGAATGGTGCTCTCTCAAGGAAGTCACCTCCAAGAGTGAATGCTTCATCCCAAATGCTGTGCAGCCTTGTCACCAGAGCTTGATCGAGCCACGCCTGCAGGGAGGAAGCAGGGCCAGCGTCCCCTGACTGCCTTCCGAGACGTCGCCCGCGGAGGAGCCCTGGGCTCTGCAGGTCGGGTGTTTCTCAGGAGTCCGTGGGCTTGGACTGTGCGGCCCTCTGCGCACCGGGAGGCGGGCTGTGGCAGGGACGCCCGCAGCCCGGCACGTTGTCGTTTCTCCGCGTGGGGAGCGTTGGATGCTGACCATGGACAGTCGTCAGGCAGGTAGAGCCGCCGCTCCACGCTCCGCTCCACCAGGTCCACCTCCTGCGGCAGTGTCCTTCCGGACCTGTGCTCTTGCTCTGGTTCGTGTGTTGCTAGTGAAAAGCCATCGCTTGCCCTTGGACAACCCTGGCTGCTCTGGGGGGCGCGCTGGGCGTGCAGCGCTGGCTGTGGTGGTGCCCACACTCCAGCGGCTCCTGGAGCTCGCCCTGAGCTCTGAGCACTGAGTCATGTGCACACGCATTGACCCCTGAACTCCTGCGTCTAGTTTTGATGGCCAGTATGTCCTAAACCAGCCGGCTGGCCTCTCTCCAGGCTGGCCTTCCTTCCCGTGGCGTGAGTCCTCGTTGGACAGGCCAGCCTCCCTCACCCGCGCTCTTCCTGGCCCTCATGCTGGAGCCGTTTTCTCTGAGAGCCCCTCTGCCCGCCTCCAGAGCCGGCCGGTGCTCGAGGGCCGTGACAGAGCCACGGACGTGAGCCACGGCTCGCGCGGTGACAGGCTCTGACCCACCCCGCGGGCGCCGACCTTGGTGGTTTCTCTACGCCTGCCTTTAAGCCCATACCGGGCGCCATCACGAGTCGTGGAGTCTTGATGCTCAGGGAAGCGCAGCGTCTTCCAGGAAGGAAGGCCCCGCAGGCCTTTGCCACCGGCTGTCGAATGGAGACTTACGGGTGCGGTCTGCGCGGGCCCTGCAGAGGAGGCTGACGGAGGCCAGTGTGACGTGCTCCTGTCCGCACCCGAGCCCCGCCCCGCACCCGAGGGCTGGCGCAGCGAGGCTGCTGTGTCCCCCGTCCTGCGGGGCCGTGCCAGGCCAGGCCTGCCCGGGATATCAACCAGCCCGTCCCTGGCAGAGCCGTGCCCCCGCGCGGAGGCCCGGCCCCCGGCACATCGGGAAATCCTGCAGCTCATTCTCGCATTCGGCGTCTTCTCTTTCCATCTCCCACCACGAAAGCAACTTCCGCACTGGACACAAGTGTGGTGTGAACCCGCTCCGCACCGAGGACGGTGACGGACGCGAGCCAGCGTCCCGCTCCGGGCTGAGTCCCCCTTCTTCCTCGCCTACATTTCCTCCAGGTTTTCCAGTACACAATCCGCCTTCCGTGTCATCTGGGCTGTTCTTCCTTAACGTCTCCAAGTTCCTCTCCTTTCAGCTTTCCACACTTGGAAGAATATTACCCCACCAAAGAAAAAGTCAGTTGGTATCAAGAGCAGGATCGATGGACGGCCCGTCCCATCGCACGCTGTTGTCCTGGTGATTAATAAAGTAAATAAACAGCAGAAGCGGAGCCGGCGCCCCCCCCCCCACGGCCTCCGGGCCTCGCGCTCTGCCTTGTACAGTCTCCGTGCGTGTGCGGGTCCAGACCTTGCGTGAGCAGCGCGCTGGGGACACCGCGGGTGTGGAGACACTCGCACAAACGGGCTCACGCAGCCCTTCTCTCCCTCCCGCGGCGCTGGCCTTTCTGCCAAGAACCTGGGCTTTTTGGTAGTTTTTAAAGTGTGGCAGCCCCGCCGGTGCCCCGGGCGAGGCCCGCAGAGCGGCGGCGCCGTCCTAGGGAGACGGCTCGAGAGGGGTCGGATGCTGAGATGAGCTTATTTATGTTAAACGAGGGCTGTTCAATGCGAAGAGTAGGATTCAGAGCCCCGTGTCTGTGAGTGTGGGTGACGCGGCCTTGCTCCCGCCGGCGCCTCGGACCCGCGTTCCTTCCAGCTAGCTTTCCAAAATACACGCATGCAGACAGCTAGCAGACACGCCCTGCATTGCTCTGACAACAGACAGCCCCCAAATCCGATCCATACCTGTGCATGTGTGTTTTCTTTTCTCCCCACGCCAGAACAAGAAACTCCTGCTGGAGAAGATGAAGGGCGGACAGAGACGCCGGCGGCGGGTGAGGCTGGGCCGCTGCTCTGAGTGGGGGGCCGGCGGGCTGGCTGCAGTGTGGGGAGAAGGAGCGGATCCTCACCTGGTCCTGTGTGGCAAAGATCACCGCCAGGAGATCCCCACGGTGCCCGGAGGGCCCCTAGCCCGGGGCTTTGCGGGCCCCAGCTTTGAGGTGCAGGAGGGTCGCCTGCACGCCCCTGGTGGTCTCTGGGGGTGGTGAGCATGTCATCACGGCTGCATCCGTCCCTGGGACGCGCTGGGCAGCCGGCTCCAGGTCACAGTTCGGGTGGGGGGCAAAGGTCACGCCAGACAAGCTTCCTGCTCCCGCAGCCCTGCCCGGCCTTGGGAACGAGGCCAGCACCAAGTGCAGAGCGGGCTTCGCGTTCACTCACGGCAGCCCACGGTGGGGCTGGGCGGGGTCCAGGCCGCGGCCACCGCATGACAGTGGAACGTCCAGGTCACGCTGAGACCCCGAGGCTAGCAGAGCCTGCCTCCCACACACAGGCCCCGGCGCAGGCCGCCGCTGCTGGGCACACAGGCCCCGGCGCTGGGCACACAGGCCGCCGCCGCTGGGCACACAGGCCCCGGCGCTGGGCACACAGGCCGCCGCCGCTGGGCACGGACTCCCCAGGGAAGCCACCACTCCCTTCAGCTACACAAATGCACGACTCAGACCACACACCCACCCAGGCTACTGGCCGGGTCTGCAGCCTCTCTGAACAGCTCTGGCAACCTAGTCGAGCGCTCGAAGAGGTGTAGACGCCTGTCCCGGCGCCAGCCCCGAGGCCCGGGGCTGACACAACCCCAGCAGAGCCGTCCCTTCCGCAGCTGCTCCTGGGGCCGCACATGGGCTGTGAGGGGTTCTCGGTGATCACGGCTCCCGACGGCAGACGCGACGGGAAGGGTGTGACGTGATCTTGAGAGGAGCTCAGAACACACCTGCCGTACCAGGCACGTGCTCGAGTAGCTCCCCATGGAAATAATAAAGACCGATGGCCGACCCTGAGTGAGCGGCGGCGCCCAGGCCCGCACCTTGCTGCTGCCGGCCCGCAGCGGCCGGACGGCCGGACGAACTCCGGCCAAGATGCAGCACGAGGGGTTTTACGCTAGCCTTGATTTCCTTCACGTGGAATTTAGGGAAGAAGGTGCTGTGCCCTGAGCTCTGGGCAGCTCTCTCGCAGGACCGGTCCCTGCGTCTCAGGACGGGGAGACAGCCCTGAGGGCGGCCCAGCTCCCCGGAGACAGCAGCTGCGCGCTGGCCTTGCTTCCCCAGGGCAGCCGAGCCTCCGCCCAGGGCTCCCGGAGGCCGGGACGCTGTCTGTGGATTTTAAAGCACACCAGCGTTTCACCCCCAGAGCTGATGAATAGGAGGAGCATCTCACATGCCCCCTCAGGCAGCCGCAGGGTGGCTGCTGCCACTCAGCAGGGGCACACTGAGGAGGCTGCGCACTCCGCCCTCCCCCGCCCTCCCCCGCCCTCCCCCGCCCTCCCCCGCCCTCGGCCCTCTGCCCTCCCCCC
>NW_012267227.1:20740621-20743373 GCF_000151885.1 Dipodomys ordii
CCTCCCCCGCCCTCCCCCGCCCCGAGAGGCCCGGCCACCGCAGCAGTCCCCAGCAGAAGAAGCGTCCTGGATATTTGGGGCATGGCTTCTTGGGGTGTGTCACTTTTCTACACTATGGGGACGCGGGCTGTTGCAATTTTTACCTTGTTTGTGATGCGGGTTTTGCAGAGCAAGTATAGCAAGCACATCTGTCAGGATGGTTCATATTTTTACTTGTCAGAATATGAAAGGATGCTTGCAAATCGCCCAGCCCTAGGCTGGGAAGGTGGCTCAGAGGTAGAGAGCTTGCCTAGCCAGCACAAAGCCCTGGGTTCGATTCCTCAGTGCACAGAAAAAGCCAGAAGTGGCGCTGTGGCTCAAGTAGTAGAGTGCTAGCCTTGAGCAAGAGCAGCTCAGGGACAGCGCCCAGGCCCTGAGTTCAAACCCCAGGACTGGTAAAAAAAAAAACAAAACAAAAACCAAACTGCGGAGCCCAGGATCCACCCCTTCTCTCTTAGAGAATGTCTGCTCATGTCTGAAGGGAGTCTGGGTTCTCCTGTGCCAAGGCCCCGAGGTCAGCCGTGAGCAGCCGCAGCTCACGCCCTGCGGAGCCGGAGCCGGCAGCACCATCGTTCATCACTACAGCGGATTTCTTGTGTTTGTGCTCGTCACTGGAAGGCAGTTTCAGTAAACAAATATCTTCCGAGACTCTTGAATTTTTTTTTACGCTAAAGACTGTGCTGAAAGCTCCAATGACTAGTTCAAATCCAAACCTCAAAAAAAAAAAAAAAGATATGCATTTAGAGAATGAATGGGAAACCCTGAGTCACTCAGAACATCAAGAGATGAAAGAGGTTTCAGACTGTGGAGTCTTGTCCCCAAACACAAAGGATCCTTCCCTCTGAGCCTGGGGGGGGGGGACGGGAAGGAGACGGGAAAGATGGCTAGAGCCCCCAGCGTGCTGTGCATTGGAAGCAAGCCGTGGCTGAGATGCCAGTTCCTCCTTGGCCCACTCTGTCTACTTGTAAAATAACTCAATGCATTTCAGATTCTCCCACCTGAAGAAGGCCGCAGGGGTCTTGGTGGCTAAGTACCAAGAGCTTAGGAGCTGTTCCCCCTGGCCAAAAATATCTTTAGGTCAAAAAGACTCCTTTTTCAGAGAGCACGTTGTATGGATGAAGACAGTGGGTGACATGGTCCCCATGGGACTGCATGAGTGAAGTCTGCAGCTCGGTCTGGCGTGGCGGCCCCCCCCCGTCCCCCGCTGTGGACCCACAGTGGACGGCAGACGGCCCTTCTCTGAGGCCCGCTAACCCCAAATTGTGTTTCCCAGAGTGCCAATCCCTACCTGCAAGGACAGAGGCTGGACAACGTCGTCGCCAAGAAGTCTGCCCCCCACTTCCCGGAGGAGGAGGAGGACTCAGAGTAGAGACGGCAGGCCTCCCGCACGCACGCCACCCCGGCCGGCCGGCCCCCTCCGCCAGGCTCGGCAAGAAGCATCAAAGCTAAAATGTGTATGTCAAGTACAATAAAATCCACGCCTATGAAATGACCCGATGGCTGGCAGTTTAAAATGGTGTTGGGGGGCTGGGAAGGCGGCTGGGTGGCAGAGCGCCTGCTTACCGTGCGTGCAGCCCTGGGTTCCGTTCCTCAGCACCACATGCACAGGAAACGCCGGAAGTGGCTCAAATGGTAGAGCGCCAGCCTTGAGCAAGAGCAGCTCAGGGACGGCGCCCAGGCCCTGAGTTCAAGTCCCAGGACTGGCAAAAAAAAATGGTATTTGGGCTGTGCTGTGTAAAAAGCTGGCCTTTGATGTGATTAAGTTTGTGCTCAAGGGGAGGCTGGAAAACACACCTGTGTGTGTGTGTGTGTGCCCTCAGCGGCTGGAGCTCGAAGGGAAAGCTTAGCGCTGTCTCTGGCTTCTGTGCTCACGGCTAGCACGCTACTACTTGAGCCACAGCACCACTTCTGGGTTTCTAGTGGTTTACTAGAGTCTTACAGACTTTCCCGCCCAGGCTGGCTTTGAACCGTGATCCTCAGATCTCAGCCTCCTGAGTAGCTGGGATGACAGGTCTGAGCCAGCAGCTCACAGGTTCTTTTTTTAACAGAGGAGCTGGACACTCATGACCTTGTCAGCTCTTCACAGTAGCGCTGCCTGGCAGGCGGGCTGGGTTAGGACTGCTCACAGACCTGCGTGAGCTCTCTGTGACACCACGGCACACAGTCTTTCAGTAAGCAAATGGGTGGGAAAAATGGGCTTCAGAGAGACATAGGAGCCAAGTCAAACGTGTATAAATCAGATTGGAATCCGGACACAAATACCATTAACTGGATAATTAGGGAAGCCTGTGGCTGCGAGTGTCGAGTGTCGTGGGAAGGACAGAGCCCTCTGCAGAGGGAGCCCGCGGCGGGTCGGGTGTGTCTTCAGCCTCGAGGGTAGTGATGTGGAGGGCGACCAGCCGTGGGGGCTGGGCCACAGTCCTGGGCCAGCTCGCCCCGAGCCGACGTTTTCCAAACCAGAACCATGTTTGTGGTTCAATGGTAAAAGCGGACTACAGTGCGCGCCGGCCGGAGCACGCATGAACGGGGCTGCAAGCGTGAGGCCCGAAGGCGGTGAGGACCCTGCGGGAGAAGGAGCGTGGGCTGAGGGGCAGGGCCTCGGGCTGCTGCGGGGCTGAGGGGCAGGGCCTCGGGCTGCTGGGGTGCTGCGGGGCTGAGGGGCAGGGCCTCGGGCTGCTGGCTGCTGTGGGGCTGAGGGGCAGGGCCTCGGGCT
>NW_012267227.1:20743503-20748735 GCF_000151885.1 Dipodomys ordii
GGGCTGCTGCGGGGCTGAGGGGCAGGGCCTCGGGCTGCTGCGGGGCTGAGGGGCAGGGCCTCGGGCTGCTGCGGGGCTGAGGGGCAGGGCCTCGGGCTGCTGCCGGGCTGGCAACCCCGTGGCCAGGGCAGAGGGGTCGGCTGCGCAGGGTCTGGTCCACACCGGCGTGGGGACGCCGCGTTTGCGGGGTGCTGGCGTGGCCTGCCCTCCAGGTCAGCTTGTGCTGCTTTCTGCAAGGATGCAGACGGGCGCTTTGAAGCCAGGAAGACACCTGGAGAACAAGAGAACAGAAGAACGTCAGCCCCAGAGCCAGGATGGGGACGCCTGGCCCCACCACCATCAGCCATTCGTCTCGCTGGACTCACTGTGCAGACGGACGGACAGATGGACGGACGGACGGACGGATGCCTGCCGCTGGCGTGAGCGTGCACACAGCCCAGCCCAAGGGGTTTACAACCGGGCTGTTCTAGGAGAATGTTTCCTCTCATTGCTGGGGAGGGAGGGGGGAATGAGAGGGAGGAGAGGGACAGACAGACAAACAGGCAGAGAGACAGGCAGATCTGAAAATCTCCACTTCTCCTACCCCGAACCAAGAGTCACCAGCCCGAGTCACTGAGGGGTGACTGTCAGATTGCATTTGCCGGGATTCCTGGAAGGGCAGGGGCAGCAGGGATGCGGTCCTGGCCGGAGGGCAGGGGCAGCAGGGATGCGGTCCTGGCCGGAGGGCAGGGGCAGCAGGGATGCGGTCCCAGCGATTCAGAGCCACCACCTGCTCTACAGCCCCAGGACACGGCCACCCACCCCACACCCACGAGCCCGCACGGGACCTGCCACGCTCACCCAACTAGCCCAGGGTGCCAGAAACCCCCTCCTCCTCCTCCTCTGAAAGCCTTCGGAGATGCAGGTCTTCACAGAGTCATTCCACAGACTCGGCCTCAGCCACGGGGGCTCCAGGTCCCTGAATCTGCTCCAGAATTGCCGGGAAACGGCCATGGTCCAGGGAGGCGGCAGAGCTGCAAGAATGTGAAAGTCAGTCAGATTGTCAGTTGCAGAAACCATCCCCCAGGGCGGCCGGGCCGGTGGAGGTAATGGCTACACCCTGCTCTGGGCAGGCGGGGAAGCCAGAGCACAGTGAAATGGTTGAGAAACAGGCTGGGAAGGTGGCTCAGGGGTAGAGCATTCGCCTTGCATGCCTGAGGCCCTGGGTTCGATTCCTCAGCACCACATGAGCAAAAAGAAAGAAGCCGGAAGTGGCGCTGTGGCTCAAGTGGTAGAGCACTAGCCTTGAGCTGAAGAGCTGAGGGACAGCGCCCAGGCCCAGAGTTCAGGCCCCACAACCGGACCCAAAAATAAATAAATAAATAAATGCGCAACTGAAACCACATTGCAGAATTTTTGTTAAGTAGAGCAGAGGATTGAAAATGTGAAGCTAGTGTTTCTTCTACGCAAATGCTTGATGCAAAGCTGTCCCTAGGCTCAGAGCAACTGGGCATGCCCCTTTCCCCAGTTACATGGGCTCTGATGCCAGTCCACACACGGGCTGCCCCCTCTTCTCACAGCCCCAGAGAAAGGGCGACTTTGGACAGCGAACAAAACAGCTTTCCGAGGGGCCAACGTATTTTCATCCTGATTCACTGTGGATGTCTAAAAGACTATTTCCTTTTAAGTTAAAGCAACTTAGAAATTCTTCCCACTGGGTCAGTTTTCTTATTTTTATGGCCACCATTTTAAATAAGCATCTTTTCTTTTTATAAATTCATTTTACTCTGCCCCAACCTTTCTGTGTTTCTTGGGAAGAGAAGAAACAGCTCACTTAAACACTCTTGTTTATGATGGGTGAAACCACAAGCTTTGTGTGATGTTAACGCACTCGCAGAAAGACAATCTGAACTTCAGAGAGGTCTGTGTCTGGCGAGAAGGCTCACCAAGGAGAATGGGCTCATTTCAATTCCATGTATTATAGGAAGGAAAAGATCAAGGAAGAGCTGGTCTTAAAAATGTCAAAATATGAGGATTTGATGGGAAGAAAGAAGGAAAACAGAGCAGCTAGAAATGCAAAGATAAAAGAGCTGGATCCAGACATGTCTATGTAATTTCCCAGAAATGGAAACTGTACTGGCAATTTGGAAAGAGATATCGAAAAACAATATGCATTAGAAGCTGAGCGTTTCTTGTAGCAATGAACTTGGAAGGCTCTTGGAACACAGGCCACAGTGGCTTCAGGATTCATCTACATATGTGGTGGAGGAGGAAGGGAGAGACCAAGTTTCACAAGGAATTAGACACAGAAGGGGAAGCGAAATGCTTTTCCAGAAAACAACTCCAGCAGGCTGGAGGGTCACCAGCGGAGCAGAGTGTGAGGGCCTGGGCTGGCTGGAGCGGCCGGTGTGTGTGTGTGGGGGGGGCTTCCCCGAATGCTCCGGCCATCCTGACTCCTCACAATCCATGAGTCAAGTTGACGAACGTGGTTCTAGCCGCTTGTGCTTGAGCTTAGGGGCTCACAGAGTTCTTTCCACTACACCGCGGTTCCCAGACCCGGCTGCTTGTCAGAGTCCTCTGTGGAGCTGTGTAAAAAATGCAGATTCTTGGGTCCCATCCCAGGAAAGTCTGATTCAATAGTCTGTGGCAATCTTTTTCTGCTTTTTAAGCTCCTCTCCTGACTCTGGCACACCGTCAGTTTTAGGAATCATTGCACGTCATTGCCGAGTGGAGACAGAGAGAGAGTAGACGAAACTCAGGCCCGGGAGGGACGTGGAGAAGTCGGACACGACTCTTTTCTGACACACAGCTATAATGAGTCTTGCAAAATTCTACCCAGATCTGAAAGGCATGCTTTGCTTCACTTGAATTTATTTCTTGGCCCCAGGTCTTTGGTCAGCTCCTCTCGTGGACTCTTTCCAGCCTCATATGGTTTGTGAGGAAGCTTCTAGAACCACACGGCTACTCCAAAATCCGTCACTTCCTTGCTTTCTCCAGGTGAATTACAAGGAGCTATTTCCCGATCCCTCAAAGCTCAGCGGAAGCGAAGCGTGCCTCTCAAATGTCCTTCCCTGGTCACTAGATCTTGTTTTTCAAAATAAAAAAAGTTAAGAAATCAGTGGTAAAACCCCTAGACTGATGGCATAGAGTACACATGGAAATAACTGCCACCCAGACCGGCCTCGGCCCTTGACAGCAGGATCCCGTCTCAAAACAGAGCCGAGTCAGATGCGGGGCTCACGCCTGTAATCCCAGCTACTCGGGAGGCTGAGGTCTGAGGACCATGGCTCGAAGCCAGCTGGGGCAGGAAACCACCCGAAATCAGCCAGAAGTGAAGCTCTGGCTCAAGTGTTAGAGCAACAAAGCCTTGAGCTTTAGAGCCCAGAGACAGCACCCAGAGCCTAAACTCAAGCCCCAAGCCTGGCACACACACACAAAGAAACACAAAAGAAGTAAGAGCAAATAGAGGGCCGACCTTGAGCCAAAAGCCGGGTGACAGCACAAAGCTGAGTTCAAGTCCCAGTACTGGTGGAAGGAAGGAAGGAAGAAAGGAAGGAAGGAAGGAAGGAAGGAAGAAAGAAGGTAGGAAGGAAGGAAGTAGGTAGGTAGGAAGGAAGGAAGGAAGGAAGGAAGGAAGGAAGGAAGGAAGGAAGGAAGGGAAGAAAGGGAAAGGAAAAGAAAAGAAGAGAAAATAAATAGGTCTACAGAGCTAAAGTTCAGGGACACTTATGGGAAGCTGCATTTTCTGGAATAATGTGTCCTTCCTATTCGAAAGCACCGTATTCTTCCCTCCCCAGGCCTCAAGCTCTCCCCCTCTCCCCCCCTCCCCCCTTCCTCTTTCCACTAAGACTAGAAAAACAACAAGAGGCCTGGCCGGCGCCCCAAGGTCTCACTAGACAAAGGTTTTGCAGAAGAGGCAGCTACAGGAACTTGTCTGAGGGAAGTTCACCCCGTGCTGCCCGTGGCCGCTCACTGATCGCTGTGACCAGGCCTCGGGGCCCAGGTCCCCACAGACGCCCTGAAGACGCGGAGGCGAGGCTGAGGGCCTGGCAGGCCCGTGGGGACTCACGGCGGCGGTGGGGTCATCGGGTCTCTCTGGTCTTGCAGACAGCACCGACAGGGTTAGCTCATCTGGAGAGCGTCTCCCGTCTGCGGGGCTCTGTGCGGCTCGGATCTCACCTCCCAGGTCCTCTGTACGCCGGCCGGCAGGACACAGCTCTCCTCCTCCTCGGATCCTTCTCGGAAGGCACCGCATTTCTCTAGAGAGCATTGTCCACAGAGCTCCCTGCAGCACGGACAGACAAACATCCAGCCGGAGGCACCGCTCGGCAGCAAGGGGCGTTGACATGTCATCAGTCTTGTAAGAAAGGGTGAGAAGGCATCTTCCAGATGTGCAGCTTCTTAGTCGAGGGAGGAAAGGCACCAGCAGGGAAGAGACCAGGACCTAACACGCAGGCCTGCCTGAGGCCCAGCTTCAGAAGAGAGCAGCCAGTGCTACCTGCCCACCCTGACCCTGCCAGCCTGACCCTCCCAGCCTGACCCCTCCCACACCTGACCCTCCCAGCCTGACCCCTCCCATACCTGACCCCTCCCACCCTGACCCTCCCAGCCTGACCCCTCCCACACCTGACCCCTCCCAGCCTGACCCCTCCCAGCCTGACCCTCCCAGCCTGACCCTCCCACACCTGACCCCTCCCACACCTAACCCTCCCACACTTGACCCCTCCCACACCTGACCCCTCCCACACCTGACCCCTCCCACACCTGACCCTCCCAGCCTGACCCTCCCAGCCTGACCCCTCCCAGCCTGACCCTCCCACACCTGACCCCTCCCACACCTAACCCTCCCACACTTGACCCCTCCCACACCTGACCCCTCCCACACCTGACCCCTCCCACACCTGACCCTCCCAGCCTGACCCTCCCAGCCTGACCCCTCCCAGCCTGACCCTCCCAGCCTGACCCCTCCCACACCTGACCCTCCCAGCCTGACCCTCCCAGCCTGACCCTCCCAGCCTGACCCCTCCCACACCTGACCCCTCCCACACCTGACCCTTCCCAGCCTGACCCCTCCCAGCCTGACCCTCCCACACCTGACCCTCCCAGCCTGACCCTCCCACACCTGACCCCTCCCACACCTGACCCTCCCACACCTGACCCCTCCCACACCTGACCCCTCCCACACCTGACCCCTCCCAGCCTGACCCTGCCACACCTGACCCCTCCCACACCTGACCCCTCCCACACCTGACC
>NW_012267228.1:0-592 GCF_000151885.1 Dipodomys ordii
ACCCTCAGAGCACACAGTACCCTCAGAGCACACAGCACCCTCAGAGCACAGCACCCTCAGAGCACACAGCACCCTCAGAGCACACAGTACCGCAGCACACCCCACCGCAGCGCAGGGCACAGCAGCGATGGCTCCGCCGCGCACAGCACCACAGCTCACAGCACCGCCGCGATGGCACCGCAGCGCACAGCACCGCAGCGATGGCACTGCAGCGATGGCACCGCAGCGCACAGCACTGCAGCGATGGCTCCGCAGCGATGGCACCGCAGCGCACAGCACCGCAGCGATGGCTCCGCAGCGATTGCACTGCAGCGATGGCTCCGCAGCCATGGCACTGCAGCGATGGCTCCGCTGCGATGTCTCCGCAGCGATGTCTCTGCAGCGATGTCTCCGCAGCGATGTCTCCGCAGCGCACGGCACCGCAGCAACGGCTCCGCAGCGCAGGGCACCGCAGCGATGTCTCCGCAGCGACGGCTCCGCAGCGACGGCTCCGCAGCGACGGCTCCGCAGCGCACGGCACCGCAGCGACGGCTCCGCAGCGCACGGCACCGCAGCGATGTCTCCGCAGCGCACGGCTCCGCAGCGATGTCTC
>NW_012267228.1:746-1368 GCF_000151885.1 Dipodomys ordii
CTCCGCAGCGCACGGCACCGCAGCGACGGCACCGCAGCGACGGCTCCGCAGCGCACGGCACCGCAGTGATGTCTCCGCAGCGCACGGCTCTGCAGCGATGTCTCCGCAGCGATGTCTCCGCAGCGATGTCTCCGCAGCGATGTCTCCGCAGCGCACGGCACCGCAGCGACGGCTCCGCAGCGATGTCTCCGCAGCGATGTCTCCGCAGCGATGTCTCCGCAGCGCACGGCACCGCAGCGACGGCTCCGCAGCGCACGGCTCCGCAGCGATGTCTCCGCAGCGATGGCTCCGCAGCGACGGCTCCGCAGCGATGTCTCCGCAGCGATGGCTCCGCAGCGATGTCTCCGCAGCGCACGGCACCGCAGCGCACGGCACCGCAGCGATGTCTCCGCAGCGCACGGCTCCGCAGCGCACGGCACCGCAGCGATGTCTCCGCAGCGCACGGCACCGCAGCGATGTCTCCGCAGCGCACGGCTCCGCAGCGATGTCTCCGCAGCGATGGCTCCGCAGCGACGGCTCCGCAGCGACGGCTCCGCAGCGACGGCTCCGCAGCGACGGCTCCGCAGCGCACGGCACCGCAGCGATGGCTCCGCAGCGCACGGCTCCGCAGCGACGGCTCCGC
>NW_012267228.1:2470-2926 GCF_000151885.1 Dipodomys ordii
ACGGCCCCGCCGCGCGGTCACACGCCTGACCCCCTGCGCGCCCCGCACCTCCAGCTCCGAGTCCCCGGCCCGACGTGTTCGGGCCCCGGGACCGGGGAGGCCGCAGCCCCTACCCTGCCCACGGTGCGCTGGGAAGCCCCGAGGGTGAGGAGTCCCCGGCGTGGGCCCCGGAACCCCCTCCCTCCCGCGCCCAGGGGTCCCCCGGGGAGCCCCACAGGTGGGAGAACGCCCCGGCCGGACCGGGCGACTTTAGGCCCTCGGGTAGCTCCGGGAGGAGACTCTTATTTTGAAGAGCGGCCCCCACCGCCACCCCGTGATTTGCACGCTGACCCAATGGCCAGCCCTTGGCCGGCGCTGGGCTTGTTATCAATTACATGTTGTTCCTGCAGCCGCTGTGTCCCCGGGAGGATAAACAGCAGGCCTGGCCGGCGGGCGGGGGCGGGGCCGGTGCCCGGA
>NW_012267228.1:2976-9223 GCF_000151885.1 Dipodomys ordii
CCTGGAGCCCTTGCTTGCCCTTCAGAGCCGCGGAGCCCCGCGTGCAGGCCCAGCTGCCGGATCCCGGCCCCCCGCGCGTGCCTGCGCCAGCCCCGTGCGTGTTTCACTCCGGAATCAATCGCTTTGCACTGGCTTGTATTCTGGTGGGAAGGTAGACAGGAAGCAAAAGTGCCTCGGTAGTTTCCCACGGGGCACCTCCCGGGAGGCCCAGCAGTGGGCCTGGCGGCCGCACTGGGAATCGTTCATTAATACCAACCAGGAGCGGAGGTGCGGCTCGGCCGGAGCATCCCCAGCCTTGAGTAAAAAGAGCCCGGCGAGACTGTGAGAGCGAGTGCAAGTCCTCGCACCTGCACGCGCACGCGCACGCGCACGCACACAGGCGCGCACACGCGCGCACACGCACCCTTTTGGGAGCCTCCACCTGGAGTGCTGGGGAAGAGGGACGCACAGGGCCAACTGACAAGCTCGGAGGGGTGAGGGGGGGTGAGGGAGGGGTGAGGGGGTGAGGGAGGGGTGAGGGGGGGGGAGGGAGGGCGGAAGAGGGGGAGGCCCCGGGCTGCCCGGAGCTATGACCTGCGGGCAGGTGGTGCCACTCCGCACCGTGGTTGACAGAGCTCTGTGTAGCACAGGCTTTGGAGCTCCATTCCTTCCCAGGAAGTTGATGAATCGTGTGCATTGTATTTGTGTTATTATCTTCAAATGGTTGTGCGTAGGGGTTCTGATTTAATAGTGTGCATCTTAGAACAGCCCCGGGTTAGAGCCTCAGCTGAGGACGGTGGCCTTCTGCAAACCTGCTCCTCCTGGAGCTTCCCTCCTAGGGGCTCCCAGGCCATGTGGGAGCTGAGTCAAAGGTCCTTGTGTCCTTGTGCGGGAGGGAGGCTTAGAGACCATCCGAGCATGGAGCTGGTGGGGAACTTGCCCACGGTCACTGCTGCCAGAGGTGCTGTGCTGCGTGTGTGGGTCGGGGGCGGGGGGGGAGTGGTCCTGAAGACAAGGGGGTAGATGCAGAGGTGATGCCAAGCAGCAGGGATGCTGGCGCTCCTTCAGCTTGTAAACACCCAGCCCATCGTGGTTGCTGGATGGGGACAAAGGTCCAGAGAGGTGGCCCTGTCATGGCCAGGCACTATTGACTCTCCCCCTCGGACGCCAAACCTAGCATGGCCTTTGGCTTCCTGAGACACGGCTTCCCCACTGCGTCTGCCAGTGTCCTCTGAGCCCCTCCTGGGCACCAGCAGGACCTCTGCAGAGACATGGAGCGGGGAGATAGGCGTTAGCCCAGCCCCCAGGGTGGTGAGTGTCCCGGAGGACAGCAGTGGCAATGGGTGTGCGTGTTTGTGCGAGTCACACGTGTCTCCCATTCTGCTCAGCCGCTTGATGGGCCCCCGGGGGTGTCTGCAGGTGGGAGGGCGTTTGCGCGTGTTTCTCCATCCTGTTAGAGGCAAAGGCGCCAAAGGGGATGGTGGATGAGGCTGTGAGGCCCACAACCCAGCAGGAGGCCCAGGCCTTGGCCTCTCCTGTTCACAGAGGGGGAGGCAGAACTCCGTCCCTTTGGATTGGGAAACAGCCCTGAGCGGGGAGGAGGAAGAGCTTGCTGCTGTTTGACTTTTTTGCCTCTTGACTATTAAATACCCATTTAAAAGATAATTGCCCATTTAAAACTCAGGAAAAAAAAAAGTTAAAATCAGTGTATCCCCTCCGAGGTCTGCTTCTGTGAAAAGTAGATTCTTTTTTCAACCTGAAATTCACATTTAACACACAGCCTGATTTTGTTGTTGTTGTTTTGTTTTGTGCCAGTCCACGGGCTTGAACTCAGGGCTGGGCAAGGGCCTGGGCAATGTCCCTGAGCTTCTTTGCATAAGGCTAGCACTCAATCACTTGGGCCACAGCTCCACTTTTGGCTTTTTAGTGGCTAGTTGGAGATAAAGGAGTCTTTCTTGCCTGGGCTGGCCTTGAATGTCAGTCCTCAGATCTCAGCCTCCTGAATAGCTAGGATTACAGATGTGAGCCACAGGTGCCCTGCTCAGCCTGGAAGCCCCAGCCACCTCCTGTCACGAGGACACTCGGCCATTCTCCCTTTTGCTCCCAGGGTGACTCCTCTAGCAGGAAGCTGAAGTTAGGGTCTGCAGACACAGTGTCTTCCCGTCCTGGGCCATTCTGGGTGCAGCATACCTCCTCCCCTGGAAGGCCCCTCTCACACACACTCGGCTGATCACAGGCACATGGGGTGTCCTTTTCCAGGAGTGTCTGAGACCAGAAGTGCCTGGGTTGTGCAATGGGGTGACGAGGGCTCTTTTGCAAGCAGAGTGGTGCAACCTCAGCCAACACTGCTAGGGCCCCGTCCTCCCGAGGGATGGAGGCCGGAGCCGGGTTTGGCTGTGGAGGCTGTGGGCAGGCAGCTGAGCGTCAGCGAGCCCCCGGTTTTCTGACCAGCCTCCTTGTTCCCTCTGCAGCGGCCGTCGGCACGGCCAGGCCAGCATGGTGGACCACTTGGTTCCAGTAGATGAGACCTTCTCGTCTCCAAAACGCCCCGTGGGCTACCTGGGCGAGAGGCTGGCCGGCCGGCGGGGGTACCACGTGCTGCCCTCGCCTGCCTCTGAAGATGACAGCGACGCCTCCAGCCCCTGCTCCTGTGCCAGCCCCGATTCGCACGCCTGCTGCTCCTGCTACAGAGGAAGGCCGGGCACCAAGGGCCAGGACAGCATCTTGGACTTCCTGTTGTCCCACGCCACACTGGGCAGTGGCGGTGGCGGCGGGAGCATTGGGGACAGCAGTAGCCCCGTGACGTGGGGGCCCTGGCGGAGAGCTCCAGTGCCCACGAAGGGGGAACATTTCTGTTTCTCTGACTTCCCTCTGGGTGACCCTGATGACGTCCCCCGGCCCTTCCAGCCCACCCTGGAGGAGATCGAGGAGTTCCTGGAGGAGAACATGGAGCCGAAGGCCAGGGAGGCCCCAGAGAGCAGCAAAGACTTCGAAGCCTGTGGCCAAGAGCTGGCCGGGCCCCACAGGAGCCACCTACACCCAGGGTCTGCAGGGAGAGAACGCGGTACCCCTCCCCCAGATGGCACCGGCGTGGGCAGTGCCCAGGGCCCAGGGGAGGGACCGGCACCCGACGGTCCCATTCCAGTACTGCTACAGATCCAGCCAGTAGCCGTGAAGCAGGAGGCGGGCGCAGACCCCGCTTCCCCCGGGCAGGCCCCCGAGAACGTCAAGGTGGCCCAGCTCCTGGTCAGCATCCAGGGGCAGACCTTCGCGCTTGTGCCCCAGGTGGTGCCCTCCTCCAGCTTGAGCCTGCCCTCGAAGTTCGTGCGCATCGCTCCGGTGCCCATCGCCGCCAAACCCATTGGGTCGGGACCCCTGGGACCCGGCCCCGCCGGTCTCCTCGTGGGCCAGAAGTTCACCAAGAACCCAGCAGCAGAACTCATCAAAATGCACAAATGTACTTTCCCCGGCTGCAGCAAGATGTACACGAAGAGCAGCCATCTGAAGGCTCACCTGCGGCGGCACACTGGCGAGAAGCCTTTTGCCTGCACCTGGCCGGGCTGCGGCTGGAGGTCAGTATGGCAGGGACCGGCCTCACGGCCAGTGAGGACCCCTCGCGCGGGCTCACAGGTGTGCAGCCCAGGCCCTGTTCTCCACCCACAGGAAAGGTCAGGGTCCGCGTGGGCCCAGCTGCCCAGGCCTCCTTGTCCCTGTGCTTACCAACACTGGAGGCCACCTGCCTTCAGTTTCCTAATGACCAGGTCGGGCTTGCTGTGGCTTGTTCCGAGCGAGTGCTGAGTCCTTCTGGGTCTCTCGGTCTGGTGGGCCGAGGGCAGCGGCGAGGGGGCAGAGGTCAGCGGTCAGCAGCGGGGCACCTATGCAGACAGGACAGCCAAAGGTGATGGAGCAGGGCTCTGTCCCTGACCCTCACGGCCCACACAGGGTAAGGACTGCCAGACCCCAGCTCAAGGAAGGGGCCTGGGGGGGGGGTCCTAAGAACACTGAGGCCCGGGCTGTGGGAGACCGGGCCCCAGCTCACACCAGTCCATAAATGGGACTTGAAGCCCAGTGGTTGAGTTAGAGGCTCATCCTGAAAATGCTGCGTGGGGGCCGAGCCGGGAGGGACAAGCTGCCTGGGGCAGATGTCTGTCAGGCCTGGTCCTGGCTTCCTCCCAGGGATGTGGAGGGCTGTGGGAAGCCACAGAGCCAACCCAGAAGGCCAGGCTGGCTGTGGTGTTGGGTCAAAGATGGCGAAACTCTTCCAGGCTCTCTGCCCTGTGTGGTCCTCATAGCGTGGGGGCCTTGCCAGGCCTGCCCAACCTCTGGGGCAGAGAGGCCCTGTGTGTCACTGATGCTCAGCCTCCGCAGGAGGTGCATCCACCCCCCACAGTGGCAGGAGCTTTCAGCACGGTCTGCGTGTTGCTGCTGTGGCTGTGGCTCTTGAGTGTGCGGCCAGAGCACAGTGCGCAGGCCCGCTGTGGTGGCTTCAAGCACAGGCGCACATCTGGGTGGTGCCTGCTGTGGTGGCCACAGGCACATGAGCACATCTGGGTGATGCGAGCCGTGTGTTTGAGCACCTGGCGTATGGTGACGTGCCCTGTGTGCACAGGTGTGTCTGGAGTATGGCAGAGCGGTGTCGCTTTTGTTTTCTGGAGCAGACTGGCTCACAGAGCTCATGAGCCTCGGTCCCAGGCCGGGTCCTGGCCTGCCAAGGCTGTGCCATGGACAGCCCTCACGATGTGGTCTTTGGCACAAGCTGGCTGGAGAAGGCTCCCCCAAGAGTGCCTTGGTGTGTGCCTGTCCTGAGCGCCACCTGCTCAGCTTCCCTCCCCACGTCCCTCCTGTTCTGAGCCACGTGTGGTGTCGAGTGAGGGCAGGCCCCATGGGGGGGCTGCGGGGTGGAGGGGGAGGAGGGCAGGGGAGGGGCTGTGTGCTCTTAACTGGACAACGGGGAGCGTGTTGTGGCACCCCAGGTGGAGGAGGAAGTGGAGGGCTTGAGCCCCTGACCAGCCGGCAGCTCACTCTGTGTCCCTGAGGCACGGAGCCTCAGTTTCTCCTGGAGAGGAGCTCCAGGCAAGTGCAGGAGTGGTCTGCAGTGCCCCCTGTCTGCACGCCAGTTGTCAGCTAACCATCAGAGATCAAGGAGGGACTGACGAGTCTTGTGTGGGTTTGTGGACAAGGCCGTGGAGTGTCGGTGGGACTGTATGTGCTTGGTGGGGTGGGGCAGGTCTGTGGGGAGAAGGGCTGCCCCACAGCACTGGCTTGTACTCAGTCCGGCTCGCCTCTTCACTGCCGTCCCCTGGCTGGCACTGACCAGCCAGCGAGCTGGGATGGGGCTGAGGCTGAGGCCACCCCCTCTGCAGCCCCCCAGGACCAGGGGGCTGGCTGAGTAGTCGGGGGTATTCACGGGTGAGCCCTGTCCTCCACAGCTGCTTCGTGGTGGTGAGCACCTGTAGCAGGTATGCAAGTGAGAGTAGACACTTGAAAGCTGTCAGCTCGGGACCGTCCAAGCCCGCGCCCATCTCCCTGCCCCGGACCCATCCGGCCCGCGGTGGCAGGGACACGGGGTGCAAGGTGGCACCCTTGGTAGGGTGGGCAGCTGGACAGCGCAGAGTGGTGTGTGTCTGGCTCCCGGGAGGCTCCTCCCTGGCAGCCTCGTCTGAGGGGAGCCAGAGAAGTGTGTGCAGGGGGCTGCAGGTGCTGTGCATGCGGCGTTGCCCAGGCCGGATTGCGCCTCCGTTACCCGATCTACCTTCCTTCACTCGTCCTAGACCAGAACCGGAGGCACAGGAAGATCACATGTCCGCACGGATGTGCTCAGGAGTGTGGACTGAGGTGCGGCCTCCGCGGGTGCGGCCAAGGGCCAAGGCGGACGCATCTGTCTGCTCTGGCTGAGGCCGTGGGCCGGCGGCTGCTGGGCCGTGCGCTCGAGGCCCTGCTGTCAGCGCTCTGTGCGGCTTCCATCACGTCATTCTTGATATGGGTCCATAAAAGTGGTGGCCACTGCCGTGTCCGTCCCCTCCGAGGAGATGGAGGCACAGAACGCTGAGCTTCTGCGGCGCTCAGCTGATGAGTGTTGGCAGGGCCAGGAATCCCACCGCCTGCCCACTCTTCTGTGTACCCTCCAGCCACTCTCCGCAGGGGCGTGGCTCGCTCTGGTGTGGATCGGTGGGGGCGTGGCTCGCTCTGGTGTGGATCGGCGGGGGCGTGGCTCGCTCTGGTGTGGATCGGTGGGGGCGTGGCTCGCTCTGGTGTGGATCGGCGGGGG
>NW_012267228.1:10457-28574 GCF_000151885.1 Dipodomys ordii
CACACACACACACACACACACACACACACACACACACACACACACACACACACACACACAGCCAGGAGGATGCTAGCAGTTTTCAGTAGACGTCAGGTTACCTGCTGCCCGCTGTCACAGAGCAGGCGGTGAGGACAGGCTGCGGTGAGGACAGGCTGCGGGGTCATGCGGGAACCGCTGCTCTGGCCGGCTGCTCTGTCATGGTACCTCAGTGCAGGAGTCGCACCTTCCTCATTCGGCACACACAGTGGTTGAGCTTCATGGAGTCAGAAGATGTGCTGACTCCCTCCCCCGGCCTCCCTGTGTTTGGGGGCCCATGCAGACCCCACAGTTCCCAGAGGCATGGGCTGGAGTTGGCTTCCACGTGCAGCAGCTGCCCACTGGGGACAGGACCCTGGGCCTTGGGCAACACGGGGAGCTGAGGCCCTCAGCATCCGGAGCCCCTCTTGTGCCTGCTGGCCTGTGGGCAGGACGGGGCAGCTGCGGGCCCTGCCATCAGGCAGGAGAGGGCCTCCTGTCCTGGGCCTAGGAACGGGACATCGGGCCTGGTGCTCATGGGTGTGGCTGTACCTGTATGTTGTGCGTACTCATACGTTGTGCGTGTGAGAACACCAACACTGCCCTCGTGTGTGTTGACCTCAAGCCCCTGGCCAGGTCGCTCATTTAAACACAATTGCTGATGCCCAGCACGCAGCAGGCAGTAGACAGACCGCAGGGAGGCAGTCAGCCGTGGCCTTCCTGGCCTTCCCTGTCTTGCAGGACGGACTGACAGGCACCCAAAACTGGAATGGCACAGCTCTTCCCCAGCATCCGCAAGACTGGTGAGCGTCTGGAATGGGCGCAGTCTCGGAGGCCCTTCCTGAGGAAGCGGCTCTCGTGCTGAACTCTAAGGGATGGGCAGGAAAGAGCAAGGATAGGGGAGGGAAGAACATTTCTAGATAAAGGGAACAGAATATGCAAATGGTGGGCAGCAGGAGGCACGGAGGAACGGTGGCGATGGAGGGCGCAGAGGAGGCAGGTGGTGTGGGAGCGGAGCGGAGCGGAGGGCCCGGCTGCCAGGACCCGGGACCCTGAGGACAGTCTCACCCTGAGCCGCGCCCGGCAGCTTCGCTCGCTCGGGCTGCCGTGAGAGTGTTTGTCCCCAGCCAGCAGAGGTGGAGAGAGGCGATGCTGGGGCATCCACATGCTTGAACACTTAGCCAGGGCACCTTTTTGGGGGGGGGGTGGGGAACGGTCCTGGGGCTTGAACTCAGAGCCAGGTGCCATCACATTTTGCTCAAGGCTAGTGCTCTACCACTTGATTCACAGCTCCACTTCTAGCTTTTTTGGTGTTTAAGTGGAAATAAGAGTCTCGTGGACTTTCCTGCCGGGCTGGCTTGAACTGCAGTGCTCAGATCTCAGCCTCCTGTGCAGCTAGGATTGCAGGCGTGAGCCACCGGCGCCCAGCAAGGGTGCAGTTCTGTTTGTCAGCTTCTTCCAGGATGTCAGGATGCGGTTGTGGGGCAGGCCGGTCTGGGGACCCTCCTGCGGGAAGCCCCGCCGCTGGGAGGAGGCATCCTCCGCCTGCTCAGTGTCCCCTCAGTGACGCCCTGGGAGGCTCTGGCTGCCGCTGCGGCTGGTGAGGCGGCACAGCCAGAGCCCTGAGGACTCAGCACAGACGCGGGCGGGGCGGGGGTGGGGCCCCCTCCTGTCCCAGCAGAGCTGGGCTGACCCGAGAGGACCACCCAGCCGAGCCGCCCTGCCCCGCGGCTGCACAGGAGGCCAGGGCTCTGGCTTCCCACCCCACCTGGGCCCCCATTCAGGTCCAGGCCCCAGGGAGGCCTGCTGACCCCGTGTCCCTGTGTCCCTTAGGTTCTCTCGCTCCGACGAGCTGTCGCGGCACCGGCGCTCGCACTCCGGCGTGAAGCCGTATCAGTGCCCCGTGTGCGAGAAGAAGTTCGCGCGGAGCGACCACCTGTCCAAGCACGTGAAGGTGCACCGCTTCCCGCGCAGCAGCCGCACCGTGCGCACCCTCAACTGAGCTGCCCGCCGCCTCCTGCGGCCCTCCTTTTAAAGCAATAATTTATTTGCCTCCTCCAGAGGGATGCGACAATGTTACCAGCTCACCTTCTGCTACAGGAGGTGCCACCCAGAGCCCAGAGCTCGCCACCCACTGCCTTTCCTGGGAGGCCCCGGGGCTGCCCCATCCTCGGGCCGGGCCCCCAGTGGGCCTTCGCCATGTGCCTTCCTGGCTGCCAGGCCTCCATGCAGCCACCAGCTGGAAGCAGGGGCTGGGTCTTGCCCTTCTCCCACTGGGCTCCCGGCCTGGGCCAAAGCCAACGCTTTATTGCTGGGGAAGAAGAAATGCGCAGTTTTGAAACACTCAGTTCCCAGAGGGGGCCGTGCTGGGAAGAGGGAAGTAGGGTGAAGGTCCAGGGCTGCACCGTGGTGTGGCTGCGGTGTGCAAGAGCCCGCTCCGTCATCAGGCGGAGGCTGTGGCAGGGCCACGCCGTGGGGCGGGGTGAGCGGCGCCCCCCGGGGCCTGCAGTGCTTGAGTTTAAGGTGCAGGACACAGGTGCCACCCTGGCCAGCAGTCCTGCTCCCTCCTCCATCTCCCAGATAGTCCCAGGCCCCAGCCCTGGCCACTGAGGGAGGGGCAGCCCGGCTGCGGAAGGACCAGCCGGAGCCTCCAGCCCTGACTTAGAAATGCATTCCTCCTTGTGTCTAGAAATTACTATCGAGTGATCTAGCTTGTTTGACAAGTCTATCTCACACCCTGTGAATGTATGTAAATAAACTGTACATAGGTCCACCTCCGCATAAAGTTATCTTTTAATAACATGTTGACATTTGTGTACATTTGAAATTTTAAAAATCTATAAAGCAGTGTACATATGTTATAATTATGTATATTTTCTTTGGTCCTTCAGAAGAATATATTTACTTTGCCAATAAAAAAGAAAAAAAGAACCCAGTGGCTTTTTGTTGTCCCTGTGCTGCATGCTTTGCTCTCTGGAGATGGACGACTCTGGCTTTCCCACCCCAGTGCCCCGCGCCCCCCCCCCCCCGTCCCCTCCTCTGAGCCGGGTTCTAGCGTTTTCTGTGGGAAGCACCCAAGCCTGGGCCTGCCGTCTCCTACTCTCCTCTTGGTATTGGACTCTCGCTCAGCACCCACCTGTGCTGAGGGGACATCACTTCCCCTGAGGCCGGTGGGCCCGTTCCCTCTTCCATGGTGGCAATGTCTGTCGTAGCGTGCTGGCCCAGACAGTGGGGAAACAGCCAGGCCAGCGTGTGGAGGTGGCCTCTCTGCCTTCCTCAGGTCCCTGACATGCGTGGGGCTCTGTAGTGTGGCTCCACAGGTTGCGTCTGTGCACACGGCCCGCACAGGCTGGGAGGATGGGGCCAGAAAACAAGGAGAGGCCGTAAGCTCTTCAGGAAATGGCCTGGGAGAGGTGGCCCAGGCCAGCCTGCCTCCAAGGTGAGGCTTACGGCAGGAGACCGCCCTGGACCGCGCACCTGCATGGGGGCGAGCACCTTCCAGCGGGGGTGCTCTCCCACAAGCCCAGCCAGACCCTTGGTGATGCGAGGTGGCCAGTGGGGAGACCTCCAGCAGAGGCTCTGTGGTCAGCGTGGGTGGCCGTCCATCTGAGGACAGAGAGCACTGTCCTCTCCGGCTTGGGGACTGGCTGCTCTGTCCTGGGCACCGGACCTGGCTGACAGTGAGTTTTTGTGTATCCCATCCTGCCTAGCCTGTGACCTCTGCCTTTTGCCCGCAGCCCCATGTACCCTCAGAGGACAAATTGTCGGGGCGGGGGGAAGTGAGGCATTAGTTTCAGTTGCCTGAACGTACCCTTTCCCCACCCATCCGTAGCAAGGCATCCCCAGATAAAGAGGGGCCTGAGGAGGCTGGGGAGGACTGGGGTGGTCAGGATGGTGGCAGTAAGGAAGAAGGGTCCATGTCCATGCACACACGGCCCTCCTTGACCGAGCGTCAGCCTAAACACCGCACACCTCCCCTCTAGTCTGTGACCTTGCCGCTGACCTGGTGGTCTGTCTTGGGGCTGGTCTAAGTCTTCCCCTCCGTCTGGGCTCCAGGCTCCTCACCTGAGGCATGTGTGCACACACTTAGGATGCACCTGCCCTGCCGGTGCCCTGCACCCATGCTGCCAACATCCCAGCCGAGATGGACTGGGGGCAGGGGCACAGCGAGACAGAGTGGGAACGCGGAAGCCACACTGCCTGTGGGGAGCTCAGCCCTTGCCGCTCCAGACCAGAACACAGCATGGCAGTGAGTGGTAAGTGGGGACAGGCCAGGCCCAGTGGCTTGTGCCCGTAGTTCTAGCTACTTGGGAGCTGATTCAGGAGAGTTCAAGCTCAAGGCCAGCTCAGGTAAAGGTAACAAGATTCTGTCTTGAATATAATACAAATCAAAGAGCTGAGGAAGAAAAGTAAGCGTTCAAATGAGAGGTGCACCATGTTTGGTGCGGACACAGCTCTTGTTTGCACAGAGTTCTGCTGTGATTGGTGCAGCAGTCCTTTATTTACAGGAAGGTCCGCTGTGATTGGCATTCATACTGGCCTTCAATTATACAGAGGATCTTCCTTCATGAAGGACTGCCCTGATCACTACAGGCTGCTTGGCCGCTTTTCCAGTCACCTGGGGGCAGTGACAGGCCTTTTTTTGCCTACTTTTTAATTTTTGTGCATCAATTACATTTGATTAATGCAATTAAATTGACTATTAATTGAATTAATTTGATTAATTTATTCATTTATTATTTCCTGAATATTTTTCATTATCTTTCAGCCGTTGTATGAAGGAGTTGTCATCCACCGGAACAGTGTATGATATGGTGTGACTGGATCAGTGTCACCCCTTTCAACTTCTCCCCATCCCTCCCAGCCCACTCCTTCCCTTACTTACCTTGGTTTGAGGTTATGTGTTGAGTTTTTTGCAATTTAACAAAGCAGTTTATATGTACAATGTCTCTTGGTCTGTGTCATCCCTTCAACATCTTCACACACACCCCCAACCCATCCCTGCCCTTATATTTCTCAATTCTGTCATATATACAATGAATTTGTTGTTGTTGTTGTTGTTGTTATGGGGCTTAAAATCAGGGCCTGGGCCATCCCTGAGCCTTTTTGCTCAAAGCTAACACTCTACCACTTTGAGCCACAGCTCCACTTCCGGTTTTCTGGTAGTTAACTGGAGATAAGAAACTCAGGGACTTTCTTGACTGGGCTGGCTTTAAACTGTGGTGCTCAGATCTCAGCCCTGAATAGCTAGGGTTACAGGTGTGAGCCACTGGTTCCTGGCTACAATGAATTCTTGCCTGCATTCTTTCCCCTTTCCTGCTTCATTCTTGTACCACTCTCCACTCTTGCAAGTACTCATTTTGTCCATAGTCTACTACACTTCAGTGAACTCATTTGTAACCCCTTGCTTACCTGTGTGTTTACTTGCAGATTTTTTTCTTTTTGCTAGTCCTGGGGCTTGAACTCTGGGCCTGGGCACTGTCTCTGAGCTTCTTTTGCTCAAGGCTGATGCTCTACCACTTAAGCCACAGCACTACTTCCGGCTTTTTCTATGTATGTGGTACTGAGGAATCAAACCCAGAGCGTCATGCATGCTAGGTAAGCACTCTACCACGAAGCCACATTCTTGTAGATTGATAGCCTTACTTGTAGATTTATAGGTATATTCTTGCTACCACAAATGAGGGAAAACATGCAACCTATCTTTCTCTAGGTCTTGCTTACTTTGCTTAATATAATTTTTTCCAAGTCTTTCTATTCAATCTCATTCTTTCTGATGAGTGAATAGCACATTTCTTCATCCACCTGGCTGTCGAGGGGCATCTGAGCTGACTTCTATCTTAGCTATGGTAAATAAGGCTGCGATGAACATAGAAGTGCCTTCTTGGACAAATGCCAGAGAGGAATGGCTGGGTCATAGGGAAGCTCTATGTTTAGTTTTTGCTGCTTCCAAAGTAGTTAAACCAACGTACATTCTCACCATCAGTGTCATAGACTTCCCTTTTGGCCACCTCCAGGCCATCATTTGTTGTAGTTTTCTTGGGGTGAGATGGACTCTCAGTATTCTTTGCCTTGCAATTCCTTTATGGTCAGAGATGTTGAACATTTCTTCACATGTCTTTTGGCCATTTTTGCTTTTTCTGAGAAGTCTCTCTGTAAATCATTAGCCCATTTATTAATTGGATTGTTGTTCCTTTAAGATTTTATTTTTGAGGAGTTTAATTTTTTTGATCTCTAAGTATATTTTGGATATTAGGCCCTTGTCAGATGTATAGCTGGTGAAAATTTTCTCCCATTTTGTAGGCTTTCTGTTTAGCTTGTTAGCTATGGTTTTGCCAGGAAGAAACTTTTAAGTTTGGTTGCAATCCCATTTATCCAGTCTTTCTTTGATTTGTTATGATTCTGGATCTTTACTTAGAAAGTTTCAAGCTGTGCGTAGGAAGCCTAGTGTTTCCCCTACCCCTTCCTGTAATATATGGTTCCTGGCCTTACACTGAGGTCTTTGATACATTTTGAATTGATTCTGGTGCAAGATGATATATAAGGATCTAGTTTCAGTTTTCTGCATGTAGATAGCCAATTTTGCCAGTACCATTTGCTGAAGAGGCCGTCTTTCCTCCAACCTATGTTTTTGGCTCCTTTATTAAATATTAAATGGTTATAGGTCTATGGGTTTATTTCTGGGTATTCTATTCTGTTCCATTTGTCCAAAGGCCTATTTTTGTACCAGTACCAAGCTGTTTTTATTCCTATGGCTTTGTAATAGAGTTTGAAGTTTGATATTGATATTCCTTCAACATTGTTCTTCCTGCTAAGAATTACTTTTGTTATTCAGGGTCTTTTGTTATTTCATATGAATTTTTGAGTTGCTTTGTCTACTTCATTGAAAAATGTTGCTGGGATTTTGATGGATAGTGCATTGAGTTTGTAAATTGCTTTGGGTAGTATTGTCATTTTCATGATGTTAATTCTTCCGATTCAGGAACACAGAAAATCTTTCCATTTCCTTAAATCTTCTTCAATTTCTGTTAGAGTAAATTAGACTTTGCCAGAAAACATGCAGATATCCAGGTACAAAGAACAAAGAAAAGGTTTATTTCCAGTAAAGGGATCGGCAAGACCCCTTCTTACCAGGGAGAAGTGAGAAGAAGCACCGGCTATTGTCTGGGGTGACCTATAGAACCTAGGTGGTTTAGGATGGGCTAGAAGGGGCTAGGAGGCAGAGACCCTGGTGTGGACATGTGGGCCAGGGGCTTCATCATGGCAGATTAGGGTTTATGGCTGCTGCCCAAATAGTAAATAAGAGGCCCTGCAGCTGCCCAGACCTGAAGGTCACTCTAAGGGGCTCTTGTTGCCTTCTGCCCCAGAGAAGTGCCATCCCAAGGTAAAGGGGGTTGGAGGCTGAATATTTACTGCGTTTACTACATGGGCCTAGTGCTGCCTAGGAAGGGAGCATGCTAAGCTGTGGGGCAGGGAAGGAGCGTGATGAGCTGTGGGACGGGGAAGGAGCATGCTTAGCTATGGGAAGGAAGATCATTGGGCTAACAATTTCCTTTTTTGAAGTTTTCATGGTAGAGGCCCTTTACATCTTTGGTTAATTCCTAGTGGGTTTTTTTTTTTGAGGCTATTACAAAGGAGGTTGCTTTCCTGAATTCAGTCTTGATATTCTTATTGTTGGCATACAGAAAAGCTACTGACTTTGGTGGGTTGGTTTTATAACCTACTAACTTGCCAAAGTTTAAAATCACTCTAGTAGCTTGACGGAGGAGACTATCAGGTCCTTTAAATACAGAATCATGTCATCTACAAAAAGGGGTAGTTTCGCTTCTTCTTTCCCTATTTGGGTCTCCTTTATGTCTCTTTTCTTGCCTTACTGCTCTTGCTAGGAATTCTAGTACTCTATTGAAGAGAAGTAGAGAGAGTAGATATCCTTTTCTCATTCCTGATTTTAAAAGAAATGGTTTTAGATTTTCACCATTAAGTATAATGTAGGTTTTCTCGCCTACTTTTGGTCTTTATCTATAGTAGATCAATCTGAGCTGGTGACCAGAAAAGATGGTGGAAGAAGAGACTGGAATGGTAGCAGTGGAGGCAGAGAAGACAATATAGAACAGTGGAAGTAGAAAGACACAGAGAACCAACGTGGAGGAAAGAAGGCTGTGGAGGAGCAGAGGTGAGACCTTATGGGCCTGCAGGCCTTGGTCACTGGAAGAGTTCAAGGGAGGCATCAAACCATATTGGCCAAGGGTCTTAGACACCTCAGTTCTGAGCTATAAGGCCAGCTTGTCAAGGGCAGGGTCACACTAGTTGCCGGAAGTTTTTTTTTTTTTTTTGTCGGTCGTGGGGCTTGAACTCTGGGCCTGGGCACTGTCCCTCAGCTCTTCAGCTCAAGGTGAGCGTTCTACCATTTGAGCTACAGCGCCACTTCCGGCCCTGGTTTTCTGGTGGTTTATTGGAGATAGGAGTCTCACGGTCTTTCCTGCCTGGGCTGGCTTTGAACCGAGATCCTCCTCAGATCTCAGCCTCCTGAGTAACTAAGATTACAGGTATGAGCCACCAGCGCCCGGCTAGTTGCCGGAAGTTTTAACACTAGTTGCTGAAGGAGAAGAAGAATGCTTGTGATTGGTGCAAACATAGTCCTTCATTTGTATGACAGTCTGCTGTGATTGGTGTAAATGCAGTCCTTGTTTTTGAGAAGATTGGCTGTGATTGGTACAAACACCATTGCCACATCCTTTCCTGGCTATATAAGCAGAAGGAAAGGCTTTTCTCCCATGCCTTTTCTTGCCTATTTTTTAATCTTTATTATAAGTAGGTGGGGCTGAGCTGGGAGAGAGGAGGAAGAGGACAGGAAGTGGCAGTGTGCAAGCATTGGCAGCCTCTGTCCAGGCAGCAGTGGCAACGAGAGGGTGGCTGAAGAGTTCCAAGAGCAGCTGCTGGGGCAGGAACAGCAGGAAGGAGAGGCTGCGAGGAGTAGCACCAGTGGAGATGAGGTGAGGGAGGGCCCAGAGCCAAGGCTGAAGAAAGATAGAAAGCTGCCAACAGCCAGGGCTGAGACGCTGCGGGCCCTGGTGGCTGGAAGAGTTCCAAGGAGCCGCCAAGCCCGGAACCAAGGGCCTCAGCCCGGTGGACTTCCCAGAGGCTTGACACTAGTTGTGCTGTGCTTGACGCAGCTGTGCTGCTGTCAGGAGCCACCGCTGCTGCTCACTGTGGCAGGAAGCAGGGGATTACAGTTACTGCCAATGGCTGCGCTGCTGGTGGGTAAGGCCCAGGGCACCAAATTCCCAGCCTGAGTACCGAGAAACTCCATAAGGCTGGAGCAGCAGCCCCTAGCTTTCTGGGCCCACACCTGTGAGCCTCTGGGTCCACAGTCCAGGCCCTAGGCCTTGGGTACCAAGGACCCAGACCTGCCAGCTCTCTACCTGGGTAGAGCAGAGGGGTCTCAGGCTGCAGGACAGAAAATCAAGCCTCGAGGCTCTTCCTTTCCACCCTGTCAAGGCTGTCCCCCAAGGCACCCAGAGCGGAGAGGATGCACCATTTTCTCCACTTCACTATGCCAAGCAGCATGTGGGTCAGGCAGCTATACAAAGAAGTCTCCCGATTCCGTAGGTTAAGGTCAATTTTATGTTCCTTTATTGCGTGGATGTGGTGGCTCTAGCACAGAGTGCCCAGCTCCTTTGCTTGTCATCCTACAAGCTCTCGGGTGTTGATCTACGACGGCCTGGGCCAGCTAGAAAGAACAGGTGTCTCCTAGGCAAAGTCACTTTTACTCATATCCATCAGCCAGAGCGTAGTCACGTGGCTGTGAAGGAAGCTGAGAACCAAGCCCAAGGGTGGCTTGCACCCAGATGAAACAGAAGGCCCTGTTTCAGGGCTCAAGGGATAGAATCCTGACTCCCATAGACAAAGGCGAATGCCTGCAAATAACCATGGTTTCCTGAATCCAGCCAGGGTCTACAGGGGCAGAGACAGTGAGCCCAGGAGGAGGGCTCCTAAGGCAGAGTGCAGTTTCGCTCTGCTGCACTAACGTAGCATGCCAGCGGTGCAGGCAGGGCATCCTGCAAGGAACGAGCACCTGCACGGGTGTCAGGAGGCTGTGAACCCACATGGGGATGTAGGTGGGACCGGGTCCACCCATTTTGTGGCAGCCCCAGGTCTGAACAGACCCTGTTTTATCTGAGATCAGGCAGGGGTGGAGGTGATTGCTTGGAGCCCTTCACACAAGGCCCAGAGGGAACAGGGAGCAGCATCTGCAAACTCAAAGGCAGTGCGCACCTGGGGGCGTGCGGCCCAGCGGGCAGTGCCCTTGAAAAGAGAAGGACTGGACGTGGCTCCCAGGAGGCTGGGAGAAATGCAGGCTGCAGTAGGCTGTGCCAGCAGAGCCCAGAGGAGAAGTCAGGGAAAGGAAGAGAGCGGAAAAAACAGACAAGGCGTGGCAGATTTCAAGTCCACCAAAGAGGTTGCAAGGGGGGTCAAGGACTCACCAGTGTCCAGCAGAGATGTCACCTGTCCCAGGGCCGCTCAGGAGTCAGCTGGGCAGAGCCCTTTCTCCAGGGTGGCATTAGCTTTCACCTGAAGAGGCTGGGTGGATGTTCTGGCACCTTGTATGTGTGTGGGGGGGGGGGCGAGTGAGTTTGTATCCACGATGTGGCATTTTCCTTTCCACATCCCTTGTTCCTGTGCCTGTCACCCTGACCCTGTGGACAGGATGCGGCACCCACGGCAAGTTATTTTTACTTCTGTCGCCATGCTGGCCAGGTACCGCCTCTGCTGGACACATGCACGATGTCCTCAGAGATGCTCTGGCTGCGGGGAGTGGGCTCATGCACGCCTGTGCTTGCAGACAGCAGCACTCCCCCCGCCCCGTACCACTCTCCTCATTGCTTGCCAAGTCCTTGCTTATCAGTCTGCTTTTTTATTACTAAATGTGATACTTGAGGCAGGCTTCTTTATAAACAGAACAGGTTTATTTTGGCTCACATTTTTGGTTCAAGGTCAAGAGTACACATGGGAGGTGATGGCCTTCTAGGAGTAGAGGCCTAGGGGTAGCCCCAGGCATTGCCTGGTAAGAGAGAACATGCACATGAATTTTCTGCCCTTTCTCCTCAGCTTTGCGGATCAAATCCAGGCCCTTATGCATGCCAGGCAAACACTGACATCTGCATCTTCAGTCCCTGTGTTTTTTGAGACAGGGTCTCACGACTTAGCTCGGGCTGTCCTCAAAGTGGAAAGCCTCCTGCCTCAGCCTCCTAAGTGCTGTGACTGCAGCTGTGTGTCTCTATTCTTGGCTTCTCTCTTCTTAAAAACCCACCAGAG
The DNA here is from genome assembly GCF_000151885.1 of Dipodomys ordii. Taxonomy (NCBI): domain Eukaryota; kingdom Metazoa; phylum Chordata; class Mammalia; order Rodentia; family Heteromyidae; genus Dipodomys; species Dipodomys ordii. The sequence goes on from NW_012267228.1 coordinate 21,792, forward strand.
GCTGGGTGCTGGTGGCTCACGCCTGTCATCCTACCTACTCAGGAGGCTGAGATCTGAGGATCATGGTTCAAAGCCAGCCCAGGCAGGAGAGGCCGTGGGACTTCTCTTTTCTTTTTTTCTTTTTTGTCAGTCATGGGGCCTGAGCTCTGGGCCTGGGCACTGTCCCTCAGCTCAAGGCTAGCACTCTACCACTTGAGCCACAGCGCCACTTCCAGCTTTTTTTTTTCTGCTTATGTGGTGCTGAGGAATCGAACCCAGGGCCTCATGCATGCCAGGCAAGCACTCTACCACTGAGCCACCTTCCCAGCCCCGAGGCCGTGGGACTTCTATCTCCAATGAGCCCTCAGAAAGACAGAAGTGGAGCTATGATCTAAGTGGCAGGATGCTATCCTTGAGCACAAAAGCTCAGGGACAGTGCCCAGGCCCTGAATTCAAGCCTGGCAAGTGATCAAAAAAGGAAAAAAAAAAAGCTACCAGGATTTAATGATGGGGCCATACCATGACAAATTTACTAATCTTAGTCACTGCCCAAGCCCCTACCTCTGAGCATAGCACCATATTCTTTTTTATTTTTATTTTTTGCCAGTTGTGGGGACCGAACTCTGGGCCTGGGCGCTGTCCCTCAGCTCTTCAGCTCAAGGTTAGCACTCTACCACTTGAGCCACAGCCCCACTTCTGGCTTTTTTCTGCTTATGTGGTGCTAAGGAATCAAATCCAGGGCCACACGCATGCAAGGCAAACACTCTACCACTGAACTACCTTCCTAGCCCCCCCCATAGTCTTTTTTAATGTCTCAGTGGGAATTAAATTCCAACACTTGAACCCTTGGAAGGCACATTCAAGCCATATCCAAACTAAGTCTCTTGCCAGAGTAATACAAGAGACAAAAATGGAGGGACAAGGGAAAGGGAAGGCAAGTGAATGTGCTGTAATTGTTCATTCAGAAAGTCAGAATTTATAAAAACTGTTCAGCCAACAGCAAGATGCGAGACAGACATGTGGAAATAGGTAAGTCACCATGCCATGGAGCCCGGCCATCCCAGCCCAAGGCACGCAGCACGCAGCCTCGTTCTGACCCCCAGGTCCGTGTGCTCCCAGGTGGGCATCTGCGGGGAGCAGCTGGCTCTCTGTTGGGATAGCAGCCCAGGAGCTTGCTTGCTGTGAGAAGAGACTGCTGTTTGTGCACAGAAGAGTGTTAAGCCACTCACTGGTTTCTTCACAGCTTTGCTTGAGAATGTCCCTCTGGGATCTTTGTGCTGAACCCTGATGCCCGCGATGCTGAGTCAGGACTAACGTAGGTGGAAAAAAACCACCGCAGGGCCCAGCGGTCGAGCGTGGCGTGGCCTGCCCATGACTGGCCCCCTGGGGCTCTGTCTCCCTGCTCTTGGTGGAGGTTAGCTTTGGGAGATTTCCTTGGCTAAGACCTGGCTCACCTTCTCCCAGACAAAGTGCCATCAGAATAGGGCTGCCTTTGTTTCCCCACCTCAGGCAGCTCTGCAAAGCCATCTGCTCTTGAAGCTGGCACTAGACCTGCCCCAAAGTCCCATCTGTCCCCCACAATGCTTCCTTCCTACCTGCCACCACAGGTCCATCTCCAGGACAACACACTTCTCATGCTGTTTCCCACCTCAGTGCTTTTGGGCCGGCCTGCAGCCCGAGAGTGGCGGGCTGGCCAGGAGGCTGTCCCGGGTCCAGCCTGGGCTCTGCTCTCCATCTGCTGTCTGGACTCAACATGGCCTCCGGCTGGTGACCTTGCCAAGGCTTGGGAGACAAGGTGTCCGTCTATGGGAATGGCACTGAAGAGCCTGGCCAGTCTCACCTGGGATTCCTCCCCAAGTTTGAACTTCAGGTGGCCCAGCTATGAAGACAGTGGTCTTGTGATCCAAGAGGGAGTTCTGGCCAGACAGAGCCAGGCCCGGCTCACGCCGATCGATCGGCCCCAGCTGACTCGCCACACAAAACCACGCGCCCAGCCTTGCCGCCTGTTATCAAAAATATTTACATATTTTTTTCTGGTTCTCAGACACAAACCAAGCCATGTGCCGAGGCTCCCAGCTGCCCTGCCACGCGGCTGTGGCCACAACATTCTCCCACTCAGAAGCAGTAAGAAGAGGGTGACAGTAGCCCCGTCCTGGAGCTCAGAATGCTGTGGCCTCTTTAAAACTGGTGAAGGGCAATTGTCAAATAACAACTCACTACCAAATCTTGCTTCTGGCCACCATCATGCTTATTTCTCTCATTTTCCAAATGGGCCTCATGTCTCCTTGGATGGTCCCCTCCCATGCCCAGCTCTGGGTGCGTTCCTGGCAGCCCCGAGTCTGCCTCCTACAAGGAGTCCCTGGGGACCCTGGCCTGACCAGAAGAGGGGAGGGGAGTGATGAGGCAGATCCCTTGGTGGGAGGATGATGGTCTGCATGGAAAAGGATGGAAGAGGAGGAAGGCTGATCACAGGGGCAAGGGAAGGTGCTCTTCTCAACCAGCCAAACGGAGTGGAGCGGTGGGTGCTCTGCAAACAGCCTCCCTTCCCTCACTTGGGAACTTCAGTGCAAGGCTGCACGTGGAAGCTGTGTGCGGAGGTTACTGTTTGTGCACTTGCCTTCCATATCTGCTCACACGTATGTGCAGTCAGAGGCCATGGCTGGCAGGATCACAGGGCTGGGAGCTCCCAGAGGCCTTTGGCCCACTTTAGGCTTGGAGGGAGGTTCAGCCAGCGTCTGGGTTACACATTTATTTTCATGGCGTAAATACCCTTGGCAGTGGGGGACAGCAGACAATTGTGGTTTCTTTCTCCAGTGTGATTTCTATGCAGGATTCATCAGGACCTCAGCCCATACATTTCTTTCCTTTCTTTTAGGTTGTCAAGGGGAGCAGATGCCAGACCTGTGGCCATCCTTCAGCTGGAACATTCAGCTCGGGGTAGGAGAACCCCTCTCAGTCCTGTTGGCACCCACATAGCTGCTTCCTAGGCCTCTTAGGCTCCCGAAGTACAATACACCAGAAGATGGTTTCTTCTGCTTGCTGAGCAGAGAGCCAGGGGCTGAGAGGCAAAGAGGAGACGGTGGAGTCTCCCATAGGTGGGCGTTGGCGTTGGGAAGCACAAAAAAGCAATGAAGTCAAACCACATAGCACATCTTTTCAGCCACCTGTGACCTACAAAACACCTGGACTCCTCGGCTCTCAGCAGTAAAGCTCAAGTGTGAGAATCACAAAGACTTTCTTTTCTCTTCTTCCTCCTACTCCTTCCTTTCTTCCCTCCGCTCTGAAGAGGGTCTGCATTTAAATGTGTGGGCATTTGAGCTCCTCACCTTGAAGACAGGTCTGATGCTATTGAGGGCACAGATTTCACTGGCTGCCTAGCCCAACACTGGCAAACACAACTTTACTTCCCTGCCTCCCTCCCCATAAGACTAGAAAAGCACAGCCAGGGGCTCAGACCTCTTGTATAAGAAGTGATGGAGAGATGCCAGATGAGAAGAGTGGGGGAGGGAGCCTGCCTTCTTCTTTCCCTCCTCCCCCTCTTCTTCTTCTTGCCTTCAGTATGGATGTGATGCCTGGATCTGTGGCAGCCATTTGACAACCCTGAGGTACCAATGATGAGAAGAAAAAGCCAAAGTGCTAAGGAAGGAAAAACATAATTATTTAAAGAGCTGAATGCCTTCTGTTAAAAAATAAATGCCAATCAAATTTATTCCCCTGTATGCAGACGGAAGTCCTTAGCCACAGACACCGACCTGCAAAACAGGGCAGTTTCACACACCATGGGATAGAAACAGCACCTGTTCCAGGTCTCCTGCCCTCCCCAGGCCTTCCTGCACCAGCTCCACACTAAGAATCTGAACAGCAAAGTAAAAAGGGATAGGAAAAGATTTGACCAGTGATTTATGTGCTCACCAAATTTCTGATCGTGGTGCTTGCTTCCTTTCCTTGTTATTAATGTGCCAAGCATAGGCTGATTGAAAACTTGGCATAACTTACCAGGTACCAATAGGACTGCAGCCCTGGGGGTGGGAAGCTCCACTTCAGTCTTGAAAATGGAGGCCTGAGTCCCAACCTTTCCTGCTGCATGTGAGGCCATTAGCCTAACTTCCTGCTATCCAGCTTCTGTCACAGAACAAAGGGAGCTAACTAACCCAGGGAGAACAGCGGCTGAGGGAACTGAATGTGGATTCCAAGTGTCACTGCATTTGACACACACACACACACACACACACTCTCTCTCTCTTTCTCTCCATGGACCGAGATTAAATACAGAACCCTAAGGTACTAGGAACCACACTCTCAATGACTCCACACAGTGATACCACCCAATACCTTTTAACACCAATTTCCTTTTGGATTCTTTCCCTTCTCCTGGTGGTAGAGGGTAATTGTCAGGCCCCCTCCTCCTGCCCAGACCCCTGCCTGCTCTAGACTCCTTCCTTCAGTGTCAGTGTGATGTGGTCCTGGTTCCTTCTCATGTTCCCAAGTTTCTCTTTGTGATCCAAGTCTCTGTTCACATGGTTGCTGCAGCTCTATCTGCCTAGATCAGGGTCCTCCTGTCCCCCATTCTTCTCCCTTTGGACAGTCAGGACCTTGTCTCACTCATCCTAGGGGACTTCTTGGGCTGTCCCTTGGCCTAGTTTTTCACGGTGTCTTGTCTGTCCCTTTAGCTTTCTGTCCAGTGCTTGTTTCTGGACAGTCTCTGTTCCTGGGAGTCCTTGTGACCTTACACTACAGCCCTGCGTCTTGTAACCTCACACCACAGCCCTGCGTCTTGGCCATGTCTCCAGACCAGTAAACATCACAGTTCAGTACATCAGATGTGGTGCTCAGAGCAGACTCCATCAACCAATCAAGTGCTCTTCTCATTCTGCTTAATCTGAAAGGCAATACCTGAGATGATCAAACCATTTCTAACTTGCTGAACTGAGCACAGAACAAGATCTACAGGATATAATATAATTTTAGGCGGATAAGAGGTAGTTATAGGAGCAAAAAGACCTGCTGTACAAACATAAAAATCTTTGGTTCCCCATGAATGATCTTCAGACATGCAAAAACTGTGACCCCTTAATGGAGGAAAAGCAACCCAGAACAGACACAGAAGGATCAGAACAGAGCATTGAAACAATTACATGTTTATAATATATGGTTAGAAGCTCAAGTAGAGATCCTAATCGAATTTCGATAGTTGAAAACTCTAACATCTGAGATGAAAATTTCAATTAATGGTGGAGGAGACATTGCAGAAGAATTCAGCAAATGGATGATGACATTAGAAGCTATATCAAATGAAACATTTAGAAAGGAAAAACAAAAGCAATAAACAGTACATCAAGGAACACATCAAATGTGTTTCCAGTAGCAGTATGTTAGGTAAAGAAAAGGGGACATGAGAAAATGGCTGGAAAAGTTTCAAAATGTTATATCAATGGTAAGCCACAGATACATGTAAACCCCAAACATAAGCAAGAGGAAGAAAATGACATCCATCAAGGTGCATCATAATCAAATTGCTTAACACCAGTGATAATAATTTGAAAATCCCAAAGCCCCTGAGAAAGACACATTATGCCCAGAGGAACAAAGATCACAGCATGTTCTTGTTGAAGCAATGCAAATGAGAAACAAAGTGCACATGGAACTTTACCACAACTTGGGGCCACAAAAAAACTGTACATTTTAAGGGTTTAAGTCACACAAAGAATAGTTTCTGACCACACTTGAACAGAGTTAGGAACTCACAACTAAGATACCTGAAAAATTACCAAGTATTTGGGAAGTAAATAACATACTTAAAATAGTAACCCTTGGACTAAGGGAGAGTTAAAAGGAAAGTATAAGTCTTTTAAACTGAATAAAATGAAAGCGACAATAAATTTTGTGAGGCGTTAGTCACGCAGTAATAGTGGAAGTTTATAACACAAAATGCTTATGTTGGAACAGAAAGATGGTCTCCAAGCAACACCCTCAGTTTTTACCTTAAGAAACGAAAAAAAGGAGGGGAAATTAAATTCAAAGGAAGCTGAAGAAAGGAAATAATAAAAGATCAGATGGGAAAGAGACGAAACAGGATGCCAAGAGTGACGGTGTAACTCACCTTGCGTTCTCCCAGCCTTCCTCTGTAAACTCATCTTTCCGCAGCCCGTGGTGGTCTTACTTCGTTACCTGTCCTCTCTTGGGCCTCTGATTTGAGGGGAGCCGGGCCCCCAGGCCCCCTCCAGTCTGTATCGCCTACACCAGCCAGTAAGGCTGGGAGCGCTCGGCCTGGCCCTGGGGAGCTGGGCCTCGGGCGTGGCTGGCCCGCAGCCCCCCAGCAGCCCCAGCTCCGTCCTGCGCAGGAAAGGGCTGATGGGCAGAACACGCCTCTGGAACCGGGGAGCTGGGCCGAGCGCACCGACTGCAGCGCGACCCCGTCGTGGAAGCCATGCTTTGGTGGTGCGGTTGGGGGTTTGCTAAGCAAGGAGCTCGGGGAGCCCAACAGGCCAGGCTCTTGTGTCCAGGCCCTGTCCCTCGCCGCGGTGCCCGCCTGGGCCCGGTCACCGCACACGCCCCTCGGCGCCCCTGCCCTGGCCCCACGGCCCCACCAGCCCGGCCTCACGAGGCACGCTAGGCGAGTCCCACCCCCCACGAATGGCGGCAAACGACAGCCAATAGCAAGCGTCCAAGGAGGGGCGTGCGCTGACGCATCCGGCCCCTGTAGCCAATAAACTCCGGAACGAGGGAAGGCCCCGCCTCCCGCCTCACACCTCCCCCCCCTTCGCCGCGCGGCCCTGGCGCGCCCCGCGCTTTCCCGCGCCTCGC
>NW_012267228.1:31414-80760 GCF_000151885.1 Dipodomys ordii
CACAGCGCCACTTCCGGCTTTTTTCTTTTTGCTTATGTGGTGCTGAGGAATCAAACCCAGGGCCTCAGGCATGCAAGGCAAGCCTGTATTTATTCTTTTGAGAAGTGTGTGTTCAGACCACCTCTCCCTACCATTTATTTTTGTTCATTCCGAGATTCAAACTTATGGCCTTGTGCTAGGGAGGCTCTTACCACTTAACTGCCCCCCCTCCCTTTTTGTGCTGGCACTAGAGCTTTTAACTCAGGGTCTTGTGCTCTTGCTCAGCTTTTTTGCTTATGGCTAGTACTCTACCACTTGAACTATATACTTCCAGATTTTTGCTGGTTATTGGAGATGAGTCTCTTGGATTTGTCTACTTGGGCTGGCTTGAACTGAGATCCACAGATCTTAGCCTCTGAGTTGCTAAGAGTCTGAGTAGCCTGACCCACTTGTGCCTGGCTGCACTGATTATTTTTATGATAAGGTTTCCCTTTCAGGCTCACTTGGACTGTGATGCTTTTATTTGTATTTCCTTTTGTTGCTGATAAAAGCTTACCATTTGTTGTGCTTACAAACTTGACCCACAATGCCCGCTGCAATCCTTTTATTTTTTTAGACCAGGTCTTACTATGTAGTTCAGGGGGATTTTGAATTCTCAGTCCTCTTGCTTTAGCCTCTTGAGGGTTGGAATTACAAGTAACATCACACCCCATGGTTTTTCTGTGTTTCAGTAGGATTTTTTTTATTTTAGTGTTTTACATAGTCTGGTTATTAATCCTGTCAGACAATTAACTGCAAAGATTTTCTCCTCTCCTATAGATTGCCTCTTAACTCTGCCCATTGTTTGCTCTGTTATCTAGAAGCTTTTAAAATTTTATATAATAATTGTATTTGTCCTATCCAGAAAACAGTTGTCTTACTAATATCTTGGGAGTGTTCACCCTGTTTGTCTCTAGTAATTTTAGGATTTCAGGTCTTACATTAAGGTCTTTGGTCCAGTTTGAGTTGATTTTTGCACAGTTAAGTTTCAATATCTCCATGTAGATGTCCAGTTTTCCCAATACCATTTTTTTGTTTTTTTGGGGGGGGGTCCGGTCATGGGGCCTGAACTCTGGGCCTGGGCGCTGTCCCTCAGCTCTTTGGCTCAAGGCTAGCGCTCTACCACTAGAGCCATAGCACCACTTATGGCTTTTTTCTTTTTGCTTATGTGGTGTTGAAGAATCGAACCCAGGGCCTCATGCATGCAAGGCAAGCTCTCTACCACTGAGCCACCTTCCCAGCCCTGATACCATTTGTTAAAGAAGCTGTCTTCAAAATGTTTTTGAAGCCTTTGTTGAGGACTAATTGGCTAAGATGCAGGGATTTGTTTGTGTGTTCTATTCTATTCCATTCTGGGGGGAGAGAATGAAGGGGGCACTGTTCCTGAGGCTTAAACTCAGGGCCTGGGTGCTATCCCTGAGCTTTTGTGCCCAAGGATGGTGTCTTATCATTTGAGCCACAGCTCTACTTCCTTCTTTTTTGTTGGTTAATTGGAGATGAGAGTTTCACAAACTTCACTAATGGGGCTGGCTTTGAATCGCCATTCTCAGATATCAGCTTCTTGAGTAGCTAGGATTTCAGGCATAAGCCACCTGTGCCTGGCTGTGTGTGTTTTTATGCTACTACCATGCTCATTTTGTTACTATGATTTTGTAGTGTATCTTCAAGTCAGGAGTTGTGATATTGCCAACATTGCTCATTTTATTCAAGATTGCTTTGCTTACTCAGGGTCTTTTGTGCTTCTGTATGAATATTTGGATTTTTGTGTAGTTTTTTTGTAGAATGTCATGGTTGTTTTGATGAGGATTGTGCTGAATGTGTTTGGGTTATATGGATATTTAAAAACATTCTTCCACTCTGTGAACATGGAATGCCTTTCAACTTTTTAGTGTCTTCTTCAATTTATTTCTTCAGAGTTTTGTAATTTTCATTGTAGAATCATTTTATAGTCCTTGGTTAGATTTATTCTGTCTGTGTGTGTGTGTGTGTGTGTGTGTGTGTGTGTGTGTGTGTGTGTGTGTATGAAACCGTTTTCATGTTTTTTTTCCAATGAATTCACTATTTTTCTGTTTTGATTTAACATTCTATGGTTAGAATCCTTTTTGCAAACAAGGATAATTTCACTTCGGTACTGTATTGCCTGTGAGTGTTGAGAGAAATGCTTTCAGCTTCCTCCATTCAGTATGATGTTGGCTGTGGATTTGTTGTATTTAGCCATTATTATTTGGGATCCTTCTATACCTAATTTATTCGGGACTTCTATCATGAGCAGATGTTGACTTTTCCAAATGCTTTTTTCTGTACCTGTTGAGATGATCATATGATTTTTATCTATTTGATGTATCGCATTTACTTATTTACCTATGATAAACCCTTTGAATATATGGAATGAGCTACTGATTATGGTTTAGGGGATTACATATGTTTGGCATGTGCTCTATCACTGAACTACGATCCCACGTTAACACTGGTAGATTTAACAAAACACGTCAACATAAGTTTAGGACTAAACCTTAATAGAAAAGTTTAGTTTTTAATAGAATTAAATGTTAAACAGGAAATAAAATTATATTATAAATTTAATATGCTACATAAAGTGTTTTTACAAACCAATAAAGCAAGAGATGAACATCCTGACTAGTGGTGGACAATGGCAATGATAATTCTCTTTTACTCTTTGAGAGTGCTAAGAGCCAATGCCAACTGGACTAATTTGTTCTCTCCACAGATCAGATCTCTAATACTTTCTCAGCTTTGGAGATAAGGAACTACAGTGTCAGGTAGATTTCTGTTGCCATCACAAATATGTGAGATAACCAACTTGCAGTGATAAAAGGCTTATCTTGGCTCATGATTTTAGTCCAGGATCAGTTGGCTCTGTTCCTTTAGGCCTTTTTCAAAGCAGCATCCCATGACTGGAGCATGGTGCAAAGCAAAAGTACTCATCTCATGGCAGGGAACAAAAAAAGAGACCACAGTCCCTTTTGACTGGAAGACTTGCCACTAGATCCACCCCTTAGTTTCTACCACTTCCTAGCAGTGACAAGCTTGGGATCAATCATTTAACATTAGACCATTGAGGGGAACATTTCAAACCCAAGCTATGCAAAGTGTAACTGAATTCACCCAGCTGGAATTTCAAAAGCTGGGCCTCATCCTCTCTACTTCAGGCCTCTCATGGAAACTCACAAGGACAGGTATTTTAAGTAGGTAAAAAAAAAAAATATGACTTTAGGGGCTGGGAAGCTGGCTCAGTGTAGAGCGCTTGCCTTGCATGCCTGAGGCCCTGGGTTCGATTCCTCAGCACCACATAAGCAAAGAAGAAAAAAAACCCGGAAGTGGCGTTGTGACTCAAGTGTAGAGCGCTAGCCTTGAGCTGAAGAGCTGAGGGACAGCGCCCAGGCCCAGAGTTCAGGCCCCACGACTGGACTCCCCACCCAAAAAATATGACTTTAACATTTAATACAAATTAAACGGACATGCATACAAATATATCACACAAAAAAAACAGTACTAAGATCTTTAAGTCCTCTTAGGCTGTGAAGCAGGAAGGCAAGTAATGTCCAGCAGTGATGGTCCTGTGCATGTTTAAGAACACATTCTGTGTGCTTTGTTAAAAATGTTAAGACTCATCCAAACCACTGTATGTTAAAATAATGTTTACTCGGTGACTCATTCAGGACCATTGTATGTTAAAGAACACATTCTCTGCGACTCCTTAAAGCGCAGTGAGGAAAATTGACTTAGGACAGTTGTACAGGGATTGTGTGGTGGAAGGGAGAGGGGCTCAGCTCTGAGTAGAATGTGGACAAGCCTGAGTTTACAGTCAAGGAGCCACAGTCAGAGCTGGTGGATGGGGAGTGACCAAGGCCAGGGTGAACAGACATCCCCTGGGGTTGGTGGAGGATAATAAAACTAATCAGATGTCACTGGGTAAAGGTTCTTGGTAAACTCAACCAGCTTTATCTTGCTAAATCTGGATTTTACAATGAAGTTCAAATGGGCTTTCAAGAAAGTTCAGAAGCCTGACTAAAGCTTGGCTACACCCTGAATCTTTGTCAGGGAATATAGGCAGCCTCTCTTACATTTGGTGTGTGTTTGGTAGATGTATGTTTGGCAGATATGTAAAGCTAGCTACCTCTGTCACTGGAGGGGAGGGTGATGGAGGGAAAGAACAGGTACTAACTAGGACATAGACACTGAGTGTTGAGATGTGGACAACTTCAGACCAACTTCAGTACTAATCTTGGAGCAGTACACAGAGATTGGACTAAGGGGGCAAATTGTGTCACTGAACAGGAGCCCAGATAATAACAGTACCTGTCCTGAGAGCCATGCTGAGGGGGTGTGAGCTTCTGAGGCTGCTGCCTTCTGTCACAGCTTTTATTTTATCATTATTATTTTGTTGTTGTTGGTCATGGGGCTTGAACTCTGGGCCTGGGCGCTGTCCCTGAGCTCTTCAGCTCAAGGCTAGTGCTCTACCTTGTGAGCCACAGCACCACTTCCAGTTTTCTGAGTGGTTTATTGGAGATAAGTGTCTCACAGACTTTCCTGCCCAAGCTGGCTTTGAACCAAGATCCTCAGATCTCAGTTCCTGGGTAGCTAGGATTACAGGTGTGAGCCACCAGCACCCAGTTTGTCACAGCTTTTAAAAGTGGGACCTGATATCTGGGACTAGAGCACATTTGCATGGGTATGTGGTCTGTGTCTATGCTTGTATCTGTATGTGTATCCATGTGCCCGTACCTATGTGTATATGGGTTTGCTTGTGTGCACCTATGTATGCATCTGTGTGAATGCACAGAGCCTAGTAGGCTCTAGAAAGGAAGTTCTGGTTGGGATGTTTCCTCGTGTAGGCAGGATGAAGACAGCAGAAATGCTGGCAATAGGAGAAGGAGCCATCCAGGTCTGTTCTCTGGAGAGGCCCCACTGAATCTTCCGCAAGGCCTAGGCCAGCTGCTGACCTCAGCAGCAGGGATGGGTCAGAGCCAGTGAGGTTAAAGGGAACCAAGGGTCAGGCCATGGACAGAGAGAGGTGCTGGGTTAAAAAGTGACTCAGGCAGCCTTTGTACTGGAAGTTTTGCTCTTCTTCCTGCCCCATGCTCTGCTGACTGATGTGTGGCTTAATTATTGATGTTTCAAAGTGAGTTAGCCTCTTCTCTATAGATCAGATCCAACTAATAAAGATAGAAGGAATGAGAAACAAAGATGTCCACTAGAAAATTACAAACTTGTAGCCACAGGCAAGAGCACAGGGGCCTAGAACCCATCGTGGGTGAAAGCTTGGGCAGAAGCAAGTCTGTGTAGAGTTCTGAGTGTTGCTTATAAATGTTCATTAATCCTAAAGGACAAAACAGTTAGTTTGCAACAGAGAGTCCTACAGGCACCAGTCTTAACCGAGAGATCCAGGTGCAAGTCCTAGTGACGTTGTGTACCTTCCAACAAGAGACAATGAGAAGGACACATTGTGTCAGTGGCATTGCCTCAGAGCGGCTGGAGATCAATCTGATCCGGAGATCTACGTGGAGGGATGGTCCACAGAGGGACACACCTGGGTTCTTCAAAAACATCACAATAGGCAAGGAAGGCTGAGGCCCTAACTTGGGCTGGAGGTGAGAACCTCAGTGGGCTAGGATGGCCCAGGGCAGACAAGGACAGGGTGTGGGCCTCTAGAGCAAGGCAGGCCTTAGGGTGTGAGTTAGGAAAGGGAGGGAGGGAGGAATTCCAGGGGTGAGGCCTCATCCTCCTTTTGTGGAATTGTCCACTGCAGCTGCTGGGGCAGTGAACCAGGGTTCCCATGCACAGACCCTCAGAGCGATGGAGTCCGAAGTGGGACATACAGACTTTGGAGCAAGCTAGAGTTTGTTTTGGCTCTTGACCAGGATGCATTCTCATTTCTGTAGCTCCAGTGAGCTCATACAAGGGGGCTGGAGAGGAAGCAGGCAGAAGGGGAGGTAAATGGGCGAAAAGAGTTCACATGGTGGCTGGCAAGCACCCCTGTCCCAGTAGAAGGAGATCGCTGACTGATGACAGGAGGGGGCTGTGGCCCCAAGGGCCAGACCTCTTCAAAGCATTCCCTCCTAGACACTCTGGTAGCCCTGGGACTCCAGCCCTCCTCCCCCAGTCTGAGCTCAAAGGCCCTCTGTCTCCCCCAGGCCTGAGGCTGAGAGCTAGCCTCAAGATAATGGACTGAGCTGGGCAGGGGGTGGAGTGGTGGGAGCTCATTCAGAGCATCTCTCTCTGTGTAAGCGGAGGAGGGAGGTTCTGAGGGGAGGCACACTGGTCAGGTTCGCACCTGCAGCCAGTGGCTCTGCCCCTCTGGGAATCCAGAGCTCTGCTCTCCTAGCCCAGGTCTGCGTGAGCTCTCACAGCACAGCATTGGCTATGCCGCCATATGCTGCTGTTGGAAAATATCATGCACATTATGTAAAAAAGGCTGGGAGATAATACAGTACAGAATGTTAAACTAATATACCTTAAAAATCTGAAAGAAAATAATTTCTAAAGAAATCCAGGTACCTGAACAACTCAGGATGTGATAACATAGCACAGGAGACATCTCAATGACAATGCAAATCTGAAAATATTAACAAGTGAAGCAGATTATGAAAAGATTCCACCATGACAAAATAAAAATTATCCAAATGCTGTCTTGAATCTTCATTATAAAAGCCCTCAATAGAGCTCATTTTATATATTATTATAATTATAATAATTATTATTTATTTTTCTCAATCATGGGGCTTGAACTCTGGGCCTGGGCGCTGTCCCTCAGCTCTTCAGCTCAAGGCAAACGCTCTACCACCTGAACCACAGTGCCACTTCTGGTTTTCTGGTAGTTTACTGGAGATAAGAGTCTCATGAACTTTCCTGCCTGGGCTGGCTTTGAACCATGATCCTCAGATCTCAGCCTCCTGAGTATCTAGGATTACAGGTGTGAGCCACCAGTGCCTGGCTAAGCTCATTAGATTTTTAAGCAAAGCAAGAAATGATTACCTCGACAGAGACCCAACAAATATTTCCTTAAGACATAATACCATGTTTTGAAGAAAAAGCTTCAACTGATTAGGAATGGAAGAAAATAGCTTTAATGAAACAGATAATTTTATCCGAACCAGCTATGTTATGGTTTGAACATGAAATGTTCCCTCAGGCTCACCTGGTGAAGCCTATGTCTCCTGCTGGGGGTGCTGTTTGGGGAAACTGTGAAGGTGGGGCCTCACTGGAGGAAGCTCAGCACCGCAGGGGCCTGCAGCAGGGCCTGTCCTTGGGACTGAGTCTTGCCTTAGTCCCTTCCTGTGTCTCTGTCTCTGTTTCCTCTGCCATGACGCTTCACCTCACCTCAGGTCTGGTGCCTTAGTTTAAATCAGCAAATTTACTATGGTCTGAAACCTTGGAGCCTAAACTACATCTTTCCTTCTTTTAAATATTCTCTTGGGTATTTTGTCACAGCAATGAAAAATCTGACTAACAGCAATAGGAACCTATGCTTTCAGAGAAATAATCAGGGGTACTATTTGCGTTGGGGGTCTGGTGGCTAGCCTAGACATTTATCTCCACAAAATAAACATGCATTCAAAATTGTGTGCTGGTCTGAGACTTTTTGGGCTGTCCAAAGCCATTTAGGCAGGTATGGACCCTAACTTAATTATCATTGAATAATAGGGAATAAGTCAGAGTAACACACACGAGTGATTTGTGCTGCTTTAGGTACAAGTCCAAGCTCTGTTGCTATGGGAATTTACTTAACATATCTATTTTGCCTTAGTTTTCTTGTTTTTGCTGGTTTTGACTTAGCTCAGTTCTTAGCCTGTTGGGAGAATGAAATGAGATTAATGAAGATAAAGTTCCTGGCATATGATAAGTGCTCAGTAAAAGTTAGTGGTTGATTATTCAAAGTATAGTCACATGCTTTTTGGAATAGAATTAAAATTTATGTTAGCTGAGTGTTGGTGGCTCATGCCTGTAATCCTAGATGCTCTGGAGCCTGAGATCCAAAGGATCATGGTTAAGAAACCAGTCTGAGAGACTCCATCTTCACAACAGTCAGCACAAAGCTGGGCTGGAGTCATGGCCAGTTGAGCAATTAAGCTAAGCAAGCTCAAGGCCTGAGTTCAAATTCCAGTACCGCAAAAAAACTTATATACAAATGTTCATAGCAGTACCATTCAGAATGGGCAAGAGGTAGAAACTACACAAATATCCATTGGTATAGCCATACAATAGATTATTCAGTTGCAAAAAGGAATGAACTCCTGAAATATGCTGCAGCATGGCGGAACGTTGAACACATTTTGAGGCATGGCTTCAGTGGTAGAGTGTCAGACAAGCAAGCAAGCTGAGTGAGAAAGGCCCGGAGTTCAAATCCCAGTATCAGCTCCCCCCTCAAACTCCTGTCTCATCTGTGTCGGTCTAATGTTGTATATCAAAAATGCTAGCCAATGGAATGGCTGAGAAAATGGTTTTACCTATATTAACAATTAATATTATAAGGGTCATTTTTATCCTGGATTTTTTTTTTGGTACTGTAGTTTGAACTCAGGACCTAGAAACCCTCCTTTAGCTTTTTTAGCTCAAGACTCGCACTTACCACCTGAGCCATAGCTCCACTTTCAGCTTTTTGTTGGTTAATTGGAGATAAGAGTCTTATGGAGTTTCTTGGTCAGGCTGGCTTTTGAACTGTGATCCTCAGATCTCAGCCTCCTGAGTAGCTAGGATTATATCCCTGAGCACTGACATCCAGCCTCATTTTGGTTTGTTATCAGGTAGTTTCCTGAAGTGTCTTTTCCCTCTGTGAGTGCAATTTCCTTACTTTTTGTTAGTGTCAGTGTTACACGGGGTTTCATTTTAACATTTCCATGTACGTATGCAATGCTTATTGATCAGAGTCACTCCCTTCTCCCTCCCTGTCCTTCCCACACCAGTGAGTTTTTTGTTTCATTGTCACATATGTACAGAGAGCATTTTGATTGTATTCACCGTCCTTGCTCCTCTGTTCATCCACTCCCCCCCACTTGTTCCCACACTTCTATCAAGACATATTTCAACTTCCTGATATTTATCAATTTATGTTTAAAAACCATGTTAATTCAAGTGGATTTCACAATGGGATGTCATACACACACACACACACACACATATGGTGTGTGTCTCTTTCTCTATATATCTACACCATATTTAGTCATATTGACCACACACACATAATCTTTTATGTATTTGCATGTACATTTGTTCTTAGGTCTAACATCCACATATGAAAGAAAACATGGCCTTTTGTCCTTCTGGGCCTGGCTTACCCTACTTGATGTGATGTTTTTCAGTCCAGATTCATTCATTTCCCTGCAGATGACATAATTTGATTCTTCTTTGTGACTGAATAATATTTCATGTGTTCACCACTTTTTCTTGATCCATTCTTCTGTTGTAGGGCATCCAGACTGTTTCTATAGCAGTATACAGGTGCTACTACTATATCTTGACTTACATTCCTTCAGATAAATGCTCAAGAATGGTATTGCTGGATAATGCGGAAGTTCTTTTCTTAGATTGTTAAGGAACCTCCAAATTGATTTCCATAGTGCAAGTCCAACTAGCTTGCATTTTCCTTACATCCTTACCATATTGATTGTTGTCCATATTCTTGAGTATGGCCATTCTGACTAGATGCAGATGGGATCTCAGTGTTGTTTGCATTTCAAAGGATGTTGATTATTTGTGTATTATTGGTCATTGATATTTCTTCTTTTGAGAGGTATGTTTTTATCTTCTTTTCTCATGTAAACCTGGGTTATTGGTTCTTTGAGAGTTTACTTTTTTTTTTTTTGGGTCCGGTCATGGGGCTTGAACTCTGGGCCTTGGCGCTGTCCCTCAGCTCTTCAGCTCAAGGCTCTACCACTTGAGCCACAGAACCACTTCCGGCTTTTTTTTCTTTTTGCTTATGTGGTGCTGAGGAATCGAACCCAGGGCCTCAGGCATGCAAGGCAAGCACTGTACCACTGAGCCACCTTCCCAGCCCCTGAGAGTTTACTTTTTTAAGCTGCTTGTGTATTTTGGTTATTAGTGCCTTGTGGGTTGCATAGCTGGCAAAGATTTTCTTGTCTTCTGGCAACTTCAGCATTCACACTCTGCCTTCTCTGATCTAGACTCACAGTAGAAGCCCCTTTCCTCTTTTCCATATGTGAACAGGAGAGAGCCAGGTGGGCCTGCTGCTATTGTAAACATAATGGCTGCTTTGTGCTCCCCTCCCTCTGCCAACCTCCTCCTGGCTTGGAGAATTTAAGTCTTGAGCCTCTGATGTCCTGGAGGTGGGAGTCTTTTGAAGTCTGGTACTCTGACAGGCCTTCTATAGAGGACTGAGTTTGTCTTTGTGGTTCAAAGCATTCTGTTGGGGCTTTCCTTGCTAGAAGGCAGCTAGAACCCAGATTGCAGGGCTTCAGGACTTCTGCACCGCAGCAAGTGTTGCTTGCCACCCCCGAGGGATTCTTGGGCCTCAGAGATGACTGGCTCACTCTTCACATGCACTGTTCACGGGCTGGCACTGGGACGGGGGTTCCGATGGGCAGTTGGGCAATATCTCTGATTTGCAACAGGGTAGAAACGTCAGTCTTTCATAAGCATTGTCCCTGCAAGGTCTGAGTGGCGGAGACTATGTTAGGAGTTGTTGAAATTTGTTCTCAGCCCTAGTATTGAACTGTATATATTCCAACAGAAAACACTTGACCCCTAGAAGAAGGAAAAGGAAAGAGGAAGAAGTGGAAGGAATGGAGGAGGGGAAAGGAGAAAGGAAAAAGGGAGGGAAAAGAGGGATGGAAGGAATGAAAGGGAGAAGGAAAGGGGAAGGAAGAAAGGAGGGAGGGAGCGAAGGAGGGGTAGAGGAGAAGGCCAGGCTGCTGAGAAACAGAAAGGTTGTTGGTACTGGGCTTTCAACTTAGGGCCTCACACTCGCTCAGCTAGGCTGGTACTCTACCATTTGAGCCATGCTTCCAACTAAAAGCAGAAAGGTTGGGTGACAGGGCCAGAGGTCTCTGCTTATGATGAGACTTCTCTCCCTATTGATGTCCTGACCCTTGCTTGCAACACAGTCTGGGCTGAGCTTCACATCACTTCTAGAATTAACCTGACAAGGTTTCAACCCTCTTGGTAAAACATATGATGGTTTAATAACAGGCAAAGTCCTGGGTTATACAGAAGTTGGGACCCATGTCCCCATGGAAAGATGAGTGAGTATGTGAGTGTGAGTGAGTGAGTATGTGAGTGTGAGTGAGTGTGTGTGTGTGTTAGAGAAGCAGGAACTGACCTTTCTGGGCAGGAGAGCTTTTGAGGGAGCAGTAGTGCTGGCTGAAGAAACAAGCCAGTGGTGCGGCTGGGGCTGAGGTGAGCTTCTGTGGCCAGGTGGAGGCTGCAAGTCTGGGAAGGTTATAGGGGAGGGCCTAGCAGAGTTTTTGGATAGACAAAGCTCATGTGGGACTTGAGTCAGTCAAAGGCCCAGAAGAGCAAAGGGTCACTGGAAAGGTCATCAGAAGAGAGTAAGGAAGGGACAGTGGCCTGCAGTGGTCAGCAGGGACAGGACCTATAGGGGTGAGGCCTCAGGTGAACAGCTGTGAGCTGACACTCTGCATCGGAAAGGACATAGGAGGGGAAGACACTCTGAAATTGGGCATAAAGGCCTGGGTAAGGACAGGACAGCCTCCGGCTTCTCTGCCCCTGCTCTGTAACACCATGGCTTCTTCCCTAGTGGTTCAGTGTGGCCTTGTGCTGCTCCTGAGAGGGTGGTCAGGGAAGAAGCCTGTGCAGGAATGAAGACCGACATCTGCTGAGCGCCAGTTGTGTGCTACCCACTGTTTGTGTGTTTTGCATTGTGGACTCACGCAGTGCTCACGCTGAAGGTATCACAGAGGAGGAAGCTGGGCACTGTCGTCTACCTTGTGCCAAGCTGGGAGGACATGGAAGTCTGGCACCCAGCATACCCTAGCCAGGTCCCCACACAAGCCTGGAGGTGTAGATAGGAGGATTGCTGTCTGAAGCCTGCATAGGCCAGGGTGAGTTCAAACCTCAGAAGAGCCAGAAGGAAGGAAGGAAGGAGCTGGTTTTCATGGTCGATTGGCCTTGTGGCTTTGGGTGAGGAGGCAGGTCCTGGTGGGAGCACAGTGGAGCAAAACTGTTCACCTCATTGCTGGGAGGCAGGAGAAGAGGGGCCGGGCCCCACAGCTCCTGCCAAGGGCTCCTCCTGTTCAGCCTTACCTCCTATAGGCTCGGTCTCCTTCCAGCAGCACCACGCTGGGGACTAAGCCTTTAAGGCAGGCCTTGGAGAACATTCCAGATCCTGACTGTTAATGCTGGTCTGTTCTGGTTTTCCTTTGGTTCCCATAGTCGCTACATGCATATCCGCTGCCTACATAAAGTCAGCAAGTATGCGCCCCTAGGCTCATGGGAAGTCAGGTAGATCACAGTCAGAACTGTTGGTAAGGGTTCATTTTCAATGCAGAGCTGAGTTTGTATTTATCGAAGCCATGTTTTTTTTGGTGGGGGGGAGGGTAATGGAGTTTGAACTCAGGTTACACAAAGAAGTATTAAGATTTTTCCGGCCAGATCCATTCACCTCCACCTTTTTCCTTATTGTTTCAACCTTTGGTTTCATGTTTAATAAGTTCTCCCTTCCACCAAGATTATATAAATATTCACGGAAATATTCTTCTTAATGTTTTTATGGTTTCATGTTACGTTGGAATCCTTAATCCATCTAGAACAAGAATCTTAACTTTTATTTCATTTCCAGGGGCTGGCCATTTGCCCAAACTTAAGTGAAGAAAGCCTTTGCTCCCTGCTGGCTTGAAAGGTCTTCTTTTTATGTATGAGATGTTTATATGATGGTAGGCATGCTGACCCATTGCATTCTCATGCAGATTTCAGTGTTTAAAAGATTTCAGCTTTAGTATCTCTACGATGAATTCTCTTTATCCACTTGGTTCCCTTTCAGACACTTTGTACTGACAAATGGACATTGTTACCATCTTGTCTTTCTGTCTCAGGCCAGGTTTTATCTCTCCCCTCACTAAATAATTTATGTTTTTCAGCTAAGAGTTGGTGTTTCTCACTTTAGGTCTGTGTTTCCTTGTCCATTTTATTCCCAGGAATTTCTAATTTCTTGTTGAATCGTGAATAGGATCTTTTTTCTTCAATATATTTTGTTACAGCTATTTTGGGGCATTTGGCAAGCCACGGGGTTTGTGTATTTATTTTGTAACTGGCCACCTTACTGAATTCTCTTTTCCGTTGGAAGAGCTTCTTTCCTCTGAGGCTGTCTTTGGATGTTATACTCTGTACCCTTTTGTGGCAGTAGCATCAGGGTGAGGGTGCCGAGCTCTCCGCGTGGCTCATGTTGCAGCTCACTTCACCCAACGGCAGCGTTCAGGGATCCATCTCCAAGCAAAATATTTTTTTCATGAAGGAGCTTGTTTTACGTCAGTTGGTATTTTGGTCAGGAATTACAGAATGTACTTCGCAACAAGTTAAAAAACACTCTACCTTTTAAAACCAGGCCTTTTCCAACAAGATCAACAACAACGTGTTACTTTTCTCACACCTTGGACATGTAGGAAAATGTGTGCTCAGAGAGCTGGCTCATTGCCCGCCTGGGGAAGGTGCCAGGCTGGATGAATGCTACAGGCAGGAGCCTGGCTTGTCCTTGTTTGCTGGACTTGGAATAGCTGCTAAGAGTCCCTCTAGACCCTGTGGGCACCACAAGTCTGTGGAGCACAAGCCATAGCAGCTTGTAGCCTGTGCCCAGGGACAGCTTATCCGGGAACGGAGAGCTGCATGGATTTGCCCACTGCCCCCGTGTGTTTTGTTTGCATTCACTCACTACGACAGAAAGAGAAGCAGCATCTTAGCATTATCGCCTTGAGCACCCCTTGAGAGGATCTTGGATTCCAGGGCACTCTGGGCATCTACTCTGAATTCTGAGGACTGGGTTGTCCTGAGCGTACATGAGGACATCTTAGCTGGGTGCTGGGAGGATGGGTCCAGCTGAGTAGGGATAGGAGGAGGATGACCCTGGGGTTTGTGAGGATTGAAACATTGTTGTAGGAAGGTGTCCTTCTCTCACACCCCACCTGCAGAGCCACCCCAGAGAGAGAACCCAGGACCATGGTTCCCATCAAAACAGAGAAAGGAAGGAGCTTGCCAAGGTTGTTGCTGTTGGTGAATGGCTGTATCAGCTGAGCAGACAGTGACCTGCCGCAATGACTTCTGGTGACATCTTCATTCTTAGCTCAGGAGAGGCCCTTACATGGTGTTTTGGCCTGTGTTTGACTGACCATGCAAGGTCATTAGGACCCAGTCTGTTCTAGCATCTTCTACCAGTCTGAAAACCTTTGAGGACCTACTCTTTTCTTTAGGTTTATCCTGGAGGTGGTTATTAACTGATGATTAAACAAATACAAAATGCCGGCTAGTGCAAAGTACGACTGTGGGCAGATAAAGATGCATGCCTTCTGGCTGTGGAGAGGGTCTTGGAAATTCAGTTATCTGCCTGCTGGGTGACTCAAGTCCAACCAAGTGCCCACCACCTAGCGAGCCTTCTCTTTGCTATTTTCTCTGCTGAGATTGCCCTACTAGTTAGTCTCTGTTATACCCCCTTCTGGCTCTTCTTGACTGTCCTCAGAGAAAAACAAAAGCCAGCCCTCTCTCTCAGGCCCTACCACGGCTGGGCCCAGTGGGATGTGGACTTAAGTATCTTCTCCCTGCAGTCCCCGCCTGACTCTGGGCTATGGCTGTTCTGGCATCATCTCACACCACTTGCCTCAGAAATCATCCCCGTCAGCCAGACCACCTGGCCCTCCACAGGGCCTTCCCTCCTGTTCTCCAAGCCTCATTTCATGTGGGGCCTTGCTCTTCACTGCCGCATATCAGAACCTCCACCAGCTAGGCTCAGCCTGCCCCACTCCCCATCTCCACAGCATGTGCTAAGTGGATTTAGTTGTCTAGCACCAGGGGCTAGGGGCACCCCTCTACCCCCTACCCCCTCCTCCCCCCCGCCACAGACCCTGTCCTGGGAGAAGGCCCAGCACAGTGGGGAGAGGAGATCCTAAGCCAGAGGGGGGTCATACAAGCAGTGCTGAGAGAAAAGGCCTGGCCCAGGGAGGCTTTGGAGGAGGGTGGACTGGGACTCAGGGAGATGTAGGTGTCATAAGATCCAGAGCCCAAGGTAGATGGGCAGCCAGTGGCTCTCGGGTGCGGGGCTGGAGAAACCCAGCATGGCTGCTGTATCTTCCCCAGCCTGGCCCTTCATTTGCAGATAGAGTAATGGTCCAGCCCGACAGTGGCCCTGAGGGCAAGGACTTTGTCGACTTGTGTTACCCAGGGTTGGTCCTGGCTGCCTTACTCCTCTGGGCTGGTGCACTGTGGCTCTTTACCAGCCACATCCACATTGCTGTTGGGAAGACAGCCTACATCAGCCTTCCTGAGTCCCCAGCTCTGAGCTGCACACCCAGTCCTCGGTAGAGGGCAGATCCAGCCGGCTGCAGGCACCTCTCTGACAGACTCAAGAAGGCACCCCCCCTTCCCCGGGCTGATCACTAAACAGCTCACGTGCTCCTTGCATTTCAGCTACAGGGCCTGTGCCAGGGCAAGCAGGAGAGCACAGCCCGGAGCTGCAAGAAGCCCTTCTTTCTTCTTCCCTTTTAATCACTAACTCTCTAGTCCCCCCCCCCCCACCTCTTTGCCAGGAATGTTATGAATGGAATGTACAAATTCCAGCCTGTGAACTCAAGGCCAGGAATGCAGGCCCCGATGACCTCCCAGAGCCAGAGCCTGCCCTGCCTGTCTGTGGTGGGGACACAGCTTGATGTCTATCATGGAGATTTTGCAGGCAGGCATCGCCAGCAGGGAGGAGAGTGAGACCAAGAGTATTTACAGTGTTGACACACACCTGGACCACACTCACACCTGTGTCCAGGGGATTTGTACATATAGGCGCACACACAGTCTTTATGGACATGCGCAGAAATACTGCAGATGGGATATGCACTGACACATATGCACACCATGCTCTTGCAAACATTCGTGTATAGGTGATTGCACTCACATGCCAGATAATACAGTAGTGCACCCACATCTGCAGAGAGCACAATCATACACAGTGCATGCAAACAAGAGGTCCCTTCCTACAGATCTCCAGTGCACAGGTGACGCCCTAGAGGCCTGAAGTCTTGAACACAGAAAGCCACCCTAACACTAGGCCGGCCCCTGGGAGGGGCCCCACACCCCTTTCCCCTCTCAGCCCCGGGGATGGTAGAAGCCTGGGAAGAGCTGTGCAGATTGGTGTCGAGGGGTGCGGCTGAGAATTAGTTCCTTAGCTTGTGTTTGTGTATCTGTGTTTGTTTTAAGGACTGGAAGCTGTTGCCTGGAGAAGTGGAGTGCCAGTAGAGCTCCTGGGTCTGACCCAGCAGGACTGGCCCTCTCCACTGCAGATCCTGGCTAAGGATGGCTGCTGGCCAGGCCTGATGTCCGTGCCAGCTCCAGCACCTCCACAGCACGTTCCCTCTGGACACTGTGTTCTCTCATGGGACACAGGGTAAACAGGAGCCTTCTAGATGCGTGAGGGCCAAGACATCCTGCCAAGCCTTTCATTCATTCACTCAGTCATTCATCCATACATTCATTCATTTAGCCATTCAGGAATGGTTCCATGAATACCTCCCACAGGTCAAGCACTGCAGTGGTGGCAAGCAGTCCCTGTGCTCCGTCCTGTAGGTGTTCAGTTCACACATGTTTTGTTTGGCCTTGCTATGATTTAAAAACTTGATTCCATAGACACATCCAGGTATATGTCTTATTTTTCCTGTTGTGCTTAAGGGGGTTGAACCCAGGGCCTTGCACATGCTAACCGTACATTCTACTATGTCTTTTTTTAAAAAATTGGACAAAATCTTGGCTTTAGGCCTTCCCACCAAGCAGATTCTGATGTAAGCCCAACCTCTCCCTTCTGACTGACCCTCTGAATCGCTGTCCTGCCCTCTCTATGGTCCTCCTGGTGAGTCTTCTAGTGACTTCTTTGGCACTTTGTGTTAGGTCCCAGGACTCTACAGCAAGCAGCCTACCACGCCGGAAAGATTTTCCATCTGTGTCCCACTCTGCACTGAGCAGAGGAGCTTGAGAGTTCAGGGAAGGACTGGCCAGTCCCAGTGTATTAATTCTCTTGACTTAGGACTCTGGGTGTATGTGTGTGCTTTAATCAAGGGGTACAGAGTATGCCCATTTGGGAAGAAAAGCCAGTTGAAATGGAGATATGCATAAACCTCATGTCTCTTATAAATGATGCAGCTTGAAATTTTTCGGGCCCAGAACTGGTGAGACTCAAAGAAGAAACTTCCTAATCTATTCCTCACACCCTACTGGAGAGATATCCACTGTCAACTTCCTGTGGACTTGTCTGTTAGGTATGTAGTAAGTTCCATTCGCAGAGAACCAAAACAGGACTGCTTCCCTTAAACATCATCCCTGAGGATATGTACAGACTCCTGAATAGCATTGCAGTGTCCCTTTGGTCTCCCCTTATTGGACATCCAGTTGCAGGCTTAGGCCCTGTGCCAAAGTGAGCCCTAGACACTCTTCACCTCCTCTTGTTCAGGCCATTTCCATCTTGGGTCTGCTAGGTTAGGTTTAGGATAGCGTTCTTTCTTGCTATGTACTTCCATGTTTATCACTCTCGAGTTCTTTTAAGAAGTGCAAAGCAAACGAGTGTCATTGGGTTGAGTGTACCAAAATGCTGGTTCTGAGACAGTGGAACACAGCCAGGCTGAGGCTGCGCCCTTTCAGAGGTGGGAATTCCTAGGGTTTAGGTTGGCAGGAGAGCTCCAGTGCGTCACCTTCACACATCGTGGTGCAGGTCTGGTGGGGCCTGCGCGAGCAGAGACCAATATCCACCTCACCACCATGTCTCCTCCTTTTCCATGTGCTTCCTTCCCTCTGCTTCTTCAAGGCAGCTAGTGCTCAGAGTACATGCCTCATGGCTCACCTTACGAATATAATCAGATCTCGGGGTTCATGGAGTCACCCAATCATGGATTAAATTTTTTAAAGAAAAAAACCCAAATGCTTATAAGTTTAAGAAATTGTCATTATTCTCTATAAGAAACACAGTATATAGCATTCCTATTTTATGGAGCATTATAACTGTCTGGAGCTTATTTAAAATTCATAAGATGTCTGGGCACCGGTGGCTCACAGCTGAGATCTGAGGATTGCCGTTCAAAGCCTGCCCAGGCAGGAAAGTCATCTCCAGTTAACTACCAGAAAACCAGAAGTGGCGCTGTGGCTCAAGATATAGAGTGCTAGCCTTGAGCTGAAGAGCTCAAGGGACAATGTGCAGGCCCAGTTCAAGTCCCCTGACTGGCCCCCCCCCACAAAAAAATCATAGGCTATATGTAGGATTTTGCTATGCTGTGTAAGATATGCTATGTGGTGTAAAGGGCTTGAGCACCTCTGGATTCGGGTGTTTCCTGTGAATACTGAAGGGTAACTGTGTAATGTGTCATTACTTCTATTTTAGAGATGAAGGAACACAATACCAAAAGGTTTGCCAGGATCAAGTGCAGCAGTGCATTTACTGAAAGTGATGGAGTTAACCAGAGTGAGCGAGAGCCAACTCTTGCCAGGCTGGCCTTGGTTCTTTTCACTTCCTTGTGGCAGGGTTTCAGTCCCAGGGAGAACCCAGGCTCCCTGTGGCCCCTGCTCAGAGCCAAGAGGATGCATTTGAAGGTGTTTCCTCATTCCAGGAGAGCCCCAGAGCCTCCAGCCATGTGCCTTAAACACCACAGATGGAACTCACTATGAGGTTCTGCTGCCCAGGGAGCTCTTGCCTTCTCTCCTCCTACCTGGGAGTCTGGGACCTCATGTGCCCCTGAGAAGAAAGACCTTTCTATGAGTCTGGCATGCCCCATGTCTCTAGCTCACATGGTGGCCTGTCACCACAACTTCTGCTCTCCTCCTTCCAGAGAGTCCCCAGAATTAGGGACAACTAACTTAAAGTGTATTCTAGTGCTCCTTGATTCTAGAGCAGACTTAGAATGCCCATCCGACATACGCAGAGATGGAGAATGAGGTAATCAGAATTCCTCTTGGGAAAATCTTGTATGTGTTTGGAAAAAATAACACCTTTGGAGCTAGGGGCTCTCCAGGGCTCGCCAAGGTCTTGGAAGTTGGTTGAGAAGGACCTGTCAGTGGAAAAGTTTTCTTACCCGAGTACTAAATGGTAGATTCTAGTGTGTACTTGTGAACACAGGAGTCAGAGTAGACTTGGGTTGCCCTGATGGAGATGTAAAATTTCTGGACTTGAGCAGAAGACGTTGTAATGGACTGCTTCCAGTCAGTACTCCAGGCAGTTGGGAAAAATTCCAGAAGCACCCAGGGAATTAGGAACACAGAAATGCTTACAGCCTGTGGGTTCAATATAACCCAGTTTCCTTTCTCTAGAAATCTTCATTAAACCTCCCATCATTTATAGATGTTGAACTCCACTGGGTCATTCCATGCAGTGGGTAGAGAGGTCTGAGGGGATTGACTTTTCTGTTTTGGTTGGAGTTTGATAAAGCCTACCATTGTTTCAGGTCGACCCCAGTGTAGTATTGCATGTCACCTTGGCCTTGCTCGCTTTGAAGCATTCAGTCACATATTTGCTTTGTGACATCCGTTAATTTCCCTCCCCTTTCTGAGTCTTAGTTTTCCATCTGTGGAGAGCACATTCGTGTCCTATGGTTATTCTGTAGTTTGGATCTAAAGTGTGTTGAGGCTTGTCCCCCAGCCCGTGGCACTCCTGGAGAGGCAGAACCTTTGGGAGGTGGAGACTAGTAGGGGGAAGTGAGGGTGTGTCCTACAACAGAGTATCGGCACCCAGCCACGATGAGGTGGACATCTTGCTCTATCATGCGCTCCCACCATGATGGGCCACCTTGCCACAGGCCCTGAGACACCCTCCGACAGACACTGTGAGCCAAAGCAAACCTTCCATCCTTGTAATGTTTATCTCGGGGATTTCGTCATAGTGATAGAAAGCTGGATAACAACAGGCCATTATAACAAATTATCGGGCACTTAGTAGCTTAAAACAACATTAATGCACTTCCTTATAGATCTAGAGGTACACAGTGTGTCCTTGGGCTGCAGTCAAGTTGTTAGTAGGGCTGGCTGTCTTGCTCCTGGCCTTTACCAGTGTCACACAGCTCCTTCCTCCATCTTCAGTGCCAGCAGTGGCCAGTCAAGTTTACTTCCTATCATTTCTACTGCCTAGCCTGTGTCCCTTTTTCATATGTAAGGCAAAATCATTGGGTCCACCCAGATAGTACAGAATAATACCCTACTGTACCATCAGCGGATGGACACGCCTTGTATTAACGTGTCACAGAACCCATTCACAAGGTCGGGCTCAGAACATGGCAGGGGCCACTGTTCTGACCCCCAGCAGGAACAGAAGCGAATTAAAAGTCAAATGTTTCTCTTGCAAGAGAGAGTGTAGCCATAGCTCAGAGAAAGAAGATTTGCTAGGTGGCACCACCTGGAGAGAAAACACAGACAGCATCCACAGCAGAGGAATGATGATGTGGTCCGCAGATGGCATTGGTCAAGTCCCACCTAGATACTAGGGAAGCCTGGGGGACACAGACTAGGGAAGAAGATGTGGAGCTCCTAAATTGACTGGGATTTTGGGAAATAGGGGCTGGGAATGTGGCTTAGTGGTAGAGTGCTTACCTAGCATGCATGAAGTCCTGGGTTCAATTTCTCGGTGCCACATAAATAGAGAAAGTAGGAAGTAGCTCAAATGGTAGAGTGTTAGCCTTAAGCAAAAGCAGCTTAGGGACAGTGCCCAGATCCTGAGTTCAAGCCCCAGGACTGGCAAAGAAAAAAGTAGGAAACAGATTGCAACAAATTGCACTTAAAATTATCTGTGCCTTTATGCCCTAAAATTCACCTCACTGCATACAGATACTTAGATTTAAAAGAAAATCTCAGCTGGGCACTGGTGGCTAATGCCTATAATCCTAGCTACTCAGGAGGCTGAGATCTAAGAATCATGGTTTGAAGCCAGCCTGGGCAGTATAGTCAAGGAGACTCTTATCTCCAGTTAACTACTCAGAAAAAGCCAGAAGTGATGCTATGGCTTAAGTGGTAGAGTGTTAGCCTTGAGCACACAGTCTCAGGGGCAGTGCCTAGACCCTGAGTTCAAGCCCCTGAGTTCAAGACAGAGAGAGAGAGAGAGAGAGAGAGAGAGAGAGAGAGAGAGAGAGAGAGAGAGAGACGAGACAGAGAGAGAGAGAGAGAGAGAGAAGAGAAAATCCCTTAGCTTCTAAACTTTATTTTTGGCAGCATTAGGGTTTGAACTCAAGGCTTTACACTTGCCAGGCAAATGCTTTTTCCCTTGTGTCAGTCCCTTACATCTTTTTGTCTTCAGTTATTTAACTGATAA
This sequence comes from Dipodomys ordii, assembly GCF_000151885.1. Classification (NCBI taxonomy): domain Eukaryota; kingdom Metazoa; phylum Chordata; class Mammalia; order Rodentia; family Heteromyidae; genus Dipodomys; species Dipodomys ordii. The sequence goes on from NW_012267228.1 coordinate 52,893, forward strand.
TATCTCAAAGTTTTACCCAGGCTATATTGGGACCATGATCCTCTTTCTTAAACTTCCTGCATAGCTGGAATTACATACCACCACAGATAGCTTGCTTGTTGAGATGAGTGTTACTTTTTGCTCAGGGTGGCCTTGAACTGTGATCCTCCTGATCTTTGCCTCCCAAGCAGCTAGGATTACAGGTATGTGACACCATGCTTGGCCTACTAAAATTTGATCATGTTTTCACTAATTTAACCTTACTTTATCTTGCTTCACTTTTTTTGGCGGGGGGTCTGGTCGTGGGGCCTGAACTCTGGGCCTGGGCGCTGTCCCTCAGCTCTTCAGCTCAAGGCTAGCGCTCTACCACTTGAGCCACAGTGCCACTTCTGGCTTTTTTTCTTTTTGCTGATGTGGTGCTGAGGAATCGGCTTCAGGCATGCAAGGCAAGTGCTCTACCACTGAGCCACCTTCCCAGCCCAATGCTTCACTTCTTGAGTAGGCCTACATGGACTTCGGCTCCATCCCCACCCCCCTCAGTAGCCCAAAGTTGATCTACTCTCACAACTCCTCTAATTGGAGTGTTCAAGTTGGGGAGCCAGAGGGCTCACCCTTCCTAGAGAAACTGAAAGGGTGGTCCTTATAGACCTTGCCATCAGAGCCTGTGCTTAGGACCCCTTACTCTGAGAAGGAGTGGATCAACTCTTTGCAGAGACTGGTGCCAGATGGGTGCATGGGGAGAATGGGGTCTCTACCCGTTTGCTCTGCTCTGGTGTGCTGAATGTGCGCTGGCCAGCCTCTGAGATGGTGCAACCTTGCTTTCCATTGTGTAACAGATGAAAGGGTCCCGGGATGCGCACGCAGGGCTTTGCATCACCCCACTTTGAGCTGGACCAGAATCAATTGCACACATTGCAGAGCAGTCCGGGGCTTGGAGAGAAAGTGGAAAGTGAGACAGAAAATCTGGTTTTGCCACACAGTGCAGGCTCTGAGAGCCTGACAGGCCATGGAGCAGAGTGAGGAGGAGATGGAGGAGAAAGCGAACAGCTGGAGGAGCAAGAAGAGGGGGACGGGGAACAAGATGTGCTCTATCCTTGCTAGCAATAGCAATAGCCCTAGGTTAGCAGACCCACACACTGGGGACGGAAACCTGGCACCTGTGCCCTAGTATGTCTCCGTCCAGACCTCTGCTCTTCTCCGGAGGCTCTGGTGTGTATAAATAGGTATGGCTCCAGCAGCAGGTCTTTAAATCCATAGCAGAGCTGAATTAATGATCTCATCCAACGTTGGCTTTGTGGGGCCTGTTGCTCTCACTAGGGGGCTCTCTAAGGCCTCTTCCGTGGCACCTTTGACCAGCTGCCATGGCCTCTTGTCCTGATCTTAGAACCTGGGCTGTGGGGTACTGCCAGTGCCACCGCTCCCCTCCTCCCCTGTCCCCCGCCCCCAAACCCCCCAGGTTTCCAGAACACCGGGATTTGGGTCCTTTGCAGCTCTGTGCTGCCACCCGCTGGTGAGATCTAGGGATACTTAGCTGGGTGCTTTAGGTGGTGGTTTCCTTTTCACATCTTTGATCTTCCTGTTAGAGCAGTAATATGAACACACAAATGGACTCTCGCTTTCCCTGGTAACCAACAGAAAAGCTTAAAGGTACAGTTTAGTATTTTGTCACCAGATTGGTAAAAATGAAAGAGCCAGTGAATGAGCAGAGTTGTTGAGGAGGAAGTAAGAGAAGAGCTGACGTTTTGTTTTGTGCCAATACTGGAGTTGAACTTAGGGCCTGGACTGTCCCTTAGCTTTTCCACTCAGGCCTGGTGCCACAGCTTTTTTTTTCTTTGGTTGGTTGTGGGGCTTGAACTCTGGGTCTGGGCACTGTCCCTGCGCTCTTCAGCTCAAGGCGAGCACTCTACCATCTGATCCACAGCGCCACTTCTGGTTTTCTGGTGGTTATCATGGACTTTCCAGCCTGGGCTGGCTTTGAACTGTGATCCTCAGATCTCAGCCTCTGAATAGCTAGATCTACAGGTATGAGCCACTGGCACACAGAAAATAAAGGCAGCACTTTTATACTGAGGATGTAAGTATAAAGTGGCATACTAACTTTAAAATGAGCATGCACATGCCCTGCCCCAGAGTGTTCCCACTGTGGGTCTACCTGGCAGAGTGGCCTGCTCGTGGGGCATTGCATGGGGTCCTGAGTGGCCACCCAGGTGCTCATGGTGGAGGCGTGGAAGGTGAGCAGAGAGAGAGGCTCTGGCTTAAGGTGCAGATGAGGACAGGTGAGTCACACCTGTGTCTGCACCCTCTCTGCATGGTGACTTTGTGCCTCAGAACATCACATGCAGGAGTTTATTTCTCTGTGCTTAAAGTCAGGCTAGCCTGTGACACATAGGATGTGCCCACATATCCTGTGCAAGTTCCAGAGCCTGGCCTTGAGGGGCTTCTGTCTCTCCTGTGTGAGCCTTGCATCCGTCAAGCTTCATTGGTAGATGGGCATTTGGGCTGTTTCACTATTGTGAATGGTGCTGCTATGACCTTGCATTTGTTTTAATTCTCATGCACATATAACTGGAAGTGATGTTGCTAGTCACAAGTATAGAGTGTAACTTTTTTGTGTACTAATCCTGGGGCTTGAACTCAAGGCCTAAGTGCTGTCACTGAGCTCCTTTGCTCAAGGCTACCACTCTTAACAGTCTACTTTAGAAAGTGTGTGTATATGTGTGTGTGTGTGTGTGTGTGTGTGTGTGTCTGCATGTGTGAGCATGTGTATTTAGGAACAATGAATCCATTTAAGAAAGATCGGCAGAATTACAGAGTATAACATTTTTTTAAAAAAAATTGGGAGCTTTAGGCTTAAATAGGGGAAGTATTGGAGGAGAAGGGGTAAAGATATGCATAGCCATTAATAATCCTAGTCAGGGATGAGGTCTGGAGCTCAGATGTATGGTTGGGTTGTTCCTTATTTCTGGAGTGTTACAAGAAGAAAGTCATCTTTGCCTGGCAGGGGCAGCTTTGATTTCCGTCACAGGATGTTTGTTATCCATCAGTCCTATCCTTCCCAGATCTGGCTGACAGGTGCCAGAGAGAATGACTCAGAGCAAAGGACATAGATGCAAAATGGGAACAGAGATGCCACACTCGTAACCTACTTTCAGTTACATTTGCACATTTGCAGGAAGGACAAGTGAAGAATAGGTACTTTTCAACAATAGTTTCTGGGTACCCATTCTAAGAAGAGTCACAACCTAGTAATGTAGCTCATGAGAAGGGACTGGATGGCTTTTGAAGAGAAAGCTAGAAAAAGCATTCTTAGGATATTTGGGACAACTTAAATAAAGATATGAATATTGGAGGTATGGATTATTGTTAATGCTATTAGTTGTGATAATGGCTTGTGGGTTTTTTGTTGTTGTTGTTGTCGGTTGTGGGGCTTGAACTCTGGGCTTGGGTGCTGTCCTTGCGCTCTTCAGTTCAAGGTGAGCGCTCTACTGCTTGAGGCACAGCACCACTTCTGGTTTTCTAGTGTTTTTTTTTTTTTTAATTGGAGATAAGAGTCTCATGGAGTTTCTTGCCTGGGCTGGCTTTGAACCGCGATCCTCAGATCTCAGCCTCCTGAGTAGCTAGCGTTACAGGAGTGAGCCACCAGTGCCCGGCTGGCTTTGTGATTTGTAGTACACAATCTTTAGGTTTGGCTTTATTCTCAGGAGATGCAGATGGACAGATGTATGCGAGAGTGTGTCATTGCCTTCATTGATCACAGATAGAGCCTAGGTAAGTCAAGAAGCTAGGTCAATAGAGACATAAGATAACCTTTTAATAGCTGCCACATCGCAGATGAGTTATCCAAATACGCATGCGTTCCAAATAGCCTTGACTGACTTTGTTGTGATTAAAAGTTGAGATAAATCTTTACGTGTGAGTACTTTATGCATCTTGTTAGGCACCTTGATTCTTTCCTACCAGTATTTTTCCCAGTGGGTACATACTTCAGCCTCTTTATTCTTTGTAGAAATGTCAGCAGAGGGCTTGAATTTCAAAAGTTTCCAGTTATTTCTGTGCAGCCAGCTATTTTGCCCCAAGGTATATGGGGGACTCAGGTTCTTCAAAATGGTCTTTTACATAGTTGCATTTAAAAGGACAAAAGAAAGAAAGCTAGGAAGGGGAAGAGAAGTCTGAGCAACCAGTTTGAGCATCTTCTGTAGCTGGCCCCTTCACAAATCAAGGTGACTTCTGGGAGGAGGTGATCCTTGCAGCTGCACAGCTAGGCCCTGGCCAAGTCATGACTCCTGCAATTACAAGGACTCCCTGAGCCTGTCTGACTGAGCCTGCGCCACACCCTTCCTCCTCACCTACCTGTCCCCTAGCTGCCACCTCCAAAACGGGTCCACTTCCATGTGAGAAAGGATATGTATCTATTTTTTGTAATTCTGCATGCATGAGTCATTGCAATCATATCTTACATAATTATTTTCACTTTCTTGATTTTGTTTTGCTGGAGACATCATGGGGTTCAGGCTGCCCTTGAACTCATGTTCTTCCTGCCTAAGCCCACTAGTGTGCTTTCTTTTCTTTTCTTTTTTGTCAGTCATGGGGCTTGAACTCTGGGCCTGGGCGCTGTCCCTCAGCTCTTCAGCTCAAGGTGAGCGCCCTACCACTTGAGCCACAGAGCTACTTCTGGTTTTCTGAGTGGTTTATTGGAGATAAGAGTCTCATGGGCTTTCCTGCCTGGGCTGGCTTTGAACCGTGATCCTCAGATCTCAGCCTCCTGAATAGCTAGGATTATAGGCATGAGCCACTGGTGCCCAGCTTAGTGTGCTTTCTTAACTAAAAGCAAACAAACAAACAAACTTGGTGCCCAAGGTCCCCCTGCTCTGTCTCCTCTCATCCCGTATCATGCATGGTGTACCCCTTCAGGGATCTGTGATAACCCATCACCAAATGTATGCAGGTATTTTTGTACACACTCAAGTAATAATAAAGCAAGCTTAAAGACTTTTCATGTATATATATACATGTGTATATATGTATGTTATATACATATGTACACATATTTATGCACATGCATGTACTGTAGCAGCAAGGGAAACTTCACCTCTGCTCTTTGAAGTTTATTGAAAGAAGTTGACAAAGAGAGATTGGAGAAAAGACACACCAATTTATTATACGCACAAAAGCAATCACAAAATGCAATCTCCCCTACCTCCAGCCCAACATGTTTTTATATACCCCTTTTCTATAAGGGAGGAGGATAAGAGGGTGTGTGGACAGTTTTAAGGGGTCATAAAAGAGTAGGTGAGTGAATGGTGTAGGAGACAGATACTAGTTTGCAAGATGACTCTCCTTGGAGTTTCCACAGGCCCAAGGGACAGACATTATCCTGTGAGGGAAGTCCATCAGCTGTGGTTCCATTCCCTAGACTTCTCTCTGAGGTGGTAGTGAGACTTCAGGGTAGATGTGGAAGGTATTGTCTTCCTTTACACTGTTAGGATAAGGGGATTCCAGAGAAGACCCTCCCAGCTAGTGGTGGAATGAAGCCAAAGGCCCTTCAACATAGCTGGCTTCTCTTCTGCATGAGCAAGGCAATATTGCCACAGGCATGCAGAGGAGGCCCTGGGGTGGGAGGAACCCCCTTCTCTGCATTCTTCCACTGCAGTCATGCATGGGATGGGGCACATGGTGTGAATCTTCCCTCCTGGCATCTTTAGGAACTGGGGCTCACAGCAAAAAGGTCCACTTCCTTGAGGCAGCTCATTCTGAGTTGTGGGCAGACTGCCTTTGGTTGCAGCACTAGGATTCCTGAGCCCCCCAGCAGCAAGCCCAGCAAGGGCTGGTCTCAGGGCTCCCCTCTCATCAGAGCCCAGCCCACATTTCCGGGCTCTGAGTCTCCATTTACAGCAGGACAAAACTCCTTGTCCTGCCCTTTCCTGGGAAGGCCGCCTAGCCAGGACAGCAGCCAGGATGTGAATGCCCCCACCATGCAAATTAGGCCCGACCACACAGCCTGGTCTTGCCAGCCTGGAAACCTCAGTCACCCCTGTGTATAAGGAGGTACAGGTGTCAGAGGCAAAGATTTAATGTGTGATAAGGAAGGGCATAGTGCTGTCTCTTTCTCTTTATAATTAACTTACAAGGGTGAGGGGAGGGAATACATTTATGTGCCCCAAAGGAAAAGATAATTTTCTAAAAAAGTTTGCTTTGAAATGCTTTACATTCTTTCTGCTCTGTTCTTCTGCATCCCCTAGAGGAGCTTGTACTTGTTTTTTGCAAATTTCTCCCAAGGTTTTTTTTTTTTTTTTTTCCATTTTGTTTTGTTTTGGTTTTGTTTGGTTGAATTGAGGGCCTGGGTGCTGTCTCTGAGTTTTTTGTTTGTTTTTATTTTTGTTATTATTTTCTGTTTATGTGGTATTAAGGAATCGAATCCGGGGCTTTGTGCATGCTAGGTAAGTACTCTATCACTGAGCCACATTCCCAGCCCCATCTCTGAGTTTTTTGCTCAAAGCTAGTGCTCTACCACTTTGAGCCACAACTCTACTTCCCATTTTTATGTGGTTAATTGGAGATAAGAGTCTCAGGGACTTTCCTGACTGGTTTTGAACCAGGATCCTCAGATCTCAGCCTCCTGAGTAGCTAGGAGCTGCCACCAACACCTGGCTTGTGAGATTTTTGTTAAATTTTTACAAATTTAGACCAGTACAAATCTATCTGTATACAATATCTATTTCAAGGTTACAACAATTGATGCAAATAGTGTATATATTCTCCTCTTTTCCCTTTTCACAAGGAATACAATACCTTGCCTCTTTAAATATAGCAACATGTCCTGGAGATTTTTTTCCCCTTGCTGGATGTGGGAAGTCTTTGGAGACGTCTTTGGATGTGTGGTAACCCATGGTGTATGCTTGCCTCTTCAACTAAGACTTTTGGCTTGGGCATGTGCTGTTTTGTACTCCTACTGTAGGGGAGATCTCCCTAGTTTTTGTCATGCAAGCCTTATACCCCATGACTCTTCTGGCATATCATGGCTGCCTGGAGACGTGCTTGGACTGTAGGGTGTATGGCCTAATTTCCTGGATCCTCCACCCTCTAGGTCTGACCCTGAAGGAGACTCTGATCAGGTATTGAAGGCCACACCAGATGTCCCTCGTGGACAGTCCTTTAGATGGGGGCCAGTGTGGAATTTTGGCTCACAGTGATTCCTCCAGGCACGTCTTCTACTGGAGTGCTGAGCCCCAACAGTGAGGTCGACAGGATATGAAGAGAACCCCTGGCCCTGCAACATGACCGTTCAAGGGCCCAAGGATTGTGGTCTGATGTGGGAGCTGGGCCAAAGGCCAGAGGTCAGGCCAGGTATGGAGAGAGAAACAGGCTGAAGGGCCTCAGGAGGTGGCCACACAGCACCCTGGCCAGCCTCCAGCCCGTGTGGGCCCTGATGTGTGAGGCTTCTGTCTCAGCTGAGTGAGAGATTGGCTTCCTGGGTCAATGGACAGACTCTCCCGTCTCAGACACAAACCTGCAACTCTGGTGCAAAGCCCATTCTCTAACTGCATCAGGCAGTCAGGTCCTCAATCAGGAAAGAAGTTGCCCATGAGACTATTCATTGTATTAACATGCAGAACACATTTATATGCCCTGTAGTAGGCTGTGCTGTTCCTTATTTCCACGTAGATCATGGGAAACAAAGCTAACCTGCCCTGTCCGTCAGTCTGCTCTTAAGCAGTGGAATGTGAGTGGCTGAGGAAGCTTTCAGGCTGTCATTAAGTCTTTATTGCTCCTCATTCCTTCCCTCTGGCTGTGAGACTGACATTTTAGGGACCAGTGCTTCAGCCTTGCTTCTAAATGCAGGTGAACAGAGACCAGCCAAGCAGAGAGGCATAAAGTGATAAGTTAGCATTTGTTCCAAGTCCCTTGCATTCACAGTTATCTGTGGTACAGCACTTTAAACTGACACAAGTATATACTCCATGCCAGGCACCGTGTAATATTCATAGAAGTACAGCAGTGACCAGGCTGTGCATCATTGTCTCTGAGAACCAAAGAATAAATACTCCCCTGACTGTGAAGAGGGGGAAGAGCAGGGATAGAAACAAAGATGGCAAGTTCTGGCTTCAACATGCTGATCTAGAGAAATTGTCAAGTGTGTGGTGTGGTTGGTTGTAGGAGTCTGCTGCTCAGAACAAGGTTTAGTGTGCGAAGCTGGAAGAGCCCTGGGAGGAGGCAAGTGGGTCACTGTAACCCTCTTGGAAATCCACGGCAGTACTGGAGGGGTAGGTGGAGAGGGCTGAGTCCTGCCGCAGTGTACCAATGGGACTCAGGATGGTTCTTTTTGTAACCCAGGCTAGCTTCAAACTTTTGATCCTCCTGGTCTGCTTCCCCCATGCTAGGATGGTAAGTGTGTGCCACCATGCTTGGCCTAGGCTATTTGATTAACTAAAGAAGGACTCCTGATACTAGAAGGACTTGGAGACACCGGGTGGGGCCACTGGAGGGTATATGCCGGTCCTCCTGAGCACTGTCATGTGACACTAGTTTTCCTTAATTTTTTGGTGATGATTGCATATGTTTTAAGAGATTTAAACAATAACAATAATTGACTTCAAGTTTTAGTAATTGTGCCTGTAGTACAAATAGATCACAAAATTAGAGAAACAAGTATGAGAAATATTTTTTGTTGTTGTTGGTCATGGGGCTTGAACTCTGGGCCTGGGCGCTGTCCCTCAGCTCTTCAGCTCAAGACTAGTGCTCTACCACTTGAGCCACAGCACCACTTCTGGCTTTTTCTGCTTATGTGGTGCTGAAGAATCAAACCCAGGGCCTCATGCATGCAAGGCAAGCGCTCTACCACTGAGCCACCTTCCCAGCCCCAAGAAATACTTCTTAAAAGTAAATCCTCAGCTGGACACTGGTGGCTCATGCTTATAATCCTAGCTAGTCAGGAGGCTGAGATCTGAGGATCATGGTTCAAAGCCAGCCCAGCTCAGGCAGGAAAGTCTGTGAGACTCTTACGAAGTAGAGCTGTGGCTTGAGGAAGAGTGCAGGCCTTGAGCACAAAAGCTCAGGGACAGCGCCCAGCCCCTGGGTTCCATCCTCAAGATCACAGACACACACAGACACACACACAGACACACACACACACACACACACACACACACACACACACACACACACGGTGGATGATGTGGGACTGCACTGTGAAGTCAAGCAGCCTAGCTAGGGGATTCTGCTCAGAGATGTTGCATCCAAAGTCAGGGCTGGGGTGGCTGAAGCCAGCAGGAAAGGGTTGTGCACTGAGCCAGCACAAGCACAGGGCTAGAACTTGGGCTCTCCAACAGGGCCTGGGTGGTTCCCACTCACCCCACCTCACCTGCAGGGGGTGCCCTCTGCCCTGAGGCAGCATGTCCCTCCCCCCCTCCCCCCTTAGCCAGCTACTTATTTTCTAATGGAGCAATGAGTACTTTGACCACTTTTGTAAATGTCTCTGGCCTTGCTGATTTTAATAACAAAGGTCTATCTGAGGGCATGCACAAATCAAGCTTCCAAGTGGGAAAATTTATTTGGGGCTGGGAAGGTGGCTCAGTGGTAGAGTGCTTGCTTCGCATGCATGAGGCCCTGGGCTCGATTCCTCAGTACCATATAAACCGAAAAAAGCTGGAAGTGTTGCTGTGGCTCAAGTGGTAGAGTGGTAGCCAGGAGCTGAAGAGCTGAGGGACAGCGCCCAGGCCCCACAACCGACAAAATAATAATAATAATAATTCCATAAATTTTATTTATTTATTGGTTGTGGGGACTGAACTGTGGGCCTGGGCACTGTCCCTTAGCTTTTCAGATCAAGGATAGCTCTTTACCACTTGAGCCACAGCGCCACTTCTGGCTTTTTCTGCTTATGTGGTGCTGAGGAATCGAACCCAGGGCCTCAGGCATGCAAGGCAAGTGCTCTACCACTGAGCCACCTTCCCAGCCCCACAAAATTTATTTGATGGGAATTTCTGCAGCTTGGAAAAGAACAGAATCAGAATGGGGAAATTTTAGAAATTAAACTGTGGCTCATGTAATTGTAACCCCTCTGAACGGTATTTTCACAATTAAAAAAAAATAAACTGTGGCTACCACATTCAAATTGACTTTTTGGTCCAAATGCTGAATGACTAGATTATTTCAGGGACGAGACCTGGTCAGGGCTTTCTGAGTGCTGAATAGGCTTTCTTTCAGAAGTCTGAGTGGGTTTGGTTCCAAGTCTCTGGATGAAGTGGGTATATAATAAAGAGAGCCATGTGAATATTTTTGTGTCCTACTACATATGGAAGCCGTGTTAATAAATTATCATTTGTTAAGTATGCACTAGCATTTTGTCTAATTTTCCTCATTTTTCTTTCTTATTTTTAGTTGATATAGTAACTGTGTAAATTTGGGGTGCTGTGTGATAGTTCAGCACACTTTATACTCTCTTTGTATGTGCCTGGTGCTTCTTCTAATCACAACAGGTGGAAGCTTACCTTTGCCCTTGCTTACCCTTGCATCTGGCCTTGTGACTGCTTGGCCTAGGGGACGTTGTGGAAGTACCGTGTTAGCTGTGACTTTTGCGGCTGGTAAGAAGCCTGCAGTGCTCTCTGGCTCTCTTGAGGAACAAGCTCACTTTTGGAGCAGCCATTCTTAGAATCCCACCATCTTACCATGGGACCCAAGTAGCATGTAGGTGCCACATGTGAGTGCTTACACTCAGTCTACTGAGGGTCCAGGGGACAGTTGGATCCAACTGCCTGCTCTGTAGCCAAACAGTCTGAGGTATTTGGCCAGCTGATGTGCAGTATCAGGAATGACTGACTATAATCACCTAAGAAGCTTAAAGAAGACAGCTAAGCCTAGTACATCCATAGGGCTTTAGAAACAAACTGTTCTTGCAGCTGCTACCTGTTTGTTTGTTTTTAGAGGTTGGAACCCAAGTCTCCATTCTTGCCACTTGAGCCATGTCCCCCACCCTCAGGGTGGTTTTGCAAGCAGTCACACATAATGTAGAGTTTCTGCTTAGAGAGGACACCTCACTTCCTCTGTCCAGATTCAGTACGGAGTCGTCAATTCACCAGCCAAGAACTGATGCCTACAGAGCACAGAAGTCCAGTTTTCCCTTAAAGAGAAATAGCAAAAGCTCCAGAATAATAGTAAGAGAACAAAGTAATTGGATATAATATGAGAAAGTGCATGTGTATATACTAGCAATAACCCTTTAAAAACAAATGAACAAAGTATCTTGTACAACCACAATAGCAAAAACAAAGTATCTGGAAACAGTTCTGACTGCTTGGATACATGGAGTTCCCGGTATAATCCCCAGGGAGGCTGTGAGAGGTTTTGTAATGAGCTCACTGGCAGACATCAGCTTCTGGGGTGTTTCCAGCAAGGCTGCAAGAGAGCATACTGCTTCCAAACGGCTGGGCATGCTCTTCACTCTGTGGAAGCCTCCCTTTGTGTGTGCTGACGCTGTGATCACAGAGAAGCAGAGTGAGTGATCTGATGGGACTGTAATCAAGACATTCTCTCCAGTATGTGCCAAAGCAAAAATAAAAAAAAAAAAACAAAGCTTCAAGTAAGGGAGTTGTCTCATTTGAGCAGAGGGTAGAGGGCAGCTCTGCCAAGCCTTTTGTGCATGGGGGGCCCAGCCCGATTAGGTAGATGACCTCTGAGGAAAAGCCGGCAGTCCTCAGGGCAGCAGGTCCTCACACAGGAATGGCATGTCTTTGAATACATTCTTTAGTTGACTGTTACATTCGTGGACATTGGCTAAAGCAGTGATTTCTTCACCTTTGGGGCTGAGACTTCATTTCAGCTACAAATTTAGAAGACTCCCTTTGTATACAGTACACACACAGCATTGCACATGACTTTGAAAGGTCTGACGCAGTGTCTCTTCGCAGGCCCCAAGATGAAGAGGGTTCTGTATCTAATGGGGGGGGGGTGGGAGGGAAGGACAGTGAGACAACAGTATATGGAGGAGACTCACGCATGTCCTCTTGGTGATGGACAATTGATGGGGGACAGGGTGAAGAGAGAGTAGTCCCCCAGGCATCTGAGAGTAGGCAGGGAGATCTCCCTCCTGTCTGGAAGGAGAGAAAGAAGAGCAGATAGGTCTGTGCAGTCCTGGCACACCAGCCTCCTGCACATGTCCTGTCACATGTAACACCTGCAGGTGGGCTGAGAGCCCCACTGGCAGCCCCACAGGTGCCCATTGCTAATCCAGGGTGCACCCAGAGCTTCCAGGAGCTAGGTCCTGCACTCTGTTGCTTATGTAGAGAGTAAAATTACTTTAAGAAACGGGACTCTAGCTGGGTGCCGGTGGCTCACACCTGTAATCCTAGCTACTCAGGAGGCTGAGATCTGAGGATCATGGTTCAAAGCCAGCCCAGGCAGGAAAGTCCATGAGACTTATCTGCAATAAACGACCAGAAAACTGGAAGTGGCGCTGTGGCTCAAGCAATAGAGCGCTCCCCTTGAGCTGAAGAGCTGAGGGACAGCGCCCAGGCCCAGAGTTCAAGACCCAGGACTGACAAGAAAGAAAGAAAAGAAAAAGAAACGGGACTCTTTCAGACACTTCTAGGTGATGGAAGAACTGTGTCCGGTGGAAGGCCAAGAGGACAAAGAGGAGGGACTTTAAAGCAGGGTCCAATAAGGCTGTCCTGTGGAGTCCCTGCACGCTTGAGACCTGGTGAGGCGAGGGAGGCAGCTGAGAAGAGACCACAAGCGCAGGGGAGGAGCCCGCCGTGGCCGAGACCCTGTGGGGCACTGGGGTGGCGGTCTCTCTCCATGCAGAAGGTCACTGCCTTCCAAAGTGCAGCGAAGGAATGCAGGAACAGAGCACACGTGCTTCCTGCCCTCCTGGGCTTGATTCCCATTCACTCCATGCACCCATCCGTTACTTTGCCTCATTGCTCCTCCCGCGGCTTTCCAGGCGCACCTGCCTCTGAGCCTATGTTCAGTACGTTCTTCTGTGGGTGTGTGCTTCCCCACATGTGCCCTGCTCTATGTGTGTCCTTCCCTGGCGTGACCTTCCCCAGGTGTGCCTTCCTCAGGTATGTATTTCCCATGTGTGCTCTTCTACATGTGTGCCTCTCTCTCACGCGTGCCCTTCCGCTGGTGTGTGTTTTCCCAGATGTGCCTTTCCCCAGGCTTGCCCTGACCCAGGCCTCTTCTTCCCCAGCATGCACTTGGCTTCCTCTCTTTCTTTAGGATTCTCTTAGCTATTGTGAAGCTTCCCTTACCACCTTGTTTAAAACAGCTTCCCACCAGGTGCTGGTGGCTCACACCTGTCATCCTAGCTACTCAGGAGGCTGAAATCTGAGGATCGCAGTTCAAAGCCAGCCTGAGCAGGAAAGTCCGTGAGACTCTTATCTCCAATAAATCATCAGAAAACCAGAAGAAGCGCTGTGGCTCAAGTGGTAGAGTGGTAGCCTTGAGCTTAAGAGCTGAGGGGCAGTGCCCAGGCTCAGAGTTCAAGTCCCAACCAACAACAACAACAAAATAGCAACAAAAACCCCAGCCTCCCCCTCTCCCCCTGTCCTCCCCTCTTATTTCCTTCATCTCACATACTTATAATTCCCATGTTCATGTTGTTTCACTGTCCAAGTCCAGCCATGTAATTGCACTATAAGGTATATTTCTTTAATCTGTGTTATTTGCCACATCCCCAAACTTAGGACAGTGCCCAGCACATTATAGGTGCTAAGTGCTTTTTGTCCAAGGAGGAAAAGGACCTAGATGTAGCCATCTCATCTCCCTGACATTGAGTTCTGGAGCACAGAGGCCCTGCCTCTTTCACAGTGGGTGTTTGGTTTTAATGCTGGTTGAACTCAGTGACCCATCTGCCACAGTGTGAAAACAGTGGTATCAGGAAAGACTCCCCAGTGCAAGCACTAGTGGAGAGCTCTGGACACTCACTGCAAAGCTCCTTACCCTGGAGAAGCTTCATCAGAGTTTATGCAGTCTGACTTCTGGTGAGATTTCCCCAGTCCACAGCATCGATTCCATGGGGAAGTGGTGAATACTGGAAATCAGGGCAGCCTTCAACCCCTGGCCCAGGAAATAACCCTAGAAATGGACAACCTTCTGTGAGCCTCAGCAGAACTAGGATTCAGGGCAGCTTACTGGAGGACACAGGAAGGCCAGGAACATGGGGTCCGTGTTCTTGATTGCAGAGGACTGCATGTGCTGTAGGGATTGCTTAACATGGGTCATCAGGGCCCCAGCCTGGATTGGGACCCAGACCTACCGCCCCTGTCTCCTCCCTCTCCTTCCTCAGCTGGGTCCCAGCGGAGCCTGCCAGGGGTCATTGTCCTCCCCTGCGTGGCTGGATCCTGCCCGCTGGCCTTTAGGGTCTGGGAGCGTGGTCCCACCTGAGTGTAGGTGGTGGCAGTGAATCAGGTTCCGGGATGATGGCTGCTACTATGGACTAGAGGAATACCAGGAGCGTGCATCCATCATCTCTTATCTGCTACTCTAGAATGATTTCTGAGCTCTTCCTGCTTCACAGAGTACCAGTGTTGTAGAGGCAAAGATGAGCCAACAGGCAGCCATTGCTGGACCCCATGGCAGTAAGGAAGAAGCGTGAATTGAGCAGCTCATAAACACAGGTCACTGGACACTCGAACAGCTCCTGTGTGTTCTCTAATTCCTTCTGTTCTCCCATGAGCTTTCCATTGCTCTGAGTAGGAATAGAATTCAGCAAAGCTGCCAGGGTCTTAGCTTTTTTGCTTAGAACCTTTTTCCAGGTTTTGACTGTCTGGAGAGGAGACGTGCTACAGTAACATCAACGCTGTGCTTAACACAGAATGTGCAGCAGGAATTGCTTTATTTATAGTGATAGGTGATTTATTTAGTAGAGATTGCTTTATTTATAGTGATTGGTGATTTTATTTAGTAGAGATTGATTTATTTATAGTGATTGGTGATTTTATTTAGTAGGGGTTGCTTTATTTCCCACTTTCATAAAATCTGCCCCAGGTCTTGGCTCTTTAGGATCTGGGAGGGAAGCCCTTCCAGTGAATGACTTGGAGGCCTACAGGCCTACATCGGCTTGTGACTTCACCATCCCTCCTGCTGGGAGAGAGGGCCAGAGAGAGAATTCTTAGCATTGCAAGGTCTCAAAGGCTTCAACCTGGAAGTGACATTTCTACTTCTAGCTTCTGGCTATGAGGAATCCAGGGAGAAATGGTTCCCAGTGGGGATGTGGGGAAGCACAGCGGACATCATGGTCACCACTGCCTCCTGCAAAGTAAATGTTCTAAACATGACAGGGGGCACAAGGAAAAAGAGGAAGCTCACACCCATTGGAGACACTCTAGTGGCTAGAACAATGAGTTCTCAGAATACTTGAGTTATTGGCCCCAGGGGGCTTAGGGAAGAGTCAGGCAGAGGTAAAGTTGGCCTTCTGGCCTCTGCTGTCCATGGCTGGCATGCCATGTAGGCCTTCTAGTTAAGTGCCAGCTCTGTGTGTGGTCAGCCTCCTGCCCCCTCCCCCCAACACACACACACACACACACACACACACACACACACACACACACACACTGGCCAGTGCATTTCAGGATCTTACAAGAAGCTGCAGAGAGTGTGAGGTTGAACCCTGTGTCATTCTAACCTCCTCTCAGGGCTGTGGGCCCAGGACAGTCAGACCCTGACTCAGTTAAATCATTACCTGTTACTGTTCTTGATGACCTCAGTATAATTGGGCTCTTCTACATTTGGCAGCCATGTAAATGTCTTCACAGTGACCCATCAGACTTCTGCCAGGTGGGGCGCAAGATGCCTTTTAAGGTGCTTCCTCCAATGGGAGTGTCTGTCCCCTGACTGCTCTGCCTGGTTGCTTCAGTCCTCTCAGTGGCTGCTTCTTGTTCAGGCTTGGCCTGTCACCCTAAGACCAACTTTGGCCTGTTTCCTATGTGGTTCCCCATTTTCTTCACCTAGATCTTGGTTTGTGATGTCATTTTTCTAAGTCATATACTGTGGTGTCCTTTGGGGGAAATTTTCAGTCCTTGTTTGGGTCACCCAGTACTCCTCATGCTCACAAGTGTTTATTTTTACTTGGCAAGAAGACACTTGGTGGAGAGTCCTGTTCCCTCATAACTTTGAGTGCAGCACCCACCCCTGATATTCCAGAACTCATTCGTGACTTAACATCCCTGTTTCTTCATAGACAACCAGATTGGTTTTCCACATCTTTCATGCTCATGTGAATGTGTGAGTTCTGCTCATTGCAGAAAGCACAGATGAGTCCTTCCCCACTGGACAACATGGTGCTCCAGGCTTAGATGGAGTAGGCTGAGCAGCTTTCTTCTGTGGCCTGGGGGAGAAGGTGCAGCATCATGACTACCCGGAGCGTCCCATTTCAGTCCTTACCCTCTTACCTGAGTGTCACACAGGACTAGAAGGCCAGCTGGAACATTTGGTATTCAAATATTACCCCCCAAATAGTTAAGTATTATCCCAGAATATCGGGATTCTTGGGTTGATTCCTTAAGCCTTTTCAGTTTAACTTGTGTGTTTTCTTTCATTTCTTCAGTTTGACTTAGGTTCTGAAGTATATTTGCTATAGTTTGGACGAGTGCCCCACAAAGTCAGACAGTGATGAGTGAGATGCTCTGTCCAAGAGACATAGGTGCTTCTGGGAAATTGTTTCATGGGAAAAATGAGTTAGGTCCCAGTACTGAGTTTTTAGGACATCTGTGGTACGTTTTAGAGGTGTGAAGAGGCGCTGCAGCATAGTAACACACCTCAAATTTTATGAAACAAAACAGTAACATTCAGGGAGGTCCTGAGGGGTGAGTTACTCTATATCTATCTGTGTTGTTTTGCATTTTATGATGAACATACATTAATTCTGTAATTGATCTTTAGCTTTTTATAGTTTTTATACACATGTAGTCGTTTCCCAGCTTGGTAATGGATATCTAAACTAATAAACGCAGTAAGAGAAAAGGTGTGCTTTGGCTTTAGAGGTTTTGGTCCATAGCAGGTTGGTCCTGCTGTTTTTGGCCTGTAGTGGCATCGTGAACCATAGCAACCTGCTAACATCTCAACAGCCACCAACAGAGACATGGAGGGACGAGGGTCTCACAGTCCCTTCAAGGGTACACCCCAGTGACCTTCTGATTTCCCATTAGACCTGCTTCTTGAAGGTTCTACCACCTCCTGATAATGGAAGTTGGGGACCAAGCCATTAACACATGGGCCTTGGGAAACAGGTCAGGCCCAAGTATAGCACAGGACTTCTGTGTTTACTTTAATGCATTCGTTGATTACATGATCTGTGAGTCACTACCCCGGCAGGTTGGCAGTTGTTTTCATTCCTGCTGGCACGGCTGTTCTGTCAGCACTGTTGACCTTTATCACCATGGGTCAGCTGTATCTGATCTTGAATGTCCAATAAACAAAGCCATGCAGCATGTGCTATTTTAGTGGTACTGGTTGTTGCCCAGGAATAGAAAAACATCAACTGCAGGAAACAGAGCACAAAATGGGTGTCCTTTTCATTGATAGTTCAAGGCCTCAAATGGGCCATTGCTTTATGGCCACCACCTGAACCCTCAGGTCTGTCACCACCTGGGGCTGCTCCACATTCCAGGCTGCTAGTTACCCGCTGACCACTCAGGCTCAGAGAGAACAATTACTTCCACAGTGTCCTCCACCACCAGGGAGACTCTGAGGCTGCCACAGCCTGTGGATTTACACAGAAGCCTCTTGGGCAAATTGTCAGCTTTGAATAACTCCTCTGATCTGTTTTCTTTTCCTCCAAGCCTGCTCTGTATGTCATCTGAGGCTGCTCACATTTGTCCCATTGCAGACTCAGACTACCGCCTCCAATGATCCTCCAGTATTTACCTGCGCCCTTCCTCCTCCATTCTCCTCTTCCAGACTACACAGTGCTACTCAAGAGCCTGCCCTCTGCTCCATCCTACCTTGGCTGATGATGCTACATTGTGCTTAGGAAAGGGAAGTCTTATGGGAAACATCATGGAAATATCCGTCCATCGTGTCCACCCTTCCATGTGTGCATGCATTCCTCCAGCCATCTGTATGCCATCTGCCTACCTGATCCTTCTCCCTTCCTCCTTATGTCTGCCCATCCAGCTTCTTCCTCTCTGCCTTCTTTCTCCTTTACTGCCTTCTGGTTATGATGTCATTGAAGACCACTCTCTCAATCTATTTTTGGGTGCCTTTCTATACACCTTTTGGTGCCTTTCAGGAACTACAGAGACTACTAACTCTCCCTTTCCCACTCCCCTCCTCTCTCTTTTCCTTTTCCCCTTGCCCTCCCTCCTTTCCTCTCTCCCTCCTTCCTTCTCTTCCTTCTTCCTTTATTTCTTCCTTTGTTTCACATCAGCTCTTCCTTCTTAAGCCCTTAAATCTCTTTCATTAAACCTGCCATGGTGCCCTCTTGCCTTCCTTTCTGCTCCCCAGCCAAACACCTCAGACCTCACACACAAGCCCTCCACATGGCTCTGCCAGTCACCCAGACATATCACTCTGGCTGAGGGAATGCACTCGCCCCGTGCTGACCTCTGCACAGGCCACACTTAGCCTGCGGGTTGGTCATGTCTCCCGTGGCTCATACCTCCGTCCTTGCCCCTCCCTCCCTCTGCTCCTTATTTCAGGTGACGGACCCCAGCGGACCCCATTTCGTGGGCCTGCTATCTAGCAAGGAGCTACTTGTTCATTTAAACATGGAGAATCCCTGGTTGGTGATAGGAAGAGAGTGAGCAGACAGGAGAAGCTGGGTGTCCCCCAAGCCCCTCCTCCATCCTTGTTCCCCTGGAAGGCCCTAGGGTTGTTGTCTCCTGCTAGGTGATCCCCTTAACTCAGAGGCCTGCCAGGCAGAGGCCAAGCATGAAGCCAACAGCACTGACTGCAGTGGAGGACTGTGTGCTTTAGGGTTTTGCTTGCTTTGTTTATTTGTGCCTCTGGGCTACACCTAGGGCCTTGCACTTGTTTGGAAGCGCCTACTGCTGAGCCATCCCTGGGTATGCTTGCGCTCTGCCTGCACCTCTCCCCTCACCACTGAGCCCTCTGGCATGCTGTGCTCAGTTGCCTCACTGGCTCTTGTTTGCTCCTTTGTAACTGCTGTCTCATGTGAAATTCCCTGTTGCACAACACCGGGTGGGCTCCCTCCTGACTAGATGGCACCAGGTCATACACTAGGCCCTGTCCGCTCATGGCCCAGGAGTCAGACTCAGAAGGCCTCTTTCCACGGCCTCTGCCTCTGATGTCCAGCTTGGTTTCTAACAGTTAGAAAGTCCTGGAAGGATATTGGAAGAGAGAGGGAGGGAGGGAGGAAAGGAGGAAGGGAAGAAGCTGTGTTAGTCAGTTTTCTACCACACAATGAAATCCCTGAGATAATTAACTGATGAAGAGGAACGGCTTATTTGGGGTCACGGTTTTGGAGATTTCAATTGCATTGTTCTGGATGTGCAGGGAGGCAGCAGTCACAGTGGCACATTGTGCGGCAAATTGCCCAGTGGGTAACGGATGAGTATCTCCTTTGAGGATACTACCCAATAACCTAAGGACCTCCATCTTTCAAAGGTACCACTGTGTTCCCAAGCCTGTAACATTGATGGACATTCTAGATCCAAACTATCTCAGGACAAGGAGAAGCTGGGTTGTATCTGGCTCCTCTTGTGGTTACTGTGCCTTGGCAATGTGGTCACTACCCGTGCTTCTCCTTTGGGTCCTGCTAGATGGACCTTGTCCCCTCCCCCAAGGCCTCAGTGTCGTGGCTCTTGCCCATGGCTCTGGGCTGTGGCGCCATCCTGTGGCCTTTGGCCAGGGTCACATTCTGCTCTTGTCTCCTGCTAAGTGATTGCCCCAGATGCAGTCTTGGCTACTTGCAGAGCCAAGAGGAGCTCTAAGTGCCAGGCCCAGACCACCGTGAGCTGGGACACTTCTGAACA
Organism: Dipodomys ordii; assembly: GCF_000151885.1. NCBI lineage: Eukaryota > Metazoa > Chordata > Mammalia > Rodentia > Heteromyidae > Dipodomys > Dipodomys ordii. Next base: position 72,800 of record NW_012267228.1, read on the forward strand.
AGGCCCAAAGCTCCTGCACACTTTTTAATGTTAGATTGTACTTCCGGATGAAATTAAAGGGATGACTGTTGGAAATAGACTTTTCTTTTAGCTTTTTTGCTGGTCTTGAGACTTGAACTCCAAGCATGGGCACTGTCCCTGAGTTCTTTTGCCCAATGCTAGCACTCTACCACATTTTTTTTGTTTTTGTTTTTGTTTTGGGTCTGGTCGTGGGCCTGAACTCTGGTCTGGGCGCTGTCCCTCAGCTCTTCAGCTCAAGGCTAGCACTACCACTTGAGCCACAGCGCCACTTCCAGCTTTTTTCTTTTTGCTTATGTGGTGCCCAGGGCCTCATGCATGCAAGGCAAGCGCTCTACCACTGAGCCACCTTCCCAGCCCCGCTCTACCACTGAGCCACCTTCCCAGCCCCACTCTACCACTTTGACCCACAGTGCCACTCCCAGTTTTCTGGTGGTTAATTGGAGATAAGCATCTCACCAATGTTCTTGTCTAGTCTGGCTTTGAACCATGATCCTTAGATCTCAGTTTCTTGAGTAGCTTGGATTATAGGTGTGAACCACCAGCGCCTGTCTGGAAATTGACTTTTAAAAATTGCTTTTCAATTGTGGTAAAAACACAAATTACATAAAATTTCCTATATTGGCCATTTTAAGCATCTAGTCTCATGAAGTAAGTTAAGTACAGTCACAATGTTGACCAACATCATCACCATTCATCTCCAGAACATACATTTGTTTTTTTAATGAAATTCTGTCCCCAGTAAACATCAAATCCCAGCTGGGTGCTGGTGGTTCACACCTTTGATCCTAGCTACTCAGGAGGCTGAGATCTGAGGATCTTGGTTTGAAACCAGCCTGGGCTTCAAAAGTCTGTGAGAAAGTCTGTGAAAGGAAAGTCTGTGAGACTCATCTCCAGTTAATAATCAGAAAACCCAAAAGTGGTAGAGTGCTAGCCTTGATCAGAAGAGCTCAAGGACAGCACCAAAGCCCCAAGTTCAAGCCCCATGACTGATAAAACAAGAAGCAGAACAAAAAGGAACCATCAGTTCCCTCCCCGCCCTGGCACCCACCATCCTCTGCATTGCTGTGGCTCTGACAGCCTCAAGTGGGACTGCATGGTGCTTGTCTTTTCACAACTGGCTGGCTGCATTTAATAGATTTCATATGGTTTCTCCACTACAATTGATGTAAGATTCACCTGTGGTGTAGCATGACTCAAAGTCCGCCCCCAAACACACACCTTTTTTTTTTTTTGCAGTATTGGGGTTTGCTATTGCTAGGTAGGCACTCTATCTTTGAGCCACATTTCTAGCCCTGTTTTAGCTGATATTTATTATTTATTAGATTATATTACTTTTATAGAGTGCGGGGTGTTTCATTATAATATTTTCACATTATTACAATATGTTCCGGTCCGTCTCTCCCTTCCCTTCTTCCCTCCATCCCAACAGGTATGATCACTCTGTTTTCATTGTTGCAAACCTTTTTATTTACTGTGTTCATCTCCCTCATCCTCCTTGCTTTTAGTACTTATTTTTGAGACAGGGTCTGAATTTCTAGGTGTGTGTATTTTGTGCTTGTCTTGTGATCCACCTATTTTAGGCTTCCTGTAGTGGCTTTGGTGACAGGAACTCATCACCATGTACATTGAGATGGAGTCCCTTGTACTTTTCTGCCTCATGATCTTCCCAGCCTCAGCTTCCCAAGTAAGCCAGGATTACATGCATGAGCCACTGGTACCCGGTTAGATTCTCCTTCTGTTGTAAAGTTGAATGATTTTCCATAAAATTATCTTCAGGGCTGGGAAGGTGGCTCAGTGGTAGAGCACTTGCCTTGCACGCATGAGGCCCTGGGTTCGATTCCTCAGCACCACATAAGCAGAAAAAGCCAGAAGTGGCGCTGTGGCTCAAGTGGTAGAGTGCTAGCCTTGAGCTGAAGAGCTGAGGGACAGCACCCACGCCCAGAGTTTAGGCCCCACAACCGACAAAAAAAAAAAAATTATCTTCTGAAGTCTTTGCAAAAACAAAAATTTGGGAACCTAATGTTAGTTACTGAAATGTTTTTGAAATGATCTTGGCCTTCAAAATAATATCTGGTTACCATCAGACTACCGGGTGAACCCTGAGGTCCTGTTCATGTTGAGGCTATCTATGCGGGACCCCTGGCCTCTCCCAACTCCTCTCACGCTGCCGCCTGGTAAGTAACCTTTCCTCATTCCTCACCAAACAACTATGCAACTACACATCCTCTCTTACTTTTCTCCAACTGGAATGTCCTTCTCATTTCTCCTGAGGAAGTACGTCCAGCCTTGCCGGGCCCTATCTCCACGGGGAGGCCCCCTTTCTTAGCATCTCTCCTCAAAGGGTCACAGTACTTTCTGCCTTTGGCTTCACCCCACTATTGTCACATACTTGGTGCTGGGGACACTGTGTGCTTCTCTGACACTCTGGTTACACAGAAAAATTGACCTATCATGGGGCAACAAGGTCTACCTGAGACCAGAAAGGCCCTGGGCTGGGAGTGCTGTGGACTGTGACCAAAGCTCAACTTTCCAGAAAGTTTTATTTTATTTCTAGGTCTTCAAATGGGTTCTGGTTCTCAGCCCAGAGATGAAGGAAGGCTGACTCCTGTTGCCACCTCCCATGTAAATCCCCATTTAGGCCCTTTGAAAGGGGAGCATGCTGGGGGCCATCCTGAATTGTAGGTCCTCCCTGGGGAGGAGTTCCAAGGAGAGGGGTGTCTGTAACTCTCAAGGTTGGGCAGGAGTGTCCGAATGGGGGTCTCAGGCTCTGAGACAAAGGACCCACTGGGCCCAAGTTTAAGTAGAAAGTTTGGAGCCTAGCACAGAGGTGCTCACTTCTAATCCTACACCAGGGAGGCAGGAGGAGTTCAAGGCCAACCTGGACTTCCTAGTGAGACTGTCTCAAAATAAAGAAACAAATGTGAGGGCCAGGCCATAGTCCTATCTAGGTTAATGTTTTGTAGGGTACTCAGAGCGCTCAGTTACTGAACCCTAGAAGAATGGGCTGAATCATGCTTACATAATGTTTACCTATCCAGCCGTTCACTATCCATGCAGCCCTGAGCACACTCACCCCTGCAGGCCTTCACCCAGGCTGCGTGAGCACTTGCTGCCTTTCTAGGGGGTCCAGCCACCAGGGGTCTTGCAGAAAGTTCTAGGGAGCATACCTGCTACAATGCCTCTCTATTCTGGAGAGAGGTTATAAGTTCAGAACAAAACTGGATCCCCCCACCTCTGCAGAGGGAGGCAGGGAGGGAGAGGAACAGAGGTGGAGGTGGGGGGAAGGGAGAGAGCTTGGCACACGGTTACCTTATGGGTGACTCTGCGGCACCACAGCCAACGCTAAGGCATGTAGGGTTTGGCCACAAGGCATGGATAGCTAGATACTCTGGCATGGCGTGGTGAAGTGAGCTGGCAAAGGAAGACCTTGGTGAATCATTCAGAAAGTGTCATATAGTCCCAAGACACTGGAGTCTCTTCCACTCTCTGGCCTTGAGCCTCGGTTTCTCTAGATGGTCCATGAAGGGGTTCACGATTTCTACACTCACTTGCAATGACAGTACGTCCAATCCACACTCAGGAAAGGAGTGACAGACAGATGCCCCCCCTTCAGAAGAAGGAAGAGAATGGCAGATGCCCATCCCCGCCCCCCAGAGGGAGGAATAGCAAAAAGTTTTGAAACTGCCACGTTCTATCTATAGGTCACAAGTTATTTCCATCTCTCCCCTTCCGTAAGAGCCCTCACACTGTCCTTCCCATCTCAAGTCAGCACCTCCGGCCAGTCAGATCTAGCATGTGAGACTCCTTGCCTCTGTCCTTCTGTGTAGCTCCTGTGGTCAGGGGTCAATTTGAAGAGTTAGGTGCAGTGGGACAGGCAGAGCACAGCCACTCCAGACCCTCCTGTTCTGAGAGGCCTGGGCAGGGCAGGCACCCATCACCAGTCAGTGGCAGTTCCTAACCCCTGCTTGCTGGGGACTCAGCCTGACCCTGGCCTGAGTGGTTCTCCATGATCCTGGCCCCTCCTCTGAACTCACCTGTCTGCCCAGGTGTCCTTTCTCTCCCATGAAATGGTGCCGCACATGTGCAGTTTCTCAGCCTACTTCCTGCCAGTAGAATTTGGGGAGTCCAGAGATCTTTTCCTTTTGTGTATCTCTAATCCTTAGACCAAGCTGATACTTCTTGCCTTTAAAAACGGTGTCTTCTATGAAGCCCACTGAGATTCACTCCTTTAGACAGCTGACAAGCCCACATTCCCCTGTAGAAAGCCCTTCTTCCCTTTGGGTGCTGTTGAGTCTGCTGTTGAAGGCCACGCTAAGCCATCTGTGTGTTGCTGGGGACAAACCTGGGGCCTCCTGCATGCTGGGCAAGCGCTCTACCACTGAGCCCTCACTCCTCCAGTCAGCTTGATGCCTCTTAAAAGTCCTGGGTTTGCCTGGGAGAAGATCTTTCTAGCAGATATCAGACAAAGGCCTAATATCTAATATATACAAGGTGCTCAAGAAACCCCTCCCACAACGGATAAACCAGTCACTAAATGGGCAAGGGAGCCAAGGAGAGACTTCTCAGAAGAAGAGGTAAGAATGGCAAAGAAACACATGAGGAAATGCTCATCATCCCTGGCCATAAAGGAACTGCAAATCAAAACAACTCTGAGATTCCACCTCACCCCAGTTAGATTGGCCAACATTGCGAATTCAAACAACAAACGTTGTGGGGATGTGGGGAGAGAGGAACCCCACTGCCCTGTTGGTGGGAATGTAAACTGATACAGCTACTCTGGACAGCAGTCTGGAGGTTCCTCAAAAAAACTAAACAGATCTTCCTTACAACCCAGGCATCTACCCTGAGCATTATGAGCCAGGCTACGATAGAGACACCTGCACATCCCTGTTCACTGCTGCACTGCTCACAACAGGCAAGATCTGGGGACAGCCCAGATGCCCACAGCAGACGAGTGGGTCCAAGGAAGTGAGGTGCCTACACAAGGGAATTTTACACGGCCATTAGAAAGAATAAAATGATGTCATTTTCAGGGAAGTGGATGGAACTAGAACAAATCATGTCCATGCTAAGTGAAGTAAGCTAAGCTCAGAGAGACAAGTGGTGCATTTCTCTGTAAAGTGGAAATTAGATCTAAACATGACCAATTATACAAGATTCTAGATAGATCAAAAGGAGGCTACTCTTAGGGGAGAAACACAAGGGCGCAAGCACATCTATATGCCTCTCCAATTTATATAAAATAATACACATATCAAAATGAACTCCAAGATATGGAAACAAGACCTTTTTTTAAGTTTTTGATGATTCTGTGGTGTGTGTGTGTGATCCCTCGGGGCTTGAACTCAGTGCCTGGTTGCTGTCTCTGAGCTTCTTTTGCTCAAGGCTAGCCCTCTACCCCTTGAGCCACAGCACCACTTCTGGCTTTTTCTGTGTATGTGGTACTGAGGAATCGAATCCTAGGCAAGCATGAGCGAACGCGAGGCAAACACTCTAAGCCACATTCCCAGCCTGTCTTTTCCTTATGTATGTATTTGCATGTATGCCTCAGGGAGGGTTGAGGGGAGGGTAAAGAACTCAAGGGTAAAAAGGTACAGCAGTGGAGCTCACTGGACACGGATGCAAGTAAACTATACAAGTGATGGGTGGAGATGGGAGGGAGGGACTGGGAGAGAATGAGGGAGGGAACACTGCAAAAAGAAAATGTATTCATGACCTGACTCATGTCATTGTAATCCCTCCCCACATCACCTCTATAATAACAACAAAGACAATTAATAATAATATAAAAAAGTCCTGCTGTTTAGCTGAGTGCCTTCGGGTCCTTGTGAAAACCTACAGGATTTCACACTCACACCTTTGGCTTTGGCTTTAGACCCTCTTTTCCTGGCATGGGTCTGTCTCCATTTGATCCTTATGTGGAAGCTTACAATTTCAGTGTCATTTGACATCTGGTGAAGCTGGCAATGTTCAAAAGGAGCAAGTTCTTATTTGTCCTTCACAGTTTCTTTTGGCTTATTTCTCTTCTCTCACATTTTAGCATAAGCAGCAAAGAGCAGCCAGGCGGCCCCATCACCAGCGGCCTGGAAATCTCCTTAAGAAGATCACCAGTTCCTTCAGTAAGTTTTCTGCTTAAGCCTCCTTCTGTTCCGTACATCTAAAAGGAATAGCTCACGGATGCCATGTGCTCCCTCTCCTGGGAACCATGGCCCCTCTAATAAACCTTATAATAATCAAAAATAAAAATAAAAGGAGGGGTTCCTGTCTGGCGTGCTGTCGTGGTTTGCTGGGATGTCAGTTCTACGCTGTGGTGCCTCAGTCCAGACGCCTGTCCCTCCTCTTCTCAATTTCCGTGTGCAGCACACCACCCCCTTTCTTCTCAGGCTCCTGACCATATCGCACACCTTCTACACCCAGGGCACTACCTCAGTGTTGGGGAATTCCCTGGAAACTAAGGTATATCTTTGCTCTCCTGACCCAGGAGAGGAGCTGGTACATTAAATGATTCTGAAGCAGTGATGAAAACTGCATCCAGGAGGGTCTCTGCAATCACATAGCAGAGGGATCTCTGCTGAGAGACTAGGGAAGGTTTCCCTGTAGAGGTAGAGCGTACTGGGAGTTCCCTGTTGGAAGAGTGAGGTAAGCGGCACATAGAAGTCAAGGTCTGTGTAGACAACCTGGAGCTAGTACTAGGAGAACCAGGACATTACCCCAAAACAGGCAGGGGCTAACAAGGGCAGGTCCTCCCCCCCTGCCTCTCAGCCCATACACAAAATAAGTGCATTAAACCATTCAGCAAACATTTGTTCAGAAAACAACATGTGTCATCACTGTGTACTAGAGACAGAACAATGATCCCATCTAGATCCCTGCCCTCAAAGAGCTGATAGTCTAGCGGGAGAGACAGGTAGGTAAAAGGCACAATGTGAGGGTGCAGAAGTGACACAGGTGGTGTGACAAGCCACCTCCTTAGGCTGTGGAAGCTGCATGGGCCTGGGTGCGACGCGGCAGCACAGGTCTGAGATTTGGTTGCTGCTTGGAAGCTGCCCGCCAAGGGACGGGCATCTTGCTGGGTCAGTGTCTGAGGTAAAGGCTGCGTGGAGCAAGTTTGGTGGTGGAGGAGAGAGGCAGGGGCCTGGCCCTTGGGGCTTGTGTAGAGAGGCCTCAGAAGACAGGCCAGGCAAGGCCAGTCTGGGAAGGACATTCCAGTAAAAGGAGCCACTGGGGCCACACTTCCTGCAGGCCTTACCAGTCCAGCTATTCTTTCCCCTCACCTCGACCCAGGGAGGGACAGGGACATTGCTGACCAAGTTCCCAGGGCCAGCTGCACCTGGACAAGGTGGGCAGGAGGGTGGAGAAGAAAAGTCCAGAGGAGAACAGGCTGGGGAAGCCCTGGACAGGCCCAAACGCCAGGACTGCTGGGACATGAGGCCAGGGTGGCAAGGCCACTTTCTTCCAGGTAGCCGCGGGCGCAGGCGGGGTGTGCCGGGCATGGTGGCCCTTCCATCTCGTTGGGGTTGTTGCTTGTTTGTGGTTTTGCTTTTCCTGGTACTGGAACTGAACTCAGGCCATAGTACTTGCCTACCATTGGAGTCACACACACACCCCTTTTACATGAGTTATTTTTGGGGCACGTTCTCTCTGGTTTTTTGCTGTGGCCAACCTGCGTCCTCCCACTGGTGCCTTCTGTGCGTCCCTGTTGAGGGACACACAGGCCCTGCCGGGAGCAGCCCGGGCCTGGGGTGCCTTGTACCTCTGTGAGTGGAGAAGCCCTGTCCAGACAGGTGCTGCTGCGGGCTTGGGGTGTCTATGGCCCGAGTCCACTGCAGGCTTGGGGTGTCCACACCCTGAGTCCACTGCGGGCTTGGGGCGTCCACGCCCTGAGTCCACTGCGGGCTTGGGGCGTCCACGCCCTGAGTCCACTGCGGGCTTGGGGCGTC
>NW_012267228.1:82970-99281 GCF_000151885.1 Dipodomys ordii
CTTTTTTCTTTTTGCTTATGTGGTGCTGAGGAATCGAACCCAGGGCCTCAGGCATGCAAGGCAAGCGCTCTACCACTGAGCCATCTTCCCAGCCCCTATTTGCCCTTTTTCTTGTTTCCTAAAGTGGGAGCTTAAATTGTTAGTCTTAGATCTTTCCTCGTTAATAGTGTCTGCATTCAGTGCTGCTTTCTGTGTATCCTGCTTTAGTAAGTTACATTTTCTGCCTACATGCTGTTTAGAAGTATGGTGTTTAATCACCATGTACTGTGTTTTCTAAATACCTTTCTATTGTGGATTCTAGTGGTTCCATCATGGCCTGAGTGATGATGTTGTGGAATTGTTGTATGATGTTGTTTTAAATGTGTTAGTGTAGGGTGAAAGTGTAGTACATCTTGGTGACTGTGTGGTGTGAGCTCAAGCAGAATATGTACTCTCCATTGTTGAAGTAGTGTGTGAATGTCAGACACAGTTCAGTTGGGGTAGTTGCATTCAACTTGCTTACTGTCAATCTGTGCTGATTTCCAACCTGCTAGGACCGTCACTTACTGGGGATTGGGGCCAGGGTGGGAGGGGGTGGGTTTGTTCCAAAGCCACCAACTGTGATAGTAAATTCATCTATTTCCCTTTACTTGAAGGCCTGGGCACTTCATGGTTTTAGGTGATACATTGTTAGATACCTAGACACTAGGGTTGTTATGTCTTTGAAGAATTAACTCTTGGCTATCCTGTAATGCCCAGTGTATCTAATAATTTTTATTTCTCTGAAGTCTGCTTTGTCTGAAGTTTGTAGTGCTATTCCTTATTTCTTTTGATTAGTGTTAATAGTCTATAGCTCTTACCATCCTTTTAATCTACTTTTAAAGTGGGTTTCTTATAGACAATATGTAACTAGATCTTGATTTTTTTATTACTCTGATAGTCTCTGTTTTAGTTGGTCTATGTAGACCATTAATGTTTAAAGTGATAGCTGCATTAGTACTACTTCGTTTAATTAGTATTTTCTTTCCATCATACTTGTTCACTCTTCAAATGCCTTCCCTGGTTTTAGTTGAGCATTTTGTATGATTCTATTTTCTCTTCTCTTTTATATATCAATTACACTTTTTTGGTGATGCTTTATTTTTAGTGACTGTCCTAGATATAAATTTACAATATGTATTTATAACGCATCCAACTCTGATTTCAAATACTGCTACATTACTCTACATACAGTACAGATACCTTATGCTAATGTTTTTCTGATTCCTCCTTCCTGTTCCTCATTCATTACACCTGTGCACAAACCAAAATCAATCTCCAAATACATTGCTGCTATTAATGTTCTGAGAAAACGGTTATTAATCTTCAGATTGACTTTAATTTTCTCTATGATTCCTTTCTAATGTTCTTTTTAATGTAGATCTGAGTTTCTGATATGTTTCCTTTTGTCTGAATAATTCCTTTGAGTATCACATGTGGCAGGATTACTCATGACAGATTTAGTTGATTTTTGTTTGAGGAGTCTTTATTTCTCCTTTCTGCAGAATAGTCTCTATGTGAAGATGGGATTTAGTTCTAGATTGATGGCCTCTGTGTGTGTGTGTGTGTGTGTGTGTGTGTGTGTGTGTGTGTGTGTGTGTGTGTGTGTGTGTGTAGAGTACTGTCCCTGAGCCACTTTTGCTTGAAGCTGGTGCATTACCAGTCAGGCCACAACAGCTCTACTTTAGGCTTTAAAAAAAAAAAAAAAAACAGTTTAATGGAGATAAGGGTTTCACAGACTTTCTTGCTAGGGTTGGTTTTGAACCATGATCTTCAGATCTCAGCCTCCTGAGTAGCTAGGGTTATACGATGTGCCACCAGCATCCTGCTTGATGGGCTCTTTGTTTCAGTTCTTTAAATATCTCATTTTGGAAGTGGTGCTATGGCTCAAGTGGTAGAGTGCTCGCCTTCAGCTGAAGAGCTGAGGGACAGCGCCCAGGCCCAGAGTTCAAGCCCCACGACCAACCCAAAAAAAAAAGTCTCATTTTGTTCTCTTGCTTGCATGTCTTTAGAAGATAAGACAAACATAATTTCTATCCACGTGCTTCTAAAGGGAAGGCATGCCTTCCCTGTCCCCCTCAGCTCCTTTCAAGATTTTCTGTCTTTTCTGTAGTTTGAGTCTTAGTTAGGTCACCACACATAGACTCTTAATTTTTCTGTTTTTGCCAAGCCTCCTACTTGGTTTTCTTTTTTTTTTTTTTCTCGGTTGTGGGGTCTGAACTCTGGGCCTGGGCGCTGTCCCTCAGCTCTTCAGCTCAAGGCTAGTGCTCTACCACTTGAGCCCTAGCCCCCTTCCGGCTTTTTCTGCTTATGTGGTGCTGAGGAATCGAACCCAGGGCCTCATGCATGCAAGGCAAGCGCTCTACCACTGAGCCACCTTCCCAGCCCCCCCTACTTGGTTTTCTCTGAGATACCCTATCTGGTTTTCCATTTGTTCAGCTTTAGAACTTTCTCGTGGTAATCACTTCTTCTGTTGCTTTCTCTCTCCCTCTAGTATTTCTACTACAAATTTGCTACATCTGTAGTAATTATCCCAAAGTTCCATATCGTTTGTCTTTTTCCCTCTTCGCATCAGTCTGGGAAGGTCCTATGGCTATGCATCCCAGCTCACTGGCTATTTCTTCCAGTGTGTTTAGTCGTAGATATACCGATCACGGCATTCCTCGTATTTTTGTGGGATTTTGTTGTTCCTGGCATTTGTTTTGCATCTTGGGGCGATGCTGTCCCCTCCCTCTGCAGACCTGGGCACTGCTGTGGAAACGGTGCCCTGCCCTCAGAACCCTTCTGGTCTTCATCACAGTCCCTTCTGGTTCCTCGTCCTGGCAGCGCCCACAGTGTGTCCCCACTCCAGGTCACATGCTGCTTTTGCCCCCACTACGCTGTGGTGGTGGGTGGTAGATGTGGGTAGTGTGGTGCTATGTCTTATATTTTTGTTTGTTTTGTAGAAAACCAGACATAATGTATCAGGTAGAAGATTCTGAAGTAGATAGGCCTTCAGTGCCAGGTTCTGTCTTTACCTGGTAGAGGGTTAGGCTGTATTTCTGTTTGATTTAATAGTTATAATTTTATCCACTTTTCGAATGCCCTTGTTTTTGTCTCCTTCATGTGTTTGGTTTCTCCTAGGCACTTCTTAAATAGGGTCTGACTTTCAGGCCCTTTTTTCTCTATTTCCTGTTATACAGGTGCCCTACTCATGTGACTGGGGGGAGGGAAAGAAGTGTTCTGTAGTCCTCTAAAATGAGTCGGTGCCCTTGCCTGTGACCTTCACAACTACTCCTCAGTTCCTCCTCCCCACTTGAAGTAATGCAAAAGGCTAGAAGAGGCTGAAGTTGTTTTTCCTTCTTACCAGGTTGGTAAGTCCTTTAAGAATAGAATTGCTGAGTATGTTTACCACCCCCTACCCCCCCCGCCCATGGTCTTGGTACTTGAGCTCGGGGTTTGGCATCACTTGGCTTTATTAGAGATAAGAATCTCATGGACTTTCCTGCTTTGAACCACGATCCTCAGATCTCAGCCTCCTGAGTAGCTAGCATCACAGGAGTGAGCCACCAGCGCCCAGCTCTGAGTATGCTTTTAAATGGCTGCCTTCTCTCCTCCGACCAGCAGCACAAGGAGATTTCTCTCCTCTTACTTTGAGAGCCTGTTAGGGATCTTGAAAACAATGTCCACAAATGTCTTACTCCCCTAACTATGGCTCTCAACCTTTTTCACATTGAACCTCTAATAACTCATTAACTATACTGTACACTTTTTTACCCTAGTTCTTAGCTCTGGGTCACTTGCTGGTCTGGTAAGGTGTGGTTGTCTGTGTCCACCTGTTGCTATCTCTGGCTTGTCCTGTGATCATCTGATGCATCTAAAGAGAATTGCTGGCTTTATTTGTTTAGCTTTTGCTTTGTGTTGACTAAAACAATAACTTCTGACTTTCTTCTGGCCTAGAAACTAGAAGTTCTATTTTTAATTTTTTTTGGAAGGTTAGCCAGTTTCTAGTATACTCAATAATCCACCCTTTCCTGCTATTTGAAAGGCAACATTATCATATGAAATGGTCCTTTATTTCACTTTCTTTCCTCCTTTTTATTATGTGTGAACATGCACACATTCCTACACTCGGCTTGGGGATTGTTGTAGAAACCTTCACAGACATTAAAATCCTCAGTGTCAGTCTCTTACATAAAGGCCTTGCATGTCCTCGAATCTGCGCCCCTCCTTCTGTGTGCCTCATGCCCTCTGGATGACTTGCAGTACTAATGCAGTGCATGCACTGTATGCATGAGACTCTGCCACGTTATTGGGGAGCAACAAGAAACCAAGTTTGTATGGATGAGTACAGACGTAATTAAAAAAAAATTTGGTCTGCAAATGCTTGAATCCACATATATGGCACCAGCAAATACAGAGGGTCAGCTGCCTGCGTGATTAGGAATTCTCCAGCCTTTCTTAGGTCCATACATACAAAAGTCCTAAATGAAGGTTTATCTAATGAAATCGAGCCCTGTGGTAAAGAAGAACTTGTGACCAAATAAGCTGTGTTCATTCTAAGACGGCAAGTATACATAAGCTATCCTTGGAACGCAACTAAATTAGCGGTATCTTCCATGGGTGCCAAAAAAAATGCTTGACAAAATTTAGGGGCGGGGAGGGAAGGAATAGCCTGAGAATGGAGTTCTGTGGTAGAACTGATGATTCGTGTGTATGAGGCCTTGGGTCTCACTGCTCAAATAAACACGTAAGATTCCAAGACAGGGACCCAGAGGTTTTTCTTTGTTGTTGTTTCTAATGTACCTCATGATTTCTTCTTTTTTTGGGGGGGGGTCCGGTCATGGGATCTGAACTCTGAGCCTGGGCGCTGTCCTTCAGCTCTTCAGCTCAAGGCTAGCGCTCTACCACTTGAGCCACAGCCCCACTTCTGGCTTTTTTCTTTTTGCTTATGTGGTGCTGAGGAATCGAACCCAGGGCCTCAGGCATGCAAGGCAAGCGCTCTACCACTGAGCCACCTTCCCAGCCCATGTACCTCATGATTTCTTGTTTTTTTTTTTTGTATTTGTCCCTCTATAATTTACCTCCTGTTTTCTCTGTATTTGATTTTGGTACCCTGGTATTGTACATACATTTATCTGAATTAGGGAAAGGAAAGGGAACAACAAAATGGCGAGACAAAGGACAAAGGGGGAACCAATGCAGCAGTGATACTCACCAGACACTATGTTGGAAATGATCTGTACAACTTTGTGGGTGGGAGGTTGGGAAACTGAAAGTAACATGAGAGACAGGGTAACAAGTTTGATGAGAAATGTACTCACTACCTTACTTATGTAGCTGTAACCCCTCTGTACATCACCTTGACAATAAAATTTAAAAAAAAAAGCTTGACAAAGCTCATCAATAAGTTCTTAGCAGAAAGAATAGACCACAGTTTTACTGGTTTAGGTAGATAAGCATCTATTTTAGAACTATTTGTTGACCCACCTTTGGCTGGAATGAAGCCCGCCGTGGATGCGTAGGTGGGTGGAGTACACAAAACCCATCTTGTGACGTTTTATGTGGCCCTGATGGCCACATAGGCTGGTCACCTATAAGCTGGAAAGCTAATTACAGTGCTTTCTCTCAGAGACCCTGCGACCTTACCCAATCTTAGGTTCACTTTGATTGCCCCTTACTCATGGCTAACTGCTACCTGTCATTCCCCTCTTTAGGGCTTGAGATGCTAAAATATTTTAGAGAATGGGAAGTGGAAATCAGTCTTTAGCCTCTTCCTACTGGTATGGGGTTTAGGCTCAGCAGCAGTGTCTTAGCCTGGTTCTCTGTAGATGGAGCAGCAGCCATCTCCAGTCCCAGCTGACCAGAGGACCCCGGTGACAGGCACAGCCAGTGGTAGTTGCTCTTGAGAAGTAGTTTAGTAGAGTTAGCCATTAAGGTGCTATTACTTGTGCTGGGTGCTGGTGGCTCACACCTGTAATCCTAGATACTCAGGAGGCTGAGATCTGAGGATCATGGTTTAAAGCCAGCCTGGGCAGAAAAGTCTATGAGACTCATCTCCAATTAACCACCAGAAAACCGGAAGTGGAGCTGGAGCTGTGGCTCAAGGTGGTAGAGCGCTAGCCTTGAGCACCAAGGTCCTGGTTTTGGTTTTGGTTTTCCAGGTATGAGCAAAATAAATGAACAAATCTAAGGGAAACTTGCATTGTCTAATTAGACTTGATGTCGCTCTCTCTCTTTCTCTCTCTCTTACACACACACACACACACACACACACACACACACATACACCTTCCTCCTTACTCATCCCAACAGCATCCCTGCCCCTCACCCCTGCTTGGAACCCACCCACTCACCACTGGCCAATGTGGGCACCCTTTTGAGCTCAAGCTCCCTTTTCCCCTTGGGTAGCGCCCTGGCTCAGGGCAATGAACTTAATTCATAGACAAGTAACTATCTGAAGAATGTGGCTTCTTTTTCACAGGACTGGTAAGTTGCAGAAATATGTTCTAGTACCGTTCAGAGGACTTGTACCCCAGGTTCGTGCCGATCCGGAGAAACTCAGGGTTACACTTCCTGCCTGCCTCCTCCGCTGTGGTGAGGGTATACTGCTGCCCGTGACTCTGGGTTACGTGTGCACACTTTCTTTCTGTGGTCCCTTGCACAGGGACAGTTACCCTGTAGTGGTCTGCTGCCTGTAGAGCACTAGAGGTGGCTAAGAGCAGGCAGGGCAGGTGCTGCGAGCTGCCCCCACTTGAACGGGCCCAGCTTTCCCCAGGGAAACAAGCATATCTTTTTTTTTTTTTTTGGGTCCGGTCATGGGGCCTGAACTCTGGGCCTGGGCACTGTCCCTCAGCTCAAGGCTAGCGCTCTACCACTTGAGTCATAGCGCCACTTCCGGGTTTTTTCTTGAAACAAGCATATCTAACCTGCAGCTTTTTCTCCCCAGTTCTCTTCAGCTCCTTCCACTGCCATGAAGATCGCAGTGATTGGGCAGAGCCTGTTTGGCCAGGAGGTCTACTGCCACCTGAGGAAGGAGGGCCACGAGGTGGTGGGCGTGTTCACCATCCCAGACAAAGATGGGAAGGCAGACCCCCTGGGTGAGTGAATAGCCCAGGGCAGGCAGGGGATGCAGGGCCTGACTGTCTGGGCAGATGGGCAGCAGTGGGAAGTGGCCTTGCGATGGGGCCTTGGCTGGAAGGCAGCCATCTTCTACCTTTATTCTGAGTCTGCTCCAGTGCCAGCTGCTCCTGGGTCTTTTCTACAATAAAGTGGCAATCCCCTCCCCTTCTGACTTCGGGGTGAAGTCTGTGTCCTCACAAAAGCCCTGGAGAGCCCCCCCGTTCAAGCTTCCCTGACTCAGTATTCAGGCTCTGAAACGGTCTCGGGGTCAGAATTCTCAAAGGTGGATATACCCCATACTATTATTCCCAGTGTCTGTTGAAACCGAGTGCTGAGCCCCGCGATGCAGTAGAAGGGGTCGGCACTGGGAGGCTTTAGTTCTGATGAGCTCCTAGGTGGGGCTGGTGCCCTGTGCTAGTTTTGAGTGGGAGCCTGCGTGGAGGAACAGACCCTCCAGGCACACTTGCTACTCTTTAGCTTGTGGGGCAGGACTTGAGGAGGGACCTTTGATGTAGGGAGCGGGGCTTATAGGTGTGACCAGGTACAGAGCTGTGGCTTACAATGAAAAGCGAGACTCCTCTACTCTACTCCAGCACCACCAGTGCCATTCAGGGCCCTGGTCCTGCAGCTGACCAGTGTGACCCCTCATAGGCCCTGCTCACCACATCCCGAGCCCTGCAGGCTGACTCCAGAGAACCACCAGCTGTCCCTCCCAGACCCAGACCCAGCGTGGTGAGACTTCTACTTGACTGTGGCTCTGATGTCCTGCAGAAGTATTTCATTGGCCACGGTGGTACCACTCTTTAAAGTACCCTTCCTCCCAGCCATCGGACACCACAGCACAGTGCCAGAGAAAGGGCTCAGGCCAGTCAGGGCAGATGGCATGTCAGATGCTGACTGAGCATTGAAATCCAAGAAGCATTCATTAGGTAGTGAAGAGGGCCCAGCGGTGTCAAGGTAGTGGCTGCTGCACTGGAGGTATGACTGCAGATGTGGCCAGGTTTGAGTATAGGTAGTGGGACTGCAGGCAGGCCCAGGCTGGGAATGGGAGGCGGAGTGCAGAGAGCTCCAGGGCTGGGAACCGGAGGCGGAGTGCAGGCCTGTGAGAGGTGTGCCGCTCACCCCAACAGCATGAGTCCTGCAGCCTGGGACTGGGCCTCAGGCACAGCAGGGGAGGTGCATTGAGATGAGCTGCAGATGTGGGGAGAGACGTCCGTTGCAGCTCTGGAAAGGAATGGCACCCAGGGTGAAGCATCATAGTTGGGGTGATGGTCAGAGGACTGGACCCAATGAAAGGACCAAGCCCCTTCCTTCACTTTCCCCATCCTCCCTCCATGCTCCCTCTGGTCAGGGAAGGGCTGACAAAGCAGGAGTGGAATTCACACAGCTGCAGGCCTCCACCACAGAGAGCTGGGGCTGGGCAGACAGCCGTTTAGTGCTGGCCATGGCAAGGCCTCAGGACAGGGTAGGTGAACAGGGGTCCAGGTGGTACCTGAAAGAGCGGGGGTCCCTAGAGGTCTTTGTGCCCAGCCTAAGACATGTCCAGGTGAGGAGACCCTGAAGACTCACCTGTGGCCAGTTCCAGCCCCGCTGCGCTGCCTGCCTGGTCCTGGCTGGGCGGTCAGAGCAGGGAGGGAAAGGCATAGAAAGAGGGTTCCGGAGCTACTTAGCTGGGCAGTGGGTGTGGCAGTGTGTGAATGGCTGGTAAAAAATGGGGGGCTGGTTTGTTTTTTTTTGTTGGTTGTGGGGTTTGAGCTCTGGGCCTGGGTGCTGTCCCTCAGCTCTTCAGCTCAAGGCAAGCGCTCTACCGCTTGAGCCACAGCACCACTTCTGGTTTTCTAGTAGTTTTTGGAGATAAGAGTCTCATGGACTTTCTTGCCCAGGCTGGCTTTTAGCTGCAATCCTCAGATCTGTCTCTGAGTGGCTAGGCTTACAGGTGTGAGCCACCGGCACCTGGCAAGGGCTGGTTTCTTAACTGCTCTCCCCCAGGTCTGGAGGCTGAGAAGGATGGAGTGCCGGTGTTCAAATTCCCCCGCTGGCGGGCACGAGGACAGGCTCTTCCTGATGTAGTGGCCAAGTACCAGGCTTTGGGTGCTGAGCTCAACGTCCTGCCCTTCTGCAGCCAGTTCATCCCCATGGAGGTGATCAATGCCCCCCGTCATGGCTCCATCATCTACCACCCATCTCTACTGCCCAGGCATAGAGGGGCTTCTGCCATCAACTGGTGAGTTGGGACAAACACTGGGGATCTACCCTCAAATACTTCCTGCCCCTGCATCTGCCAAGTTACGATCCCCCCTCTTGGGGGCTATAAAGGGCTACCCAGGATCCCAGGTCTTTGGTGTTTACCACTTCATGTATGAGCCTCAGTTTCCTAATCTACAAAATGGACATACCATACTCATTCATGACCTTATGGGGATTAAGTTACATAAAGCATCTAGAGCTTTTAGCACAAAATCTGGCACATTGTTGGTTACTAATAAACGTTCTTCTTTCCCCTTCCCGTGGACGCAGCTATCGCTCCTCTTTGGGGACAGAGGGGACTGTTAGAGAGTGAAGAAGTCACAGTGTGGCACCAGAGCATCTTTCTTGGTGCCCCTTCCTTTGGACTCAGGACTTCACTCTTGTGCTTCTAGGACCCTTATTCATGGAGATAAGAAAGGGGGCTTTACCATCTTCTGGGCCGATGATGGTCTGGACACGGGGGATCTTCTACTCCAGAAGGAGTGTGAGGTGCTCCCCGATGACACCGTGAGCACCTTGTACAACCGCTTCCTCTTTCCCGAAGGCGTCAAAGGGATGGTAAGGCTGAGACCTGGCCACAGCTGCTTCTTCTTCTGTTGCACAGTACCACAGGCCTCTGCATCCCAGGCCTTCTCTCAGCTCTGCCTGCCTTCCCTAGAGAAGGCACTTGTCTTGATCTGGCCAGGAACCTGTTCCCCAAATTCCAGGATTCTGGAAAGAAAGGAGCTATCACTTTAGGGTGTCAAAGAGATGGGATTAGGTCTAAATTAGAGAGTCTTGTTCACAACTGATAGAACCCAACTCAAAGCAATTTAGCCAGTGGGAGAGGCACATTCAGTGACACTAACGGCAAGATGAGGTTAAATGTGAATGAGTCCAAAACTTAAGGTGCACTGCCAGAAGTCTGTTTCCCTGTTTCTTTAGTCTTTGATTCTGCTTTTTTCTATTTGATTAATTTCATCTTCAGATTGAGTGCCTGGAATAAGAGGATAGTGACTAGTAGCTTAAACCTTTTAAACCTGTTAAACCATTTTTTAATGTTTTTTATTTATTGTCCTTTATTTTAAATTTCAAAGTATTTATTATTATCTTTAAGTAGTTGTACAGAGGAGTTGCCATTCAATAAAGCAGTTGCGAATACAATGCACTTTGATCAGTGTCACCCCTTTCAACATTCTCACCTGAAACTTGTAGTTTAAAACTTCTAGTTCTTCATTTCTGTGGGAAGACAAACCCTCTTTCTCCTAGAATCTAGTGAAATATCAAGGAAAGCTGATTGATCAATTTTGGGTCATGTGATTAGCCTCACTCAACCTCTGCCAAGGGCAATGAAGTCCTTTGATTGGCTCCCTTGTGGCATGCTTGCCTATTATGGCCAAATTGGGGAACAATGGCCAGCACAGTTGGAGTGAGGGGTTTGAGTCTCTATGGGAGAATCTGTCACCAAAGACAGAGGGCAGAGCTTCAGAAAAACGGAAAATATATATGTTGGGATAGTTAACCTTTGATGAATGGACAGGCCCCAAGGACCTGACTCTGCAGTGGCTGGGCAGGTCTAGACTTGAGTGTGTGTGCAGGCCACTGTCGCTCTAGCAGGAAAGAGACTGGGGAGGACCAAAAAGCAGGGTGACATGCCCGCCAGGAGTTGGATAGGTTTCCAGGAGAGATTTGCACAGGTGCTGACTGCAGCACAGATGTCAACAGTCCCCTGCCCTTGGCCCTGTTGCCATTGATTGTCTTTATTTTTCAATTGTGTTTAACTAGATCCCTCTTTGTATTTCCCCATGGGATTATTTGCTCACAAAAGTAATGAGAAAAATCAGCTGGGCACCAGTGGCTCATGCCTGTAATCCTAGCTACTCAGGAGGCTGAGATCTGAGGATCACAGTTCAAAGCCAGCCCAGGCAGGAAACGCCGTGAACCTCTTATCTCCAATAAACCACCAGTAAACCGGAAGTGGTGCTGTGGCTCACATGGTAGAGCTCTAGCCTTGAGCTGAAGAGCTGAGGGACAGCACCCAGGCCCAGAATTCAAGTCCCACAACCGACCAAAAAGAAAGAAAAAAAGTAATGAGCAAAATCACCTTGCTGGAGCTTCACACAAAACACAGATAAAGTAAACAGCTCAAATATCCATTCAACATGATGGCCACTGATCATACCCATGTGTCTATTTAAAGTAATTACAATTCACAGTAACAGGTGTGGAGATGTGACTCAGAGATAAACACTTTCCTAGTATGCAGGAAGTCCTAGGTTCCAGCCCTGGCGCCACCATTACCACTACATTCAACACCTCAGTTTCATTAGCTGTGTTTGAAGTCCTTGGTAATTCCACATGGTTCCTGGCCACTCTGTTGGACCATGCAAACACAGAACGCATCTGTGACTGAGGAGCATCCCATCAGTAAGCAGTTCCTGGTGTCAACCACTTGGGCATACTCTCATTTCAGCCTTTCCCAACCACCTTCCTCTTTCCTTCTACAAAGAAACAGCATCGTGCCAGACCTTCAAACTTAATGCCTCCAAATCCACCTCAGGGTCAGGGTCCATCCTCCTTACAAGGTGGAGAGGACTTAGAATGAAATGTGTGGCTCTGCTCCCTGTACGGGGCTTTATAGCCTGTCTAATCTAGAGCTCTCAGGAACAGAGAGATCCATGTGGAGCTAGCAGGGTTGTGCCCACTGCTCACAGTGAAGTTAGTCAGGTTCCTTCCATGTGCTTGTGGCTATGACCCATGTCTCGGCAGGGCTGGGCATGAGGGCGGGCCCTGCAGCTGGGTGTACTGACTGGCGGGTTTCCTGTCCAGGTGCAGGCTGTGAGGCTGATCGCCGAGGGCAAAGCCCCCCGATTCCCTCAGCCTGAGGAAGGAGCTACCTATGAAGGAATTCAGAAGAAGGAAACAGCCAAGGTGAGTGCACAGCCCTGCCCACCTGAGCATGTCTGTATGTGGCTGAGGGTGCAGGCAGTGTTTGGGGCCCAGGCCAGTACTGCAGGAGCAGGACCAGAACAGGGTCCTTCCTGGTCC
Organism: Dipodomys ordii; assembly: GCF_000151885.1. Lineage (NCBI taxonomy): Eukaryota > Metazoa > Chordata > Mammalia > Rodentia > Heteromyidae > Dipodomys > Dipodomys ordii. The sequence continues at coordinate 95,364 of NW_012267228.1, forward strand.
CTGGTTCTTCCCCAGGCAGGCAGTGCCCCCAGGGAGGGAGGAGAGCTGGGGCAGGGGTAAGTATCGGTCCAGCGTCTCCAAGATAAAGTAGGAGAGATAGTAGTTTCTTAGAACTGTAGTGAGTAGGGGAGATTTGGGGGCCAGCAGGCTGTTTCTTCTTGGGGGTTGTCATATGCTGTATGTGGATCTCCATAGCCAAGGAAACATGATTGTGAGGTCCTGTGGGGGGGACCTGAGAACTTCATTGTGGGACTTTGTGGGGCACTGGGCTGCTCAACAAGAATAGGTTGAGCTCTTACCAAATGCTGTCTGCAGACTACCCAGCTTGTGAGAGACTAACCAGGGAATCAGGCCAGGGTCCAAGAGGAAGCCCAGCAGGGGTGGGCCCACTATCCAGGGGCAGTGGGGATGTGGGGGAGGGGCTGGGGGGACTGGTGAGGACATGCATCCTGCTCTCCACAGATCGACTGGGCGCAGCCAGCAGAGGCCATTCACAACTGGATCCGAGGGAATGACAAGGTGCCGGGTGCCTGGACGGAGGCCTGTGGACAGGTGTGTTCACACATGGCTGCCCTTCAGCTTGATGTGCCGGTGTGGCCTGCGACCCGTAAAACTGTCAGATGTGTTTGAAGTGCTTAGTGAAATGCCCCCTCACCCCTTGGCCCCTCCTCAGGATACAGGGATCCTGGCTATCATCCAGTGGCTGAAGGGCAGGCGTCTGGCAACACAAGCACCCACCACAATTCTGGGATCTAGATATACTGATTTGAGTCTCACCCTAAGTTCTCAGATGTCCTAGGCCCAGTTCTAACCCTTACATAGCCCTAGGCAGGGAAGGGGCATAATACCTAGGACCAGGCTGGGCAGGGGTGGGCCAGGTGTTGAAAATCAGGAGCTCTGGGGTCACAGGGCCTATAAGGCATCAAAGGGTGGAGGACCATGTGGGGGTCTAGGCCCATACCTTGAGGACAGTCCATCCTCTGCATAGCCTCAGACTGCCCAAAGCCCTGGCCCCTACTGACTGCCCAGCCTGTGTCCAGAAGTATCCACAGGCGCTGTACTGAAGCACTCCTTTTTGTATGGACAAGCGCATCTCCTCTCAGTGACTCGGACATACAGCTTGAGTTAGAGCCCCAAGTCCGCCTCGTCCTCTAGGCCTCACTTGTGCCCCCAGAGGCAAGGTCTCAGGGGCCACTTAGCCTCGTACAACTCTCCAGTCAGGGCTCCTGGGACCTGCACAGCTGTGGCGGTACAGGGCCACCATCTCCCGTTTCCTCCTCTCCACAGAAGCTGACGTTTTTCAACTCAACACTGAACACGGCAGGCCTGGTGCCTGACGGAGAAGCCTTGCCCATCCCGGGAGCCCATCGGCCAGGCGTGGTCACTAAAGCAGGACTCATCCTGTTTGGGAATGATGACAGAATGGTAATGGGATCACTATAGTCACTCGATTGTAGCGTGGGTTCAGGGTCACCCCTCTTCAGGAATGGGACTTTTGGGCCCCACAGGGAGGCCCCGGGCTTCTCTGGGGAAAAAATAGGAACCAGTAGGGGTAACCTGGTGCCAGCCTGTGACCACTGGGTCAGCCCTGAGCACAGGCCGTTCAGAGTGGGGCCTGTGCTCTTCGACCAGTGCCCCACTCAGGAAAGAGCACCTGTGTGGGTCCTCTTGGGGAGCTCTAACTTCGGGCCTTATTTCAGTCTTCCAGAATGTGATTGCTAAGCCCCAGGGCCTCAGTGTGCTTCTCCTTGAACAGGGAGCTCTAGTGACGTACACAGGTGGGTCTTTTGAGCCAACTGAGCACACGCTGTGTTCCGATCAGTATTAGCAGACTTTATCATCAATACAGCTACTAATTCTATAAAGCACCACACAATGTTTTAGAACAATTTATGTGTGTTTAGTCTTCCAAAAACTCTAGGAGATGTGTATTAACATTGTAATAATTTTACAGAGAAGAAAAAGGAAGTGCAGAGATTTGAGTAACTTGCTCCAGGTCAGAGCTAGTTGGGGGCAACGCTGGGATTCAGACCCTGAAATTTTGGCTATGGGTCCCCCTGTGTGGCCGTGATAGCCAGTCTTGGTACTGTGGACCCCTCACAGGAAACACTGGGGGTGGACAGATGGAGGACAGGCAGAGATTCCCTCGCTTTAGAGCTGGACAAACCCAGATGTGATCTTGACCATGTTGGCATTGTACAGGCCCGACAAGGGTGTGGAGGGCAAAGCTCGGGACAGATGTTGGATCCCTCCTAGTTTTCACTGGGCCATACTCTCCCCTTACAGGGTCGGCGGCTGCCACTGGTATCTGTCATGTGGAGTGGTTGGGTGTGTTAAGTCTTCATGGTCGATAAATGTAGTCTACAGAGAGTTCTGTGTAAAGTCAGGCTTCCTGGGAACAGGAAGGTGGGAATTCTCATGCCAGTGATTTATTGAGGGAACATTCCTAGAGCATAGACAGGGCATCAAGGGCAGCAGGCCAGGCAGAGGGGAAGGCTACGCAAAGCTGTGCCTGGGGATATCTGGGCTGTTTGGACTGAGATGTTTTGCTGGTTGTGCACCCTAGCAGCCTGCCCTTGGTCTCCTTGACCCTGGAGCCATGGCCTGGGACAGTGAGACATGTCCTCAGCCTTCAGCTCAGTGCTTCTTGTCAGTAGCAGGTGAGGAGGAGGGAGGTGAGGAGGTGAGGACGGACTAGTCCTGTCCAGCCCTGGTGGCAGCGAAGGCCATGGGGCTGAGAGACGGGAGCTACAGCTACCACGAGGCCCACAAGATGGCTGAACAAAGAAACAGCCTTGGTGGAGAGCCTTGGGCTCAGTCTTGCTGGGTCTGGCTGGCCTTCCACCCAATAGAAATATCTTCAGTGGCAGGTGTGTGGGGCTGGGCAGAGAACCTGGCTCTGTTCTGAGTGCTTGACATGAGCGTGCTATTCCTACAAAGCCACTCTTATCGAATGTTGCACAAGTCTGCCAAGAATTCATCTGATATGCTTTCCTGATCTCTTGGTTTTTCTCCCATCTCCTAACAAAGGCTTAAACAACTGTTTAAGAACAAACAGGCACCAAAGAAAGCGTGTGATGTATTCCTAAGCTCAGTAAGTCTGAGGCAGATACGAGAGTATTCCAGTATTCCATTACGGCCCATATTGGACAACCAGGATCAATCACCTTAACTGCAGGGCTGGACATGGGGCCTATCTGGGGCCGGCCTGAAGTGTGGTCTCCCAGGATGCAGGTGTAGGGCTTGCTAGATTCCTCTTATCCTCTCTGCTGTCCATCTCTGTGTTCAGGCAGGTATCTGTTACCTAGATATTTCTGTAGGGTTTCTGGGAGATTGTGGGATCGGATGTATTTTCGATTGACATTCCGAGTAGTTCTGGAATTATTTTTTCCTGATGAGCAGGCATCCTTTTTTTTAGAGTATAGAAATAATGAAGTCATTACACAAGGAAAGGAAACAAGAGCATGAAATGTAACTCAGTGGTAGAGCTCTTGCCTCGCGTGCTCAAAGCCCTGAGTTCCACCCCTAGCAATGCATAAACAACAACACTGGAAAGCAAATGTGGTGGGAAAGTGAGGATTGAGGAAAGGTACAGGCTGTGTTCTTCTGTGTCTATGGAGAGTGGCCTCCCACCTCTGAACGGGGCTCCTCGTAGCTGATGTGGCACTCTGCTTCCTCCTAGCTATAAGGGTTGGCGACAGAGCACGGGTGCCCAGCCCGCACTCGTGCTCATGCGGGGCTCCTCGTAGCTGATGCGGCACTCTGCTTCCTCCTAGCTATAAGGGTTGGCGACAGAGCACGGGTGCCCAGCCCGCACTCATGTGGGGCTCCTCGTAGCTGATGCGGCGCTCTGCTTCCTCCTAGCTATAAGGGTTGGAGACAGCACGGGTGCCCAGCCCGCACTTGTGCTCATGCGGG